>NC_134996.1:14535833-15137500 GCF_050947335.1 Megachile rotundata
ATTACTCTTATCGATAATCGTACAATAGTAATAATAATAATAGTAATTAGAATAATAATAATAGTAAGAATAATAATAGTAATCAATGATGCAGCAGCAGAAACGTGGTTCACGTGGCAATTAAGGGAAGGGAAGTGATACTTTCAATGATTTCTCTTCTCCTATTTTTTTTTTATCTTTTTGTGACTTCTTACACACGTGTATGTACAAATTTTGTCGGCGTATCTCGTTTCGATTTTATAACCATATTTTCCACCGATTCTTCAGCTCATCGATCTTCGATCTCTTTCGTCATCGACAGAAACCGTCCAGAGAAATTAATTCTTTAGCGATTCTGGTATTTACTTAAAGTCTGATAAACGGAAAAGAAAATTATGTTCCAGGAAGGTTTCTGCATCGACGAGAACGAAGAAAAATACAGGCGACGTGTGCGCTTCGAAAATTGATACCCGGAGGAATCGTTCGACCAAGAACAAGTGAGAAGGTAAAAGGGAAAAAATATACATATACGATCTTATCAAAGTTGGTCCGTGGCAAAAAAGCATGAGATACAAAACGATTAAAAAAAAACGCAGAAAAATACGTTAATAATAAGGCAGGGGAAAAAATGCGCGAAGATCGAGGACGACCTCGATACTTTCTTTCTCTTTGGCCTTTCTTGTCTCCAGTGCCAATTCGAAGATTCTGGATTCGCGAACGAGTTGACTAAATCGAATGGAAACGTGTCGCTTCACGCTGAAATTCATTTTTTATCGCAGTTCTATTACGTACAAGGAGAGAAACGGGTGTGCTGTTCGCAGCTTGCAACCCTCGGGATAGGCCATCGCAACCGCAGGGCATAGCAAATACTTGTACAAGTTAGAAATTGCGCAGATGTGCACACGATTTGAACAAATTTTCGTGGATATAACAGTATTTTGGGACTGGTTTGCATTAGGCGAGTGTATTATTTGCAACTCAGTTCCTCCACACGAACTAGCCCTTTCTAAACATTATTACGATCCTGTGTTCACTCTGGTCAGAGTACAAAGAGAATTGAAAACGGGAACTTCACTCACACGAACAGCTATTAGTAAGCACGGAACCTTGAAGAGGTTCTCGCGAATCACTTCGACATGAGTTCTAACCGCGATAGCGTGGAGCAGAGAATACAAACTGTGTGTGTGACGAAGAGTTCTTTGAATCGCTTCAACTAGTCTTTTTCGCGTACAAGTTCAAAGTTAACGTGAAAGAGCAGCAGAGTGTCTGAGACCGCTTACAAAAATGACTGCGTGCTTTTTTTAATTAGTATTTTGCTTCTGAACGCGTGTGTGTGGTTCCTTGGATGCGGCGGCTGAAGAGTTCGTCGTATCATCGAAGGTCTCGGTTTTCCACTTTGTCGCACGAATGTCTGTCCGTTTGCGGAGAAGTATCCTTAAAAAAATTACAAACGCATCTTTGGCTCCCCCTGAATGCTTCTTCTACCACGTCCTAATAATGGTCTGCATTCTCGTGCACGCTGAAACAAAGAAAGGAAAGTGAATCCTCTGAGAAGAATATTATCTTCTGAAATATTTGCTTATACTAATTCCTTAATAATATCCTACTGTACAATTTCAGTTACATGACATTCACAGAACAATGCATGCATATTCACCATTAATTGATGAACGTCCATTAAACCTAACGAATTTATAATAGTCGAGACATATGATTTTATACGCAACATTGGAATAAGACATTTCACAAGCGACAGTAAAAGAGTATCGATGTTGTTAAGAGGATTGATGTTAGTTCCAAAAGAAGCAGGTCTCAGAGGAAGCGGACGACGATCGTGAGCGCCTTTGTAGGATGATTAGTGATTCCTTGTTATATCGAAAGTAGAACAACAAAATCACTAGTCTTCCATGCAACGGCGCTCCATTTTAATTCCCAATTTTCTCACGCTGAGCTTCGTGTGTCTCCTTGGGCCATCTTTGACTTTGATCCTCCACCTTCGTTTAGCAACCCCTTGTGTCTCCCTTTTCTTCGGTGGTTTGGTTAGTCGAGTTAATTAGTTCTTCGTGCAGGATGGGTCGATGCGATGCGGCGAAATATCAAGCGGAATTTTAATTATAATATTACGCGTTATCATTCACAGTAGTAAGACTGACAGATCGAATTTAACAATTGCCGAACAGTACAACAGAAAGAAACATTTTGGACAGATATTTTTTAACAAAGATACTATAAGAACATTATATCTGTACAAGTTATCATTATTCATTAGTTATAAGATCTATAGACATTTAGTTATCTAGAGACGCGCACACCTTATCCAGAAGTATATTAAATCACTGCCACTTGTTAAGGATTAAGCTTCCATTCGCAGGGTTGTTAGTCTTTCATACAAATTTTTATTTTATAGCGGCTATGTTAAAATTGTATTACCTTGTATAAACAAATTCAACGCAAGCATGAATCTGGAAGGTATCGACGCAGTATACATTACATCCATACGCACACATTGAATACACACGCATACAATGCATCTATACGCATACATCGAATTCATTACATAAGTTAACAATGAACGCAAATATCATTGCTATAATGTTTTGATTACGTATTGCAATATGTTAATCGTTTCACCGATAGTCTGATTAATTTAGTAAGGACGCGCAAGCATACGCAGTTAGGAATAAAATTAATATCGGACGAATAAACAATTACCTCTGCTGAAGCAGGTATTGAGCCATTTGTATCTGACTGGGTAACCCGGTTATGGTGATAATGCGATCGTTGCTACCAGGCAGAGGTTCGTCTATGGTGATTCCAGCACCGCTGTCTGATCTGATTTTCCGGATTCTGGCTCCTCCTTTGCCGATTATGGCCCCCGCAAGCTGTTAACCAAACGGTAATTAGATCTCTGCCTTGATATTAGATAGCAAGAGAATTTTATCAACTTACGTCTTTCGGAATGGTGACTTGAGTACTGGTCTTGTTACTGCCCATATTGCCCTGATTTCCTTGGTTGTTACCAGTCATCGGTGGACCACTCATTGCCGAGTTTGCACCACCTCCTCCACCACCTCCACCTCCGCCTAAACCGTTCGGTGCTCCTCCTTGCATTCCCCATCCGTCACCTACGTCACAAATTATAACTTTAGATGTAAGGATCTGGAGATAGGATAGGCAACAGAGTGTTGTCATAAATGTTTACCATTATAATTTCCTCCGCCATAAGGTGGTGGTCCACCCCTGTTTCCACCGTAACCACCTCGTCCACCTTCGTAGCCACCACCGCCTCCTCCGCCTCCTCCACGCGAATTACCGCCATAGCCACGGTCTGCTGGTCCACCAGACATTCCACCACCGCCACCACCTCCTCCACGTGGTCCACCCCTAGGTGGAGGTGGGAAGCCGCGATTCATGTCACCGGGTCCACCACCGCGGTTGTCTCGTCTCGGTGGCATACCTCCTCCACCGCCTCCGCCACCACCTCCACCACCTCCGCGGCCTCCTGGACCACCGAAGCCGCCTCCTTTGCCTTGACCACCATCGCCGCTTCCATAACCGCCATAGTCATCGGCGTAAAAGTCGTCGAAGTTGTGCGGATCGTAGGGGTTGTTCATACCCTTCAGTGGCGACTGTAACGAATTAAACACCCATGTTATAGTTATGGAATGTTTGGAAGTAGTTTGGATATAGTTCCATAGGATGGACTAAAGTTATACTCACAGTTTTAATGGTGGCGATCAGCTCGCGAATGCAGTCGATACATGTGGACGGTTTTCCACAAATGCTGATCAACCGATCGGTACTGTGAGGACAGCAGTGAGAATAGATCTTGATTCTGGCTCCAGTTTTCTGTAACAGAAAAAAATTCCAGATTACTTCATCGGTTTAATAGATCGATTAATAAGAGAGATTAAATAATTTACGAACAGTTTGTCCGGCAATGACAGAAACGGGAAAATTTTCTAGGGTAATTTCACGAGTGGTCGAAGGAGCGGACATAGAAAGTGAAACTTTAATCGCATGATCACCCTCTCGTTCGATAACTCAACGCGAAGCGATTGTTAGGCGCGAATGAGCGGATTGCGTGCCCCGAGTTGCTTAAGCTGACAACCAACCCCTTCGTTCACCGAGATATTGTGCTCTCAGAGACAGTTAGGGTTGCTTTGAAAACCGGTGAAGGTAGCCATTCGGTCACCATGCAATTTCTTTCTCGCTCGCCACCTTTTTCCTCGGAGAAACGCACGCTTTAATAACGCATTTATCGTAGCAACACCCGAAGAAATATATCGTCGGCGAACGTGACAGTAATTAAAATTAACCCTCGCACGAATCCAACTTTGCTACAACGACACTTCCACAAAGATGATTTTGTTTCAGCTTATTTTTTGTGCCGCCCCGATCTTAATGGATCTACGAGAGGATGTGAAACCAGTTCGAAACAAAGTTACGTCACGTAAGCACGATTTCGAATTAGCGTAATTATTTGAGGCGATAAGGGGAGAAAGAAACGACAGGGTGTTAGATATAATTGGCGAAGGGAAGTATGGTTGATGGTTTATGTTTGCGGCTTTGGTGATAACGAGCAAGTTTCTTGCGGCGTGTAACAAGTTTGCAGCTATTTCCAACGGAGAAAAATGATCCGCAATTTCGTGCGATTTGCAGTTTAAATTATCGAATGAGCCCAGCCAGCAAAATTGTCGACGAGTGATTCACACCGTTCAAAGGTAATTCGGGAAATTCATGAGCAATTTTTCCCGACGAATTTCTCGTTTCGAAGCATTTACAAAGACACTGAAAGGTCGTGGAGTAATCAGCTCGCTGCAAAAGCGGTCCATCGATACCGACACGAGCGTCGTCTGCTTGCGATGAATGGAACCAGCCCTCGCTTTGATCTACGTAATTAAACAGTACAATTTCCCGCACAATGCCACATACACATCGATTCCCCTGTATCTACACACTGGATTGCTCTTCGCGAATCCTTCGAACATTTATGCCTCAGCCATAGTTTTGTTTCGCGCAAGAAACAAACAAATCTTATTTTCTCAATATTTTATTATTTATTTTAGTAATTATTGCAGTGCTCTAAGTTTCTATAAATTTACATTCATAATTACGTTGAAGAAAATATCGAAAAGATAGCTAAAATGGGAAAATAGAATGAGACTATTACTACGTCGTCGACGCAAAGGAAACAACGTGCAACTCATCGACAGTTTATCGATCGTTAACGTAATTCTATTCTGTGCAAATGACTATCGTTCAACCGGGCTGCCTATGAATTTTCATCGAGAGACAAGGACGCGAGTTCCGCTGACGAAAATTCGTGATATCAGTCGATTCTCAGTTCTGATTCGATTCGCATCAAACACTATCGTTTCTATCTAGTTCGACTTAGATTCGAGGACACTGGTGAGTTTCAGCGATACTTTACTAAACTAAATTTTGATTTTCTTTAAATTTTTGTGTCTTTTGTTCTTTGATCATACATTTATAGCGTTTACAACAATGTTATAAATGTATGACGAATTTCGTACATGCACAGAATGGGTAGAATAGTTCGAAACGATGTGTATAATTTGGATAAATGTTTCGTTACAACTGCAAATCGCATCGACGGGTAAAAGCAATAAAAAAAATAGCGCGGAGAAGAAGAAACATAGTCGGGAAAGCAACTTTCACGCGAAGCAAAGAGGAGGGAAACAGGGACTGTGATTCGAGGCAGTATTTCTTCGCCTCGTGATCGAAAGTACGTTTCAGAATTGTATATTCAATCGGTAGTTTTCCCTTTCGAGCGCAATGTCACGAGATCGAGTACGCGGTAGATCTCGTTCGAGGTCGACGTTCACGAAATTTCCTGCGATCGATCGTCTTTGATTCGCTTGGAACATTTTAAAGTGTAATTCTTATCGCTGCGAATCGTATCTCAAATTCGAAAGTGCTACTTCGCTTTCTACGATAATCAAATTCCTTCTGTAGAAATTAAAACGGTGTTCTAAAAAGACTACAAGAATGACTTTGGAAAGTGTGAAAATGAAATCCATCGTTAAAACTGATACTAAATAAAAATTCTATAGAAACAATGCGCGAACAGAAGTGTTATTTTCACGTTCCAGATTGAGAATCGTAAGAAACTAAAAGGAAAATGTCGAAAGTGTACACAGCGGAAGAGGTGTCCAAACACAACAACGAGAAGGATCTATGGATCGTGTACAAAGATGGCGTGTACGATATAACGAAATTCGTGAAGGAACATCCAGGCGGCGAGGAGGTGTTAATCAATTTGGCTGGAAAGGATGCTACAACTTGTTTCGACGAGATAGGACACACGGTCGAGGCTATACAACTTCGGGAGACATATAAAATTGGAACAGTGTCCGGTCCCCTGACTAGTACACCAGTTTCCGGTGGTACGTGTAACACGCTTTTCTAAACTAATCGGACACTCCAGATCGTGGTAAAACTCTTCCCACTAAAATTTGCTTTGCAACAAAATATATTTCGATAATTATATTCGAAATGTTATTTCAATTTTAAACTAAAATTTTGTTGGTGAATCAATCGACGCAGTACATACTTTTTGATTTATTTCTCATTTGAATTAGGAGTGCAAGACACAACGATAGACGACGACAACTGGGAATACGAGCCACCGAAGCAGGAAACATCGCCCTGGCTTCCGGTGTTCATAGCAGCTGGTGTAGCCATATACTCGTACATATTTTACTATTTTTTGTTGTCGTAAGTTAGTCTAAATGTAATCGGTTAATAGAATAAAACGTTTATTTATTTCGAGAAGGTAGATTTTACCTACGAGAAGTATTTTGAGCTACTGTATATCTGATTAATATTTACTCCCACTCCGTCACTGGAAATATTAGCAACATTCGATGCAACGTGATATGTGTATACTTCATTTGTTGCGAAGATGTCATATCGGTACGCGTATAATTATGTAGAAAATTGTGGACATAGAAATATACAACGGGAAATATGTTCCTTGTCATCGTGACTGGCACTTTTCAACGAGTTTCGCTCCACATTTCTCGTGAATCTGTTTTGCAGCATGTTATCTACGATACAGAATTTCATCAAGACAAACATGATGCATCCTACACGCAAGAATTGTTGATTACGAAACAATCTTGTGAACAATCTGTAAGCATGTACAGTGCAATTCGCGTATCACTATCTAATTCGGTGTACGTAACAAGATTTGGGAATTTAAGGATTTGAGAATTTGAGAGAATCCTTAAAATTCTTTAAAAATAGTAAAACTTGAGAGTTAATAATTTAGGGATTTGAAACGTTAAGACTCGAGAATAAATTTAAGAACGTAGCTGAAGAACGGAGAAATTCTAAAACCAAATGCGAATTAAGTGGTCATGAAACATCGGCTGTAGAGGCATCTAATTTCGGTGCCATTACACCTGATTCCCATCGCTGCTTCATTATCAATGAGTAGCGAGGAAATTCAGAAAGCAAAGCTTTCACCGAGTAACTTGATGCGTGTATCCGCGTCTCGTCTCACGAGAACCATCGAATTGCAGCAAGCCTCGGATGCATAATAAAGCCGCATTCACAGTGGCTGCGGTCATAGTCCACGGTCAGCGTGTTCGCATTGAATGCAGTTGCATGCGGCTAATGCAGCTCCGCATGCGATGATGCACCGGTACGATCAATACCCGAGACGTTCAAATCCAGCCTGATTCCTCGTCTCTGTGGAATTCTCTGTTTCGTGCTGGTCGATTTCTTTCGGATACCTAAAGCTCGTACCGCGTTTCGTCGACTGCTTCTAGTTTCTATTTGTCCGTGCACGCGACGAGTCATCGTGATTACGGCCAATTGTATAATTCCTCAAACGACTCGGGGTAATACTTGCAACTGTGTGATAACGTCAAGTGGATACGCTGTTCCAGATCTTTCTATCTATTAGGATAAAACTGATAACGGTTCGAATACAATTCTCCACAAATAAGAGCTTCTGAACTTCTGCATTATTCAAACGTTCACGAATTTCACGTTTAAGATTCTTAAAATTACTCGCTTATTTTATTTTGTAACATAACTTTTTATTTTACAACATATGTCACTATCTGACAATATACAGTTTTTATTTTATAATAAATAATAAACAGTAAGAATATATTGTTTTACGTTTGCATATTGAAATATCAGTAATAACTCGCTGAAAGAAGGGATAATGCGATTCGTGTCTAAGTACACGCATGTTTTTTTGCTTATCGACTGTTGGTTCTATATATATAGGAGCGAACAATTGTGTCGATAGTTTGCTGATAAGACGCGAATGGAACGATTACCGCCAGAACGACAACCACGAAATTGCTATTCATCCTGGGCGGCAGTTTAATAGGATTTTCTGGCCGCTTCTCGACGCCAAACTAGGTTACGTCGCTATTTTCTTACTGGAGATATTTCTTTCTTCCTGTTTGTACACACTTCGTTTTTGTAACGCTTTCTTTTATCCTACGCGAAGATCGGTAAGGTTAACTTTTAGTTTGAGAATATTAAGGTGACTGATATACCGTGGTTTTAGTATTCGTATTGCCAAGAGCTACTGATCGAACACTCAAATTGTCACTCTTACAAGTGACATCATACCCAAGTTATCACTCCAAATTACCAGTCACTCGAGTCACCGCTTAAATGACGCACCAAAATCGCCAAGTATCACAGCGCTGAATCGTCACGCATCGCCTCGCGTTGTATCAACTCACAGCCAAGTCGCCACAGCCGCGTATGCAAATCGTCATAAACCCGATGCATTCAAATCGTATCTCCGTGAACCCAATTTGCCACGCGTCCAAATCGCTGCACCCCTATCCGACACTCTACACCCCATAAAACTTGTAGCAACATATTTGAGAAACGGTGCCAATATAACGCGAGTCTACTGTATTCTCGAACACGGTCAACGTGCTCTCATCTCTCCGTTCTCGAAGCATAGCTGCAAGCGTGACGAGTGGGAGCCGAAGATGATAAAAGGGGCCCATGTGGTAGGGGCAGCATCTAGAGGGGGCAAGGATAAAGGTACTACGAGCTGACCTGAATCGTGCAGTGTTTGTGCAGCTTCATTCACGAGGGAATCTCGCGTGAATTTTCTAATCTTTTGCATTACTTCACCTGCGAATAATAATAAATAGCGGCGTTACTCGCGACCGAGGCGTTTGGGCGAGATCTCGAAGAGGTTTATCGCGCGCGTTGCCGAGCTGACACGTAAGCAAGGTACGTGGCTGGTTTCACAGTTTTTAGCACGACCGGCGTTCTACAGTTGGTGTGTTCGAGAAACCACAGTGTCACGAGTGAATATAAAGTTGTACGTGTCTGTTCTTCTTCTTTCTTTGTGAAGGATGTGTAGAACGTTTGAACGAGGTTGAGAGCGATTGATTTTTCTCTTGAACACACACGGGCTCGACACGTGTTAGAATAGCTAAGGATAAAGTGTACTGCGCAGTTCTGATTAGACGATGCGAGATAGTCGAGAATATAGCGAATCAATTTATTCTTTACTACGCTCGCAATAATAATAGACTTATTTTTACATTCAAAATAAATAGGCATGTAGTTGAAGTCTTTAGACTTAAAATATCTAATGTACAGATAAAGTATAGTTTATATTCGGTTGCAAAATCATAATATCTAGTATATGTTAGAATAGAACTTTTAAACTTCACCTATCGATCTTCAGTTATATCTAGTCAGTTTATAGTATCTGTTCGTATTCCACTGGAATTTTTAGTATCTGATTGTTTACCTAAGATCTGATTTTTTGATCTTCGTAAAAATCTTTATCGTTGCAATAATATTTTGAACACAACCGTGTGTATTCTTTCCAGTCGGTATTTTATACCGGAATTTTCAATATCTCATCGCTTTCTAACCGCGTTAATCCTATTTTTAATTCTTCCATCATACACCGGAATCCGTTACAGAAATAGCTAGAAACGATTGTTTTCTGTCGAATACTTTGTTTTCCCCCGTCTTTTGTCCCTAAGCGGTTGACCTTCTACCGGAATTTGTCTTTCGATGTTTTCTTTCAAATGCCGTGTATGCTAATGATTTTATTTGAAAAGAATCGACAGGTTACAGAAAATATTTTGGTACACGTCGGGCGAAGTTGAGAACCCCGGGAGAGGGTTCTTTTGCTCCAGTTTGGAATTCTTGAACGAACTGGTCGACTTTGTGCCTCGTGCTTCAATTCCACGCTTCTTTCTAACCGTCCTCGGAATATTGAACTTTAGAACATCGTTTAATATCGTACTTTTTGATCGAGTCAACTTTCAAAATATCCTGCACTAATATTGGGAATTCGCTTCAATTTTTAACGTTTTGTTTATTTTCATCGTTATTAATTCTCTTCGAGATTTTATTAAATTGCACCTGCAAATTCTACGTCTTGAAAAATCTATTTATTATAAATTGCACGTCAAGTAAGATTGCAATTGGTGTATGACAGGACACTACGTGCTGCTCGAAAAAGAAGAATCATCGTTCAACGTAGAATGATTATGTAATAGCGATAACCTTCGTCTAATCATGCTCAGTGGCGTCAAAAATCTATCTTCGAACTAGCTGAGAATATTTGAATCGAGCGCTTCAAATTTTTCCGCTTGCTTTTTTCAAAAAATATGTATTCCTTCGGCTCTTGAACCTTCGTTTCCACAAAGATTGCTATCAGAAAATTATCATTAATCGAACGTTAAACTTCGGAGCATATGACAGTTATCGATAAAATGTCAAGTCATGCCTCCTACTCTTTAGTTTCTTTTTATGAGAAGAAGATACCCGATTTATTTCCATACAGTGCATTCTAAAATTAACATGCGTAATGATATGCTGATCCAATTTATCGGACAAGTTAAAGCTGTCAAACGTGCAAAATTAGAAATATATATGCAAATTCTGATATAAAACTAGAGCAAAAGTTGATTAAATAAATTATAAGTAAAATTGAAAGGGATTAACGATGACTCGACGAATGGTGCTTGGAAATTTACCGGTTGATATAAAATAGAAAAATTTTATGCACATAAATGTACCGAATGCATTAGAGACAATTATCGATAAACATATCACCGGTATAATAATTTTAAAACGTAGAATTTAAGCTATTTAGCGTTAAAGCATATTAATTTCGCGTTTAAGAAAATTACTGTCAAGCAATTTTAATCATCAGCATTGAAATAGTTTCCACGAGTATTCAAGATATCGCATAAAAATATTTTGAAATCCAAAAAGAGATAGGAAAAAATATTCAGCCACGATTAATAATCCATAAATAGCAAAGGAAATTTTATCGTCGTTATCTGAAGCGAGAAGGCAAAATCGATCGTTATATAATAAACGTTTTGCGAAATGTTTATCGTATCGTGGGGTCTTCGAAACGGGAACAATAACTGTGTAAATAACGAACGATAAAATTCTATCAGTTATTTGTCGAAAGGAACGTTTCGCTGACTAACATAAAATAAGTGCTGACTCGAGATTTGAACTTGAGAACGTATCGAATCGAATTAATTAAAAAGGTTAACAAACCAGGAAACTATGGTAAAAATAATTTAAGTATAAAATTCATTCATATAACATGTAATGAATCGATATTGTCGTACGATCTGTTCAATTCTTTAAGATTGCTATTAATAATGATCAAGGACTAAACGTGACACGACTCCGTACATTTCAAGGATGACTTCACATCGACAGAACATGAATGTTAAGCCTGTCTCGACAAATGCTAAAACATTTTCTTCGATCATCACTTTTCATCTCCGTATTTTTGAATATCGTTAACATTTGCCAGATGTTTCTCAAATAAAAGGTGAAGCGTCTTATTTACAAAGAACCGTCTCAAAAAAGAGTGCGCGATGGACAAACACAAAGGTTTGAAAGATAACAGAAAAATAGATTCAATGAAATTCAATCATCGATGATTATCTAATTTCTGGAATACATTCAATTCGATTTTCTATTCTTATTCCGTTTTTCTTTGAAAGGGATACATATTTATCGACGATCAGGTGACTTGTTCGCTTACAATTTTAAATACAACTCTTTGTCACGGTCAAATATTTGTAGAAACATGTGAATACAATAGTTTACGACTAGTCGTAAAATTGGGAATAATTATGATTAGAAGGCATTTGAAATTTTGTAGATTATTCTTTTCATTTTTAATCAACATGCTGTACTCATTTTGAAGTTAAGCATAGATTGCAAAAATTAACAAAGTAGTAAAATAGTGGCCAATAAATATTAGTACTGTTGAAAGTAGATTAGGTATAGGGAAAAATAGAGGAAGAAAATAAACAAGATAAGAGTTATGAAACCTGAGGGACATTAATCGATACATAATGGGAAAGAAAATGATTGAATTCCTGTGTAAGAAAATAAAATACTAAGCTGTGTCTTTTGAGTGTGTCAATGTTATTTCCATAACAAGCACAGTGCACCTGCTACGTTGTTAACTGCAAACGGTAATTAATAGCACGGATAAAAATGATCGCTGCAGCGGGGAGCCAGACAACCTCGGGAATATTCATTCGCGCTTAATAAAATTCGATCGCTCGTCGTCGAACGAAACTTTTTCAACTACCGATCCGGTTCTTTGATGTAACTTTCGACGCTGCTTATTAAGATCCTCGTGAATATTCAAATTTTCATTTCACCCTGCATACGAACTACCTTTCAAGAGGAAGTGGTCCGCTGGAAACGGACTTGCAAAACTATTTCGCGTTCAAGAAATTGGGGAACGTTTATTACGTTAACGACAATTTTATAATTAGCCAAGATATCATTCAACGAAGTTTAATCTCTGCAAGGATGATTTGTATGAGAGCGGAATTTTGTAATTATATTCTGTTTTGGATGAGTCGAAATTAAATGGGGGAAGTTTTAAAAGCATCGCTAATTGCTAAATATGATTTCACCCCTTTCGAGTCAAACTTGCTATTCAATTGTTGCAGTTAAATTTTTTATTCGATCCAAGTCGCAACACATTCAAATCACCACATGTTCCATCGCTACATACTCCCACTGCAACACATCCGAAGCATGCTAAAATTTATTTAGATGACCCTATCAAATATTTTCCTCTTACTGTCAAGATAAAGGCATCTAAAGTGTGCGGCATGTTTACAGGATCTCCAGTGACGGATAAAATACCCGAGACGAAAGGATGAGCAAGCAGTACACGAGGAGCGAGGTCGCGAACAATACCGACAAGGAATCAACCTTGATAATCCTGCACGACAAGGTGTACAACGTATACAGCTTCCTGAATGAACATCCCGGAGGTGAGGAGATCCTGTTGGAACACCAGGGCAAAGACGCTTCCGAGGATTTCGACGATGTGGGCCATTCGAAGGACGCGTTCGATCTGATGCAGAAATTCCAAGTCGGCGAAATCGTCGAGGCTGAAAAATCGCACACGAAACCGAAACAGAACTGGGGATCGGCGAGCATCACGAAGCCAGACAAAAATCAAGAAATATCTCCGTTGTGGGTGATTGGCGGCACCGTTGCCCTGGCTGCCATTGCGTACTTTCTTTATATGTAACCGTTCACTGCCGATCACGCTATAACGCGTGCTCTAATATTATCGATAAATTGCCGCTCGCGCGATATCGCGTGATACATCGTTCAATTTGAGCAATGCCGCTGGTACCGTTTCCAGGAGCGATATTGCGAGACGCGGTACGATCACGCGGTATCGCGTGTGACTCTGGAACTTAAACGCTACGGCGCACAGCGACGACTCGCTTCTCGGGTCCGGTGGTTCAATCGAATCTAGCGTTCAGATTAACCCTTTCAACGTATCTACTTATGTGAATTTATAAATTATAAATATACATTTACCGTAGTACCATTCTTATGGAAAAAATTGACGTTGAAAGGGTTAAAAAGCAAATATGCAAGAAAGCATACAGGTATTTTGATTTTTCTGCCTGCCGTTCCTACCAAATTTTCCAGGAATATCGTAGAATAATTTCGCGACTCGATCGATTCTCATTAACATTTATAATCGACAATTTGTTATTAAATGTAAAACAAACAGGAAGATGTTCTTGTACGCGGAAGGCATAAATATTGTAACGAGGGTCAAATACAGTTCAAGATCGACGAGTCACGATGCTATTTAATGACTGCGTCAGACGTTTTACGGTCTGTTATATTCATATGCGATGATTTAGAGAAATAAATGCACTTTTTACGTTTACGTTTCATTTGATCGACAGGTATTCATTTATGCACAATGAAAAGTGGAAAGTCACGATGTGACACAAAGATATAAATAATTTGTATTTAAAATTTACGAGGAAGGATGCAATGAAAGAATATGTATAAAAAAGATATCTTGTACCGATAGAAAAATAAGACCGATAAACCACGGTTCGATTCACTGTGATCGATGTCGGAATCGAGATTGAACTATTCCTCTCGAACTGTCTTAATCGTTAAATCGGTCCATTCCAAGCAGACTGTCAAGAAGAAGCAACCCGACGGGCATTTGCATCCGAATGGCTCGTATTACAAAAGCCTCGTTACAGGTTTTCAATGAGCGGAAGAACCGAGAAAGCGGCGGAATACGATCGATAGGGCTCGCGTTTACTTAGAACTTCTATCACGGAGTGTTCGAAAACATTCGGGTGATTTGCCTGATCGCTGCTAGAACAAATTACGAGATGTTCGAGGAATATTCACACGCGACATAATCGACTGATCGCCAGGTTCAATCTCTAAACTGCTAACTTATCAAATTTATGAATCCTCGAATAAAAATTACAGATTCTTAACGGGTGATATAACGCGTAGCATAATTGCTAGTTGACAATGCTTGACCCGTAAGATGAAACTGAGAAGAGAAAATGGCGAAGAATCTGGCACGCAGGATCCAACCAAAGAATCATTTTTCTTTCGATGATTTTTGTCCACCCTCGGATATTCCACCCTCTGTTCGACCTTCCTCTCGTTGTTAAATTCTCTCGCTTCAGTTGACGTCCTCGCTCGGTCTGTTTCCTTTGATTTTTTACCAATTAGTCCGCTGAAATTATCCGTCGCCTCCGTCTACTGGACCCGACGCTCCATCCAAACTTAATTTACCGTTTTAATAATCAGCTATTTATTTGCATTCACTTGTACGATACATTATACTTTTGATATCGCGATCTATGATCAAACTCTTACGTATCATACTGATAAGATATTTACTCTTGTAAGTTATGTATCGATAAAAAGATATCTTACCACACTTAACTTCCACATGTATCTACCACTGATTTATTGAATGATATTCTATAGCCTTAGGTTAGGTATTTTAGAATGGTATTCTAAAAATATCATTCTACTAAAGATCCAGTCAATTCGTAATATGATTTCATAAAAATAAGAATACAGTTCAAACAATCGAAGCAGAAACAAATGTTTACAGAATCAACAAATACCCCAGCTTTGAATAGCTTTCGTGCAAACGAGGTTCAGAGGACAATAATCGAGCTTTTAACCCTCGAATCGATGTCAAGCATTCGATTAACAAGAACGGTGAATACTCTTGGAGGAACGATAGATTTCCCGCGTCACAAAGGGTTGAGAAGCATTATTAATCGAGAGACCGAGAAAAAATCGATGCAACATCCTTGATCGATTATAGCCACGTTCTCGAGACACGAAGAAGCCGTGATTTTCTCGTTTTCTCAATTATTTTTATTTCTTGTCGAGATTCACCACCGCGTTCGTTCATCCTCTCCCTTTTGAGACGAAGCAAAGGGGAACTGATCGAACCTGTTTACGTTCACGATTCAACGGAAATTCAATTACTTATTGCCGTGTGTACAGGTCTCTTCCGGTTTCGCGAACTGCAAAGACAAACGGGAGATCCGTTTGATTTTATCAACTGATAGACCTGCTTGAAAATTAGATCGACAAACCATATTTTTTCCCATTCTCTTTGATAAATCTAATTACGAGAAACGAACGCTCTATGAAACATTGATATCGCTGAATTAATACTGTGTGCAAGCACGAAGAATTCATAATTGACCCAATTTTCAACTTGAAATGAAATTTTCATCTCCATCGTTTCTTAATGAAATTCCCACCATAGATTCATCATTTTCTTTTCAGAACATATATTTCACGAACTTTTTATAAAGAATCAACAGAATTATCGAGCTTAATAAAAATGGTTACATCTGCAAGTAAAGAAAATTTCAAAGAAAATATGAAATTATAAAGCGTATTCGAAGTACTTGAAATTATTGACTCTCGTAAAAGATCGAAAAGGACAGCAAGTGTAAGAGGCAACGTGCGATAGGAAACGAAATAGGAGGAGAAGAAGGAGGATCGGAAGAGCCGGTTCGAACATCGGTCGGAAGCGGTCATGGGAGGCAGATGGTCTACGCCCGACCGGAAGGATGTGTGGTTTTCCACATGTGTCGGCCGTTCGATCGGCACCAGACCGTACACGTATGTATAGCCAAGGGTCCGGCCAGCTCAATGAAAAGGACGCGTGGGAGATATAGCGCGTGGCTATTTAACGCGTGGTGCTATTCGATGAGCGAAATCGATGCAATTCGGCACGTGGTGAATTCGGCGGTAAACTCGACACGTGGAAAATTGGAATTCGGAATAAATCTGAAGCGTGGTAAATTTAATGCGTAATCGCTCCACAAATTTGACAAGGATTTTAAATCCACCAATCTCCTACATTTCGCAGAAACCCATTAATCACTGGTAACAGCAATTACCAGCAAAGATTAATTAGAAGAATCGTTGAAAAGTAAATTTTCTGTGAAAAGTGTCGCGACACGTTGCTGGAAGGATACAATCGCATCCCGAAGAAATTTCACGGCATCCTGTTTTCCTGCGAAGAAAACTTCCGTCGTGGACAGTCTAATATCGCTAAAAGCTTTTTAATAAACAGTCTTTGAGCTGGTTACTTGCGTAAGAACACGAGGGGTTCTCGCGAGAATCTCTATTGCTCTCCCTCTTGCGTACAGGCGAGAGAATTCAATGGGATAACGGAGAAACTCGGAAGGAACCGAGAAGCGTAGAGAAGAATTTGAAGAGAAACGGGATATAGGAACGTGAACAGAAATGGAATTAAAATAGGGGATGAAAGTATGTGCTGGGGAGAAAATATGTATGCCCGACTATGGACAATAGGAAAGTGGTAAAATAGACGGAGGTAAATACAGAAAATTGTCAAATCCCAGAGCCCCAAATTTGCTGTTAGCAGTAAACGCATGACACGAAAAGAGTTAAGAAAGAAAAATAGCGAGAAAGATCGCGCGAAAGAGGATAACGTTACAAGAAAAGCTAAGGATCCGTATAATCCCTAGAACCAACCCGACCAGATATTAAAGCAACAGAATTAAAGGCGAAAGAGAAACGAAGAAAATCCTGATCCCGAGAAAACGGGCCAGGAGGAAAGAACTTAAACTGTTCGAAAGTAAAAGGATCCCGGGAGAAAAGGAGCGAAATGAAGGAATGTAGGAATAAAAAGATAAAATCATGAAAAAAGGAGGAAGAGATTGGTAGGAAAAAAATAATGAAAAAGAAGACAGCAGAATGAAAGCACGTAGCCAGAGAAGTTTACCCTTTGCGAGCAACTGCCGCAAGGGGTTGCAAGGGGTTTCGAGCAAGAAACGTATGAAAATGTGTATCCCCGGAAAAGCGAACGAAGAAGCAAGCGTGGGGGAGAGGGTGGCTGTTTATTTTACGAAGTAGCTAAGACATACGATATTGTCCCTGGCAAAGTGGTTCCCGTTTCGTCTCTCACCCCCACGGTCTGTCTGTCTTTAGTTTCCCACACCCTCGCCAGCAGCTTTTCTGCGAAAAGCATAAATTACCGCCGAGAATTATGGCGAAATGACACGCGAGATCTCGTTCGCTTATCTCTTTGCTCGCGAACCACCCTCTCACGAGAGGGTTGGTCACCAACGGAGTGCTACCGACGCTTTTTTTCACGTTCGCGGCCTTACGTCTCGTTCTAAAGGGCGTGCACCCCGTATTACGTAATTATCGAAGGGAAAACGCGTCGAACGAGATCTACAGATTACGCCACCGTGTTATTTCGCCGGGAACTTCGAATCGACGGAGAAAAAGACTTACTACGATCGATGCGCGCTACCGAGTAATGCTAATAAATAGCCTAATTTTAGGCTGCCTGAACATTTCTGTTATTGCACTTTCATTTCTGATCATACGCTCTGTAATTGTACGCGAATAATTTTTACGGAGTTTTTCACGATAAAAGTCAATATGTATTTTAAAACTATTGTCTGAGAAAAGGTATTTGAAACAGTAATACACGAAAGTGAATTCATTTTTATATGTAAATGCTTGTACAAGCGAACGTGACAAAATTTTGCAACTCCACGAAATTACACGTGCGTACAGAAGCAAGTAATGCTGGCACAAGTAATTTTCGAACAGACATTTCACTTCTGAAGCACCGTGCTTTACGATTCCGCGAAGCTTCACGAACGACCACGTCGAATATTAGAAATTTAGCCGTGCTCGTTACGAGATGTTCATCTTCCAGGAAGCCGAGAAACTCGATTCGAGGGCTTCATCTAGATGGAATTCATGAGAATAAAAATGTTACCAGACACTTCCGACCGAATTTCTTCCTAAATACAAATTCCTACATTAACGACAGAGTTTACCGTTTAAAATCCTATTTAAAATTTGCAGAGAAACTACGATTCAAATCAATTTTTATGTACGTGCGAGTGTACCTCGATGCCAGTAATAAAAAGACAAAAATTTTTGCATATAAAAATTTGCAAAATCGAAGGAGTAAAAACGGAATGAGTGGAAAAACGTATCGAATAGAAAGTGGAGCGTTTCGGTGGAAAAGAGGAAACCGATAGTATCAAAAAAGCTCTCCCGCAAAGGGTGGGTCGTTAGAGGAGCGATTTTCGCTGGTTTTCTCGACGCCCGGACCGGAAATAGCCGTGAATCCGTGGTTGGCCACTTCTTCGACGAACATTTTCTCGTTCGACCTCCTACGTGCCTCTGATTCGCCTTGTTGAACTCGATTAAGCGAATTACGGGACGAATTATGCTATCGTTACGCTAATTCGTGGAGGACGTATGCAATTGTGTCAACGATTATGAAAATCATGCATTTTTCTCTCCGAGGTATTTAGAATTCCTCGTCTGGGCGTATTGCGCAAATATTTCCAGCAATTCTCAAGTCCGACTTTACCATGATATTCCTGGACCAGAAACGACCTGGTTATCGGACCAACATTGATTTAACAAAACTCAGATTCGTGTTCGACGAAATAGATTATTTCATTAACCCAGATACGCATATATCCCTTTAGGGCTGAACCAAAATTTAACCGATTTACAATTGTGAAACGATACGTACTGAGGTTGATCAGATAAAAAAATTAAACATGTAAATTATGCCGGAGAAATTTACAACACGCGAAGGCGTAAAATTGTAATTCGTTCGGAGTAATTTAGCGACTGAAAAATAATGAATATTCAAGTGGATGCATCTAAGAAGATACTTAATTCTGGAGAATCCACGTGCACGAGTTAAAGCAAGAGACGTTTAAAAGAAAAAAGAAGAGAGGAGTATTCGACTGAAAGCCTTCACTGCGCAAGAGAAAGAATGGCTGGAGCAATTACAACGTGTTTGTTTCGAGAAACTTTCCCAGTTTCAGCCAATCCCACCGACAGCGAGAGAAAACCCAGAAAGAAATCTCTTAAAGACTTCTCCTTTTTCCTTCCTTTCCAGGCAAACTTCCAACCGCCTACCACGAATAAAAAGGAAAATCCGATCGAAATCGAATCAACGTGCAAGCACTGGCAGAATGTAGCACGTGCTGTTATAGTATCTTTGATAAAGGAATTTCTTTTCTCGCGTATTCATCAACTCGATTCAACGATCGAGATCGAAATATTATTTTGAATACAGACAAATATCGGTATTCAAATTTCCCTCGAAAATTCTTCTTTTAATTTTTATTCCTGTATCGCTACATATTCTTTACGTTAAAATATTTTATCAAAGTCCCTTAATTTATAATATCATTAGCACCCTCTAACATTAACCATTAAATGTGAAATAAATTTATAAGTGTATTCAAAAGTTTGCACCTACCAAAAAACTGGCAACGATATCTCGTGTTAATGAAAAGAAAAAAATAATAATATAAGAGAAGACGTACCCATTTCGACGGAAAATCCTATGAGAGAAAATCCGAAACGTCGATAAGACACCAAAAGAAACGAATCGTGAAAAGATCGACTCGACGGCAAAAAAGAAAAGGAAGACTCAGAGGACAGCTGTGGTGGATCCTCTCGCGTGCACGACCGACCGGCAACTGAAAAGGCAGAGGGTTCGAAGGACTGTCATGCGCCCCTGATTCCGTTTCGTTCGCTGTTCAGACTCCACCCACCTTCATTCATCCACGAAGGGAATTACCAGCCGCTGCTTTTCATTATTCGAGCCTTAACGTGCAGCTTTGCAGCCTGGCCTGAACACCATAACCCCCGGGAAAAGGGAAAGTTTCACCCTGACGGTTACCGGGGGGGCAGGAACGGCTGGTACACTCGCGTTTCCGGGTCCTTCCAAGTTGTACCCAACTTATTACATCCTCCAGTTATGTTGGAAATTTGCTACACTGATTTTGGAACTGTTCTAATTTGAGCTAGCCTTTTTGACAGCTATATCCTCTAGAGAAACCTGCGCTCGAAATTGTCCACGAAGTACTATCGTACGAAGAAAATGTACAGCAAGCGAATGTTGAAAATGACAATTCGCACCTTAACCTTCAGATTTATGGGGGACAGTAAACGAAAAGTTCGTGGAAGGTTTTCCAACAGAGAAGGCAAAGGAAAATGGGAAGAAGGTGGTTGCACGTGAAAAGCTCCTGTTGCCGCGTGTCACGAGAGAAGGCAGCTGCACCTGGCGTAGCAGCTGTTGGAAACCGTCCGTTACCTGGTTCACCAGCACCTGTTCGGATTGCGTGCAGCGTGGACCTTTGAGAACTGGCCCATAGCAACACATGTTGCTGAGGAAAAGCTGAAGCCTGTCCTATTAGGGAAGCCACGATAAATGTCCATTTGCCTGGCCTCCTTCATCTTCGAAACCTTATCCTTCTGGCCCTTCGCTTACGAGTTCAAACTCTCTAAACTTTCATTTCCTTTTTATTTATAGAGAAGTACCAAACCTACTACACGATAATCTCATGGCATCAAATGAGATATTTCACTATTAAAATTCGGTTTTAACAATGATTCAATAGCTACGAGAAAAGCATCGGCAAAGGTTCGATTTCGAGCCAGACAGGACGTCGACAACAGATAATAAATGCATCGCGTGTGCATAATTATGTGGCATGGTATTTTCCTGGAATTAATTTCGAGCTTCTCAGGGAAGAGCTTTTTTTACCACCTGCTCAGCGATCCACACGACCAACCCCTGCCGTGTCGCGTGGTTATTTAGGAAGCACGAGAAAACTCACCCCCGAATCGAGGGTTGAAGAAACATATCGCGACGCGGAATTTCGCGGTTTTTACGCTCGCGCTGTGGTTTCCATGGAATATTTCCAGCTGGAACTTTGGCCAGACACTCGATTCGTGTTTTTCGTTCGCGTATAGAATCGGGAAATAGTTGGACTCGTAAGCAACGTTCTTCATGCATTCGACTGATTTAACTCTTTTAGCTCCGTGTTCGACCATTTCTTCTTACAAATTATCTTTATGATATTTAACTTAAAAAGTTCCATATTTGAAATGTTCCAAAGTTCAGTCTTGAAAAATCCAAGAAGTTTAAACTTCCCGAAAAATGAAAATTTATATTTTCCCAGTGAATCTCGTACCGATAAGGAATTAGTACCAACGTGATAAACACCGTAAAAAGAGATTAATACGTGCACGTCTGATTGCACAACACCCGAAACACGCAACGCAAACAAAGATCATGGTGCTCGTGTCTGGAAACAATCGCAGGGGGTTGGTTTCGGTAAATTCGCAGGAATTTCAAAGCAAACAAAGGAAACTCGAAGAGTGTCGCGCGCGACGACGAGGAGGGGGTGGTTGAACCGTGTCAGCTCCGCTATGAACTTAATCTCAACTTTAATGGCCTCGTGGTTCTCCGGGATCCGTTTCCACAGGGTTGTCTCTACATTTCCCTCTCGGATGCAACGTAGGCTTCCTTCGGATGATGACAAATAACTAAATTTCGCTATTTTTTCATTCTGCAATTTCCATATTTCGAAATTTACATAACTTTAGATCTTCAAACTTCAACTTCAACTATTAAAAATAATCGAATGTTAATTTCTCCTAGATCACGTCCTTGGGGAATATTGTTCTCCAGTGTACCGAAAGCTAGTTGCGTCATTCGCAACATTCTTTCACCCTCGGAAAAGCGTCTATCAACAACCGGCGCTCTCTGACGCACCCTTAACGCGTGCAAGTATTTCTGCTTCGATAGAGACGCTTATTGTGATACCAATCCCAGATATCTTCGTTGCTGGTGGCAATAAAACTTGTTGTTTGCGAGACGAGACTCTCTTGTCGATTTCTTCACACGAAACACCCTCGAAATTGGTTGTTTCTTGATTTGAAGGATACGACTCGAGCGTCGTTCGATACAGGTGAATGCGAATCGCTTTTCTATCTTCTGCTTATCTCTGTGACGATCGTATATCATTTTATTTGTTTAACAAGGGGGTGCTTCTACCTAGCCTCTTCGGGTGAGTGGCACTTTTTAAGAAAGTCAGAAAATGTTCCTCAAAGAGACCGTTTAGGGGATGAAATCTTCGTTCCAAGAAGAAAACAACGAATCATTCGGAATCGATAAAGTCACCCCTTCCAAGAAGCGATCGAAATAAAACGATTCGGCGACGTCGCCGAGTGGCGGTGCCGCTCCTCCCTTCGAGTACCGGGGGTGGAATCGTTTGTAGCCACTGTCATTATCTTCGAAACACGCGTGTAATTAATTCGGGTCAGCACTTTCGATTGATTTCGCACCGTTGTGAAGGAATGTGAATGAAAGAGAGTACTCGTAGAAATCAACGAATTCAATTTCTAGCCAAATAATAAGCTTATAAATTGAGAAGAAATAATTACAAACGATTTGTGCAGTAAAAATGGGAATGTCGCGAGAAACGCGAGTGTGTCAAGAATCGTGGAAAGAAACGGTAGAAAAGGGAGATGGCGGACGTAGTTTAGAAGAAAAGTCGTGGCACTCGAGAATGGCCAGGACAAAAGGTCTGCATCGTTCGGTTTTACCTCTTCTCTGTGAAACGCGAAAAAACGTAACGAGCCACTTGGCCACGTTGCATATTCCACAGTCCGGATATTCCAGCCTCGTTGTTACGTAAAATCTGGCCACCGTTCCTCCTGAGGGTTCGCTAATTGAAAGGGGCTTAATTGTCATTTTCGACTGCTTTGTTTGTCAACCTCAGACTTTCTCTGTTTGTTTAAAAAGCTTCGACTCGGTCTTGGGATTCTTTCGACAAGACACACAGACACACACGCTGATCAACTTTCATTTTAATTCACCCACCCTTCAGAACAATCGAGTTTATGATAAGTATACAGTATCTTTGGACCTCTTTAATTTACTCGCGAGTGGAAAAACGTCAAAGGCTTGGGGAGATTTTCTTTCATTGATTTGACCTTGTTACGAATTTCGTTCTTTTCGAATACCGAATTCTTAAGAATCGCTGTAATGATCGATCTACGAAAATTCCCGAGAGCCCATTAAACGGGTTAAGCGAGTAATTACGATCGCTTTCTCGATAATTAAGGAAAGATATTTATGTCAGCAAGTGTACAAGTTGGCGGCCTTAACACGCGTCGAACGTGACAAACGAAAATAAGGTTAAATAGCGAATATGACTCACCTCGCGAAGCTCCTTGATCTTTAATCCTCCTTTGCCAATGATACATCCAGCTTGGCTCTGGTGCACCAACATACGCACGTCGATTTCATCGCTACCATGGCGAGATCCATTCTGAAAAATTAATTCGTTAAACATTGTAGCCGGCTGGGCAAAACGAGAGGTTCTATTTGCAAGGATAGTGTAAGTTTGTGTAACAATAATTTCCTCGTGTGTTCGAGCTCCGATTTATGAGAAAATTGATTTTAAAAATTGATGAAGAACAGATTCTATTCGATTGAGAATCGATTCAATTTATTCTAGTTTTAATCAATCAACGTATCAATTTCGGGTTTGAATAAAAAAAACTTTTTTCTGTAAAAAGAAATAATCGAATAAAATGTAACTCGAGAGATGTTCTAAATCAATTTTTATAGAAATAAAATGTAAATTTTTACAGGTTAAAGGAGAGTCTAATTTTTCTATCATTGCAAACATACACATTGACAATACAAGGGTCATAATTTGGTTTCGAAATTAGTAACATAATATAATGCATTAGCAGTTTGTTAAAATAAATTCAAGAAAAACTCATTCGCATTCTTTTATCAACGTTCGAATCGACGCTGTAAGCTACCACTGTTCTAGTTGATTCTATCGTTGCTACACGAGCAGAGACTAGTGATTTAATTTCTTTTTCAATCGATAACATGTTGTCGGTCTATTTTTCTATTCTTGACAATCTACGTCTATCTACGTCAATCATTCAATAACCGAACATCTACAGGGTGGATCAGTATTTTACACGATGAAAAAGTTCAACAAAATTATTCGAGTTTCATCCTGATTTTCATTTAAGAAATTTACGTTTTAATTAATTACTGAACCAGCCTGTACACAAGTTGTCCCATGCAGCTGAACCAAGCTTCGCTAGTCAAACGAGACAATTATCTCTAAAAAAAAATAATTATTTTCTTTAACGATTAAAGTTTAATAATCTAAGTTCAGGCAGTTTCGAAACTATCATCTTCCAAGAAAGAAAGTAATCACAACACTTTTTGTAAAAGAAACTGTGTGAAAACTGCAAAACCGAGTTTAAGGAAGCTGTACGAGTTGTTCAAACCGCACAGGACAATTTTCTACGTCGCGGACAACCGTTTTAACGAACTCTACTAAGATAAGAAGAAAACAATGTGAAAAGTCTCACGATTGAGTCATTTCTTTTCCCGTGTGATCCTCTTCTGGGAGCAACACTCACCTCCTCGAGATTAGGTACGACCTCGTTCAACACCTGAAGAACAGTGGGCAGATCCGAGCTGATTGTAAGCACCCTAGAATCAAAAGAACTCCGACAATCATTCCGGTCCTCGATCAATTAACACGCTTATCACGTAATTTTTCCTTTTATACTTTTTTTTTCTTGAACCCGTTCTTTTTATCGAATCGCGCCAATGAAATTCCACTCGGCCCTCTCCTCCTTTGTTCGTGGAAAATCAATTGCGAATTAAACCAGTTCGAATTTCGTTTTAACTTGAAAATCAGAAACATTTTCACCGAATTGTTTCCTCAGTTAATATTAAATATGAAGAGTCGAAGGGATCATAATTAGTTTTAGCACGTAACAAGTTTTTTAGGAAATAAACTGAGGACTGTAAAAGGAAGAAACAAAGGCAATATAATGAGATTTGCTGTACATCAACAGCGATAGTTTTCTCCTTGAACTCTCCATATTTTTAAAAAAATTTCTTTTATAAATCGAACAGAACGCTAGTCAAATGGCGAACAAATGAAATTACCACTGATGTTATTTGCAAATACAATTTTCGAAACCGAATGGAAGCACGGAAATGCATTGAAATATTTTTTAAAAATAGTATCAAATATCGGAAAAAGTTGTGTAAAAACCGAATGAAGCTCTGGCGTGTTCGAGAAGGTTTGCCTGAATTTTAAACGAGAAACAATATTCTCAGATAGCAATAGAAAAAATTGTAGCTTTGAGAGAAAATTGAATTTTGAAACGAGAAATAACATTTGTGAATATTTTTCAAACAGCGGTATCGAGGGAAGAAGATTGATCATTATTTTCCTTTGACCGAACGAACTTTATACCAGAAAGAAAGTTCGAGGAATTTTTCAGTGAATGTTTAACACTGGAGGGAGAGAACCGTGGTGATTCGTTGTTCGCGATTCCATAAGTCAGCAAATTTTGGTTCTCGAAGATGCGTTCGAAGGAATTCCATTCGTGAGATGTTTAGAATACATGTTAAAATAATTTTTGGATCGACATCTATAACAATCATTGAGATTAGAAAATTGTTGTGCCACTTAAAATTGTGTCCATTATTTATACTATTATAAACTGTATTACTTGTTAAAAATATAATGAAAATTCCTTGAAACGCATCGTTCAACCGAGCATCGTTCTTCGCAATGATTTCAGTCCCTGTTTATCGCGCTTCCCTTTTCAAAAGTGATCGAGAAATCGATTCTCGAACGAGCGAGAAAACGTGCATTTCTAAATCTGTCGCTCGAGCGAACACTCACGAATGTTCGTGGTTACTTGTTAATGTTAACCCTCGACTAGGCTAGCGTTAGAACCAGCAAACCGTGTACCGTCGAAATTTCTTCAAGTTCGACGTTCTATACGGAATCGATTATTTTAGCGACGATCTACCGCGGCGATTCGACAGCGTCTCGTTAATCCAGTGTTAATTCGAGTAGTCACATATTCGATGAAAACAGAGAGACGAATGGAATCGAAGATTTGTTCAAAATAAAAACAAGCGTTTTGGAAAGAAAGATATGCTAAGAAACGTCGAATCGAGTGAACTCGCGAGACCTTTTTGGAACGCATCCAGACGAAAAGGTGAACTGTCCCTTTCTCTTTTCGGACCTGTTCAAACATTCTTACTGATTAATGAACAGCCGCTAATTGGGTCCGATTGGATCTTGAAAAGACTTCTTTCGGATCGTTTATCCGAACGGGAAATCCTTGAGACTGGTAGAAACGATTGAATATTGCCTCGATGGATCATCGATGCCAAAGAGTTTGCAAATTATATCGGAAACATAAAATTGTCCAACGTCTTAAGATGCGGTATCGATACTTGTTGCTGCCATTTTAAGATAGAATCGTTATATTACCCTGAAGATTCCACCGGTAATTGCTATCAACGACCAATTTAATTAGGTAGAACGTTCATGAGTTATTGGCTTGTTTTATCGACTGAAAAGTTTACTGCCATTTTACAACTATATGCGCATAAAAATTCTGTTAAAGATATAACTTGTTTAATTAAAAAAAACTATTCTTCGGAAGATTTCAAATAAATTATACATCGATACACGTACTATCAAGAATCGAATACTTCGATGGACCATGAAGAAATAAATTTTCCAGCGAATAATTCAACCGTGTCTACCATTCTCGTAAATTCCTAAATTTCCCCACGCTGATGTACAAATCCTATCGAGAAGGATTAAAACTCCATCGAGTATTCGCCACGTTCATGGTCCCCCCAAAAGGAACACGAAAATAAGCGTGCACCATTATTCTCAACCCTTTCGTTGCTGCTCGACTAACCACTCTAATTGCTGCTCGATGAATCGTAAGACGTGCAATAAGAAAAAAAATGCTTAACACTCAACCATACCGGAAGCTTATTAATAAACTTTTGCACGGTAAAAGCAATTAACAGACACTTTGTTAACCTCTCGAATAACGTGGATGCACGTTTGTTAAAATTACACAGAAATATTTTTATTTACACACGGAAAATTTGACGACACCGTTTCGTTTCGATATGGAAACATTTATATTCATGGAAACTTTGGCAATATTGCTTTATTTAAATATGGAAACATTTATTTATGGGCCAACAGTGCTATCTATTAGCTCGCGATAACTCCTGACTATATTTCTGCTTCCTCTTTTTGACAGATTTGCATATTTCTCAGATATGCATATGGTATTCCTTGAATACGAATAGAAATCTTTCGCAACGAAAGGATTAAATATTACCTTCATTCCGTCAGAATGAATATTAACCACTAAAATATTATCCAGTTAAATTTCACAAACCGTGAAAAGTTCATAGCACCCAAGAGTGTTTATGCGGCACTCTTCTATCAAAGGATCTCGAGCTAGGTGAAAACGTTCGTTCGTTAGGGACGTTCGTTGGTTAACCCTTTTGGCGCAAAAGTATCGAAGTATCTGATCTGAAAATATCTATTGTTCCGATCTCGATAATTATTTATTATTACCGATAATACTGACACGTACATAATACTATTAAGTAATAATAAATAATTTTTGATAGCTACGTAGTCTGGTGATCTAACGAGATCCAGAATGAGTAGTAAAATAATTGAGCGAAAGGGTTAATCAACAGGCATATCTCAGCCAGGACGATGACGGCGATCGATATCAGTGAAGAATCTCGCTGATCGTGGGTGTACCTAAAAAAATGAAGCGTGTCATGTCGACGTTAAGCGTGGAATCGGCAACAGTTTTGCCTCGTTCCACGGATTAGCAGCATCCGTGTTAGCCACAATATATTAGAGAGAGACACAACGGTGATACATATCCCCGACAATAAATATCGTGAGTGTGGTTTTCTGCGTGTGTGGTGTCGGGCGTGTCGTACGCGGCGCGAGACGATCCGTACAGAGAAACGAACAAAAAAGAACAAAGAGAGAAAGACCATGAAGAGCTACACAAACGGAAAGAGAGAAAGAAAGGAGGGAAATTCTGTAAGAGACAATGAAAGGAAAATGATCGAGGAAAAATGACGAAGAAAGGTTTCGCTCGCGTGTCCTTGCATCTTCGGAGAAACGGGTTATTTAATGGAACAATTAAGCCGATGAGAAAAAATGAATGTATCTTCGCAGCTATCTAGATATTTCATTCTTTTTAATTATACGAAACTTTATTATTACCCGCATGACCGAATTGTAATTATCAGTAATCAAAGCGGATAAATGACAGTTATGATACTAGAGTGCTACCGGACAAATATAGGGTCTACATTGCCTATCGGTGATTAAGAAATATCAAATGTCTAAAAATTCCGAACTGAACTAGAAACCCTGCAAGCCCTTTCTCCAAACGATCCTTCAGCAAGATCCTTTGCCAAGTGATCCCGGAAACACGGTTCCTGTAGGAGGATAAATTATCCGGCAATCATCTCAGTTCCTGGTGCGAACGAAGGACAACCAAGACGAAGAGGTGACATGCACTCAACAAAGACGAAGCAACCAAGCATTATCCGACTCTCCTCTCTCTTGATGGACCTTCGCTGCTACCCGTCCACCAGTTCTGTTCGCAACAACAAAAGCTACAGGACACATCGCGGATGCAGAGACACGGAGCAACAAAGAAGAAGAAGAAGTAGAAGAATTGGAGGAGCGGAGGAGAAAGGAGAGAGATCCGAGTAGTGGAAGGACATGCAACCGCAGGTGGTGTGGCAGGTGCGGTCACGAAAACATCGTCCAGGATACACGCGTCTCGTGTGCTACTCGCTGAAAAGCTTCGCGTATAAAGGTCAATCAACTAATCACTCGCAATGAATCATCGAGCAACAACAACGAACAGGGATTATAGTCGAGGACGTGTGAAACGAGGTTCAGGCAGGCTCAGGCGAAAGATGATCACGATTAACGCCTTAAACGCCGTGAAAAGATCGTGTAATGTCGTATCTTGATCCTCTTACTATCACGCGTATGACCTATATATTCCTCACTAATATTTCATTCGAATCTTCTCAAATGATCAAACAGAATTCCTTAGGTCACCAAACTCTTAGGTCCTCGAATCTGTAGACACACAATTTTCTAGATCACCTATGCCCTGTATTTCTAGACCCCAAAATTGTTAGATCGTCAAACAGACAGATCCCTCGATAAATATAAAAATCTCCAAGTAAATTGCTCATGATCTCCACAGCGTTCGAATATAACAAACGAAAATTTGGCTATTATCTGAAACCTCCCGCCATGAGCCAGCCATTCGTCGCAACATGGAAGTGTTAAACCGAGGCGAAGGCAGACAGGTACAAAGAAACAAATGAGAAGAGACAGTGTGTAGAAGGAAGACAGTGAGATGGTAGGACAATACACAAAAAGAGAATTACAGAAAAGAAAAAGAAAATAGAGAAACAAAGAAATAGACAAATAGAGAGAAAAATAGAGAATAATAAACGTTCGATTTGAAACAACGCAGCGATCCACGTGTCGCTGCTAATTAAGGTACTGTTTTTTTTTTAATTTAGAGACAAAGAAAAATAAGACATTAAGTAGTGGTGTTGGTCATTACCGTTCGGGTCCGGGGCAATCGGGTACAATGATTGAGGCTTTGTACTGTCGGGCCGTGGTGGTTGGTGGTTGGTTCATTGGTGGTTGGTTGGTGGTTGTTGTCGATTGTTGGTAGGGTGGTCCATTTGCCGATCGAGTCAGGGTCCGTCGTTCCGGGCAGGGCAACGGCAGGGCAACGGCAGGGCAACACCAGGGGGGCAACGCCGGGGTTGGGGCGGGGCCAGGGCACAAATCATCAACCAAGTTAGACATCGCGTCTCTCACGGATGGATTATTTATTCGCGGCTTAATCTTCTAATAACCCTTCCGCTTACGCTTTGCGCCCCTCTTTTACGCGGCATCCCACCCTAACCTACCTATTTTATTCTCTTTTTACGGCTGGAGAAATATTTGCAACCAGTTGATACGTTCGTTTAATTTATTATGGAATTTTTATGGTTAGACTTCATCGAGAAAGTGGCTGTTTAGTCATATTTTAGATTAATTTTACTTTTTAATAGACGCGGAGTTTATAATTTGTAGTAGCTTCAGCGAATCAATAGGTTAATTAAAAAAATTGGCGAGTCAAGATGGCGCTCCGTGAAATGTCGACATCAGACACACAGACCGTCTGTCAGAAACGAAGTCCATTATTTCCGGACACTTGTAAATATTCTGAAAACGCTTTCCAAGCCCATCCCGCAGTTAATTGACGCTGGCTGAACCTCGACGTCGATGCTCGCAACGGCATTTCAATTGCTAACGAAGCCGCTTAAGCGTGGCTAATTAAAGGAAGTTTTAATAATTAACTTGCAATTTCGCGGAGCGTTCGGACCCTTCCTACTTCGAGCTCGTCGACTACGTGCCACGAATCGTGAATCGACTTATCGTTCACCGGTGAGTGTCAACCCTTTCGCTGATAATGTCATCAACCCTATCAAATTATTTTGATACCCTCGATAGTTTTAACTTCTTAACTTTCTCACTGGCAACGTTTTCGTGCTCCAATAATCAAACTTCTGGGGAAACAAATTTTACGATATCGCTGTGTATTTCTTACAACTGTCATGAATTTAATAAATTACAAATCGTCGAACGTATCATGCATGGATGACATTTGCAAATACTTCTCCATAAGTTATGTAATTGTTTCGATTGTTAATGGTCCAACGCTGTCTAACAAACAAATCGATAAGATTCTCCCAAAGCACACGATTTCCCCATATACAATAAACGCGGTAATCGCTACGGGGGTGCTCGCTGCAAAGGGAACCACCTCTGATATTTGTACGCATAAAAAAAGCGAAAAATTATTTCCCCGGTGAGACTTCATTTTCCCAGAGATTTTCTTCTCTCTTTTTCGCTCCCAAAGGATACCTGGCCTTCCACCCTGGGGTCACGCAGGTGCGTTTACCTACGAATCTCAAAATTGACACGCGAACATCGCCGCTCGGCCATATTATGTGCGACCAGGGACAAAATCGAGCAGAGATGACCCTTCTGCGTTTCGTTAATTTTTTATTCTTCTTACACCGAACCCGTATTATACGCTATCACTTTTATCGCGTAATCCGATAACAAAGAAATCCGAGAATTAACTTTTATATCAGTTGGATAACATATCTATTCCCCTGCAATGCTTCGTGAAAAACTGATATAATCGATTCTGAATATCAACCAGCTAAACCAGTTAATTCGTCCTCAGTAAACAGGTTAATAAAAAGCACCTGATTCTGATTAAACTCAAATCTCGCAATCTCATGAACCTACTTTTCAATTCAATATCAAAGAGACATTAATTATCATTAGGCAATCCGGTTGCTCAACAATTACATGTCAAGGTACACCACCTAGTTTTTTTACAAGAATTATTCAGAAAACGTCGACAATACGGTAAGTTAAAAATCAAAATGTTTAATCACGCATCAAATTAACCAAACGCGTTGCCAGCATCAATTCCACTCTCCGGTTTGTCCCTGATCCGATTCCGTATCGCTGTCTATCGTGTAAAAAAAAAATAAAACAGAAAAAAAACAGAAAGAAATAACATGGAATCGTGTGTACGATTTGTATATTGTGTCCACGATCGAATATGATCTGCATATGGGTCGAAATCGAAACACGAGCTTAAGTGTCGTCGAAAGGAGCTTAAGCTCGCGTTCAAAACCGCTTCGGATAATTACTGAGAGCGTTCTCGAAGCGTGCGTCGAGATTTGCCCGCGAGGAGCTCGCGGTTGGGCTTCCTCGAGCACGATCAACTCAGACCTATTACATACATATTTAACGCTCTCCTTGATCATTTGGTTCGTGTGTAGGGTGAGTCTCTTCGGTGTCTCGAGGCCGGTGAGAAAGAAAACGAAATAATCGCCGTGGAAAACAATCGATGTTACGCAAGGAAATCGATCGAGAGGAGACCGTTCGAAACCTGTTGCACGGTTTAATCGAATCAGAAAGGGGAAATGGATACTTAATTTGCATTATAATACCGATATGGGTTCGTAAATATCTCGCTTTTAAATCACTGTAGCACTAGATCTACCCCCAGATCGATACAACCCTAAATCTGTACATCCTTCGATGCATATATTTATCTCCGGTCTATGCCTATATTTACCCCAAAATCCCTACGTTCCTAGTACAGAATATAATATTGGAAATCTCTCCGGGCCGCTTAAAATTTTTAAACGCTTCTAAATGGGAAAATCGTGTTTTCACGAAACTGTGACGGGAACAAATTCAATTCGCGATCGAATAAATTCCGAGCGATAGCGCCTCGCATAAATATTGGAGGAATTTTCAGTGTTCCAAGGAATGTACGTTCGCGGTAGGGTGTTTTTATAGCGATTGAAGGTAATCGAATTGGATCGAAGCCGATTCGATTCGCGCAAGCGTGCAACAGGCTTTACCGGTCGACGCTCGGGGCAGCATCTTTTTAATCAACCGTTCAGGGACGCATGCGGTATCACGCCCACGTGTTTTCTCGGCCTCACGATCGTCTCGATTACACCGTAAAGCAACGTGATCGAGAATCAAGGAAGCGAACGCAACGAATTACCAGAGACGAAACTTCCCGCTTCAAGAACCAAATGCTCCACGAAGATGTATTGTACGATGCATCTGTTCGATTACGTGTAACAGAACGCACAGTGCCGACACGATTTTCGGACTTTTACTCGTTCGTAATCTCCCTAAGATTCCAGCTAACTATATCGAGTCGAGAATCGACGAGATAACACGTTCGCCTAATTGGAACGCGCGTCAGCTTTAATCTAACGAGAAGCTCGTGAAAATAAATATTCTCATCGAAGCGGAGAGGATGAAAAATCAACCGAATCGCTGAATCAAGGAATCGATCTCCTTTAATCATTCTATTCTCACGATCTTCTTCTTTCGTGTAACATAAATGTACGATGGAACCGTTCGTATCACGACTTCTTCTGTCCTTCGACACCGAGGGAGAGAAGAAGGGATAGCACATACTTTATCGACGAACGAGATACAGGTGCAAAAAGGCTTACCTGACTCCTGAGTTTGGTGATATTCTGGCCACCCTTGCCGATTATCGAACCGGCTACCTGTAACAAATAATTGTTCCATTTTGGTCAAGAGTTTAATCGTTCCAGCTATTTCGTGATTAATGGAACTTTATTAGCACAATAAAATGTACAGACTGCGTTATAAACATTCGATGTAATTAATTTCAAAAGTCCTCGTTTAATAATAAGCACCGACAATACGTCGAGCAAAGGTACTAATTCTGTAGTTGTTCTTTATCAGATTGTTTTATTAATTCTGCTCTTCCATCATAACCTTAATCCGATCAAAAGTGACACGTCAAGTTAAGATCGTCCCAAGTTAAAGTGACGCTAAAATAAGGGAGAGCAGCGGTGACTCTAAAATAATGTAATTAAAATTGAAGACGATCTAAAACTAAGGTGATTCGAACATGACATGATCCTAAACTAAGGTGACCTAAATCTCGAGTGATACTAACCTAGATTAAAATCTTGGAGGATCCATAGTGTGATCTCAAAATACATTTTCCCTAAAGGAAAAGGTCAAATGTAGACCGAAGATGGTTCAAATTATCCCAAACTAAAAAACCAAATCTAGGGTAAGTTGATCCAAATCTAAAGTAATTGAAAGTTAAGTCGATCCAAGATGACTCAAAGCTAAACGATTCAAAGCGTGTCTAAACAAACGCCGTCCAAAACTAACTCGAGCCAAAACGAAGATTCGAAAGGTCCAAAGGCAACATGACCCAAAACTAAGAGCGAACGACATTTCCCCGTTCGTGAGAATAAGAAACGCATTAGAAGGTCAGATATTCGATCTGGAAGGTGCGCACGTTCCAGTGATTAGCGGCGATAAGTTGATCGAGGTATTGCAAAACGGCACGCAATGGAGGCTCACAATCCGCGATAATTGCGTTCTCCGTCACCGTGAATGAGTTCACTCTCGAAAGGAACGATCCCAACTTCCACACAGTCGATTGACCCTGACATCCCGTGATTGCGTGGTTAACGACGATCGATATTGTACTCGATCGGCGGTGCACGACCACCTGTCGAGGATCCAGATATCGATGAAAACGAAATCGAACGACGGAGAGTGGACACGGATCCAATAAAAGCTCGTCGGGAACGATTACAATGAACGGAAGTTTACGAACGTGTCGCCGGAAGTTAACACGCGTACCGGGCTAAACTTTTGCTTCAACAATATCGAGTACTAAGAACCTTGTATAGCGAGGTGAAACGACTGGAAAAAGTTCTTGTTTGGTAAACCATTTCCCGTACGGACATGGTAAATGGTCAAAGCGAAACGTGAAAGTAAAAGTTCGCTTTCTTCGATATGGCTGTTCGATCTTGCTCGAGTCATTCTCGCTGACATCATTTTCACAGAAAATGGCTCAACAGAGACTAATATCCTACATTTTATCTTCTGCAATTTAAGACGAGAAAGGTGATGGTAACCGAGGACTTCTTATTAGAAGAAAGTTTGCAAACAATCGTGCAATAGTTACTCCTACTTGGAAACTTGTCCAAATTGCAGTTTTATGATATATTGAACGTAATAGAAGTGGAGGAAGGTAGTTCTTTATATATAAATTGACTTTAATCTTACCTTGCTGGGAATAAGAAGACGGAGTTCATCGTCACCCTGTCTATAACGCTTGTGAGGACTTGTTGGCCCTCCGGAACCTGTCATGGCGCCTGCATCAGCTTCTCTCTTCATTATACCTGTAACAGAAACAATCATTTATCATTAATAAAAGATAAATTGATTACCAAACGGTTAAAAATTTTTCTGTCACTCATGAAACACCGTGACCCATAAATTGCAACCCAAATTTAAACAGAAATCCATCCGGATAAGTTCCGAAAGAGAATTAAAAATTGTTACGGTACTCGTGCTAATATATTACGCAGGATTTTTAATCGCACCTGCAGGGAATGTAACAAATGTAGGATGTAATTGGACAATAAATACACGTCACGTGTTCGAAATTCGGCCGCGGCCAAGAGGAAACTGAGGTCCCCCACGATTTCCAACAACGCGATGGCTCGACCCGGTCCGGAAGCAGCGACGTGCACCGCGATTCGTAATAAACCAATAAACACGTATTCGTATTCGCGTAACCCCTCCGCTCGCGGAGAACACTGCATAATTTATTGTCCGTTAAATCGGCTCAGTTGGTTTAATGACGTGGAGAGCATGCGAAACCGATGGAACGCTTCGAACCAGCAACTGGAACACGATTGTTCTCCACGTTGCTCTGTGCATACTTGTCCATCTTCGCATTTCTAACTGTTAGTAGAAACGCGTATCAAACCTACGAGAAACACGAGGCGTAATGTACGGATAATTTTCTCTCCTGGAAATAGCAAGTTTACATTGCGCAGTGTTAAACTCGTTTATTTGAAAAGAGGAGGAATTTGCAAACTTTCAAATTGATCTATTAAAAATTTCCAGATCCAATACCACAATTCGTAGCTGTTTAAGGAGCCACAAATTTCATTTGTCCGAAGGAAAGCAGCCGTTTAGAAGTGGCGGAGTGTTTTCGTGATTCGTGGAACGAGCGCCGCCTAGAAATTGAAGGGACGAGCATCTCCGAAAAGGAAAAAAGGGAACGAGTGGTATACCGGACGAATCGATACTGGGGCGGTCGACACGCGACGTTAATAATTTACCGCGGCGATTCGAAGGGTGAGCACCCCCCAGCCAGTGCGATTCGTCGTTTCCATTTCGTAGTGGTCACGAGCGAAGTAAACGACGGAAAAACCGAGTTTCGTTCGCGACTCGCTAACTCTTTTGACACGAAAAGCGCCTTAAAAATATCGCCGCACGCTCTGAAAAGCTTCGCGATTAATTACTCCGGACACACGTAGAAACGTTCAAAAAATGGGCAACTGTTCGCGAGAACGTATCGATTAGCCTACTATATATAACTCGATAGGAAGATATAACGGTATCGAATACTTTTCAAGCTGGTCGCAGACGGTGAAACGCGCACGTTAGAAACAAATCGTGTGTTCTTTTTTTATCATTCGTCGAGGAAACGATGAATATTAATGTCACCGCGGCTGTTTCGCGGGGAATTCGACTCGATAACGTTGTTTGCCCCAACCTCGAACCCGTCAGTTTTTCTTTTTTTTTTTTTTAAACTACGTGCAAGCAAGCAATTTCCTGTACCGAAGCGACGAAAGAATTTTCGTTCGTACGCGCGATAACTCGAGATCGATTCTCCGCGTCTCGAACGCGATCGATCACGGGATTGGTCTCGACCGAACTATTTCGACCCTCTCGTCGAAACGAGCTTGAAAGAAACGCGAATATACGAGATACGATTGACTGGTTACGACCAACGAATCCTTTTAATTTACCGGCATACTTTCTTCCTGCTCGAAACAATTAATCATTCGGTTTGGTAATTAATTCACGCGGAATCGCGTTGCGTTCGAATAAAGTTGTATAATACAATTTAGAGCGAGATTGGAATTGTGAAAATACCGAGTGAAACTCGAGTGTATCACACATGGATAACTTTTACTGTGCGTTGCACACCGAGCTCGCTTCAACGCGATGTAGTAGAACGCAATTAAATTGAGCGGACAATGACAACGAACCGGCCTGAAATTTCCCTAAATTAATTTGACACCGTTGTTTTCACTGGGAAATTTTAGAATATTAAATAGAAGTGCGATAGAATTCGTCGGTACACCTTAAAATTCGATGATATTGAAAATTTTGAGATTCGAGCGAGAGCGGTGAGAGCGAGCGAAATTATTAAAAAGTTCGAAGCTTCTCCGAACGATCATTAGAATGTTTAACGAGCCACAAACAATTTCGAAGATTCGACAAGTTTGATCGGCAGCGACAGAAGTTACACGATATTTCTTGGAACATAATTGATTCGCAAACTTGTTCGCAAACAGCTACCGACTTTCGTCGTTATCATACAGAGCAGCAATTTATTTCTGCAAGCACCGTCATGTTTTCAACAAATAAGCAGCGTGCGTGACCGGCTTGTGTCGTGACACGAACTCGAAAAGACCTTCTCCTATTATGTACATGCTTCTGCTCGTCCAGCCATTGGAAGAGGGGGTGAAACCAGTCGATCCATCGTTACTCGTGGGGGAAAAAGCGAATGATAAAATAATAGGGCGGTGGAGGGGCAGGGTAGTTTTCCGCTTGGTACATCGATATTTAGTGGCGCAGCTGAATTTATGAGCATCCATATTTTTCCGGGTAAAAATACAGGGCGGAATTCGTACAAGAAAATTCTGGACATCGACAATTTATTATTATATCGCAATATTTTCACGGTGGTAAATTAGTAAATTGTTCCCCGTTGACAAATATTTCGATGACCCAATTTTCAAATTCTGCTGTGCGAAGATCCACACGAAATTTCAATATGCTTATTTTCGATGTAGAGATTTTTCAAGTCGAGACGCTGTTTTATTTCGCAACCGATTGCCTGAGTTTGTAAAAACATACAGAAAGAATAAGTTCTCGTATTACAGGATAATCAGATGACTATAAAACTTGGTGGAAAGTAAGAAACGTAGGAGCAATTTTTCTGAAGGAAAATAGTTTTGCGAAGAACGATATAGTGGAAGTTTGCGGAGATTCCCGGTTCAAGTTCAGTGAGTTGAAGATGGTGTTCCTAATTGCGGTCTCCCCTAGAGCTCGATGCCCTCCATTCGTCGTGGCCCTGTTATCAGCCCTACGAGCCTCGCGAGTGGCGTGCGTACCGGTTATGGACTGGTTAGTCCGTTAGTCGATGCAATGCTGTCGGCAGTGGACTTCTCGGCGCCTCACGCTACCCGCGCCGCAGACTCTACGGCGCCCCTTTTCATCCCTTCCTCCTTTTCTCTTTCCATGCCCTTTCACGCAAATACGATGGTTCCGCGGCTTCATCAGCTTTTTTTCATGAATAATTGATACCTTACTGATTGGAATTGGATGTAATCGATTCTTTCCTCTTCCTTTTATAAGGATACCTCGATATTCTTGGAAACAAGGGTACGAGTACGTGAAATTCACTTTACTTTCTTAGTTCCCAGTTTTCAAATTCACGGATTTGTATTTTCAACTCTTACAATGTTGATTCGTAAAACTGCCATATCGGATTAAATCGAGTAAAAAACAGGGGCGAGATATTTGAATTCGGTTGGAAATTTGATGGAATAGGATCGCGTGGAGAATCCATGGAACGCACGAATCGAGGGTTACCGCCTCTTGTCGCGATAATTCTACTCTCTTGGTAGTTGTACGGTCCAAGTAATTATTTCAACGTCGAGCAGACGACGGATATCCGGGATAATTGCGGCGCGCGTGACAACGATCCATCCCCGAAATTGCTCGCTGCCGGCGAAATACGATGTTTGCATGTCGAGCTTACCCTTTCTTCTATCTCTTCTACGTGTCGTAAGATCGCATCTCGTTAGAAAATACGACCTTGATAACCACCCCTGATAGTTCTTCAAATATTAATTCAAACAAAATCTCCACATGCAGATTTCTATCAAAATGCTATCAAATATGGTAATCTCTTATCAAGCGCTAGGATAACTATTACTAAATGTACTAACTACAATGTACTCCTTTCACAAGCTCTACCTTCGAAAATTCCACTGTCACAAAATCCCAAAACCTTCAAATCTCTCGTCAGCAGAAAGTTCCGCGTGTTTCTCGTCCGCGGAAGTAGATTTTTGGGGCCGCTTAAAAAGGGTAATCCGAGCTGCGGTTGCGGGGAAATTAGCGTGCAATTACGCGGCTGTTTGAGAACCGTTTGTCGCGGGAATATTAAATTTAGCTGTTGCTCTCGGTTTACTCTGCGAGGATAAATAGCGAGAGAGAGAGCCGCGTAATATTGCGGTTGCGGCAACTCGTATTTCCTCCTGGAACAACGTCTTCGCGCTTAATTTGTTTTCGACCGAATACGTTCGATACTGGGACATAACTTTACTTCCATTAACGTTTGGTATTTGGATTACAAGATTTTCGAATCGATCACTTTGTTACTGTCTTCCAAATTGCAGCGATCAACAGAATATTCAGAGACCATTAAAATCTATCTAGCTGCAATCAGAAAGGGGATACGCGTGTAAACGGAGCTCGACTATAAATAGTAAATTCGTCGGATTAAAGATGGTAGGATGGCGTTCAAAAATTGACCCGTTGGTTGCATAAATAACGTAACGAGCACGACGTAACATAGTTGCCAATTACGTCCATTCGTTTAATTGGAATTAATGCAACGACTTATTGTTCGTTGACCCAATTTCACTCGAAACGGAATCTCGTAAAAAGATCTTGTTTCTGTTTAGTTTCGAGCGATTCGGTTCGTTCGCGATCCACTTTGTTCCTCGAGGAAATTGTTCGTCGTTCCGACAAGTGGACCACGCCAACTTGAACAAACGTCAAGTTACTAGAGAATTTCTAACGTCGTATATAGATCGAGAAACGACGCTTCGAAGCACCTCTAATTGGTTGCAATTTCTAGAGTTAACATCTGGCGTACAGAAGCGCTTAACATTTCCTACGAGAAAGTGCTTAGAAACTGTTTATACTACCGACCAAGAACTTTCCCAAGCTCGAACGTTGTGCGAGAACACCCGCTAACATATTATATGGAATCGTCAAACTCCTCGTAGTTAAATTCGTGAACACGTTCTACGAATTCTTCGGGATATCGAATGGATACCGGAAACTTATACTTCGCTTTCAACAACTTTCGAATCTCGAAATTTATAAATTCTTAGACGTTTGGACAAATAAAAAATTTCTTACATTTGTACCCGAGTCTACGATGTAGTTAACCTAGAAAGAACGTAAGAAAACGCGATCAACCACCCCCTGTTCGACGTCAAAGAACGCTTGTTCACCGTTTTTTATTACAAACTCCGAAGCTTGTCTCAATCTTGTTCACCCTCCTTACGACCCCTAACGATGAATCTCGGAAAGTTTCCGTAATTTCGTGGAGCACTCCATTATCCTAACTATTGATTTATCCTTGTTTCTGCAAATTCGAGATATTTGCGAGCTTTGCCTGTTAATATTACCCTTCAAGATCGCAGATACGACTTTACAAGTTCCATAATCTTGCTATAACGCGACTACGATTCTTTTGACGATTGCAATATTTGCACTCGCTTTGACGAAACGCGAAACGAAGGATCAGAACGATGGAAGACGCGTTCCACACGCGAAATATACGAGTTGGCGGAGACGAGGATCGAAGGTGCTCTGGCAGGTGAGCCGGGATTATTGGCTTCGTCTGAGACTAAACGGAGTTGGCTTAGAAATTCGACGCTTTGACGTCATCCTGCCGCCACGGCTTTCCATCGGCTTCTTTAAATAGAGTGATCAATGATATTGCTGATTGGACGCTCGAGCTTCTGCTCCAACGAACTCGAGACCATCCAGAGATCCTTCATCAATTTTAACCCTTTAACGAATTTTTACTCCTTGCCTCTAAAATTTTTTGGCTATTAATTTTATAGTCATTACTTAAATTACTGCTATTTAAACCAGTGATTTTAAACGAAGGTTTGCTAAAATTCCTGGGTTGCAGAAATTAGCGACAACTGCACAAAGCATAGCAGCCCGAACGTCTTGTCTTGTATTAACTCGGTGAACCATGGCTCGTTAACGCTTTGAATAGACATAACTGTGTCCTCAATGATATTAATGAGCGTTTCTGCTAGGATCCGACGGTCTAATTGTGTAAATTACCACCACGATTCCCTGTCTATTCGCTTTTCTTGAAAATGTCCAATAAATAACGGCTCCCTTTGATCGTTGACCGACAACATCCCACTCGAAGGAAACCTCTACCGCTTTCAGTCGTATTCCGCTGCGAATTCGACCTAATCTTACAAGTCCGATTCAGAGTTCGAAATTCTGATAATTTATAGGCAATTAAAGCCTTAAAGAAATGTTAAAATAACATTTCATCGATAAGAAACGACAGCTCATTTAGGAGTGTAAATTGCTCTCGTAGGACCTAGTGAAAAATTATCTGTATAGGTTCGTGAAAATGACGTTGCTTTGATATAGGAACACAGACGGTGCTCGATGATTCGCTTATTAATCGTCCCGAATGGCTTTCGAGTTTTTTCCACGAGACGAACGGGTTTAATATCGGAACAGGACGAGTGCAAAATCCGCTCGAATTGAATGGTCGTCGATATCGAAAGTTTTACGGCCGAAATGAATGGGGATTTTACGTTGAATGTCGCGTGAGCGCGATTTTTGTATGGGGAAACATAAGCTGAATGGATAAAAAAGGAAACATCGTAGCTTCCGTTCGAATGGAACTTTCGATTGGATTAAAATCTATCTTTCAAACGGATACACCAAGTCAATAAACACTATAGGGATTCATTTTTAATAATTAATCGAGATACCTCCTAAATGAAGAGAGGTAAATCTGAATTTATGAATCATCTGCGTGATATAGTTCCACAAAAGCTTTTCAAAGTTCCATCGTTGTTATCCCATCAAATTCTCCGTGAATATTACATCCGACACACATGGACGACTCAAAGAAACTAATTCGCATCGAGAACGGTTGAATAAGGGCATAGAAACGAACAACAAAGAGGTTCAAAGAAAATTCCAAACAACGTTCAGGATTGCACGTCACTGGACGAACAATGGAACTAGAAAACGATCGAAGCTCCTTCCGAGAAATGAACATGGTCGAAGGAGACCGTAACCTGTATCCATCCACCATTCTAATTTTGGTACATCGATGGGTCACTCTCGATCGATCGACTAAATTTTCAACAACGACCCGACGTTGATACATTGGGAACTCTAGAATTTCGGGACGTGGATATATTTAGAGATTCAGAAATTTAGTAACTTAAGCAGTTGCTAACATTTCAGAATATGGAAATCGAAAAATTTAAACATGAAAATTTTTGAAATCTGACAAAATTTGAAAATCGTAAAATTTGAAGAGTCACGCAAAATTGTCTCAAAGTTCGTTACAGCTGTTCCATTTATAATTCGATGTTACAAATACCGCAAGTTATAATGTAACAAAGTTTCGTAGGATAAAATGCTTCGAAATGAACAGGAAGTAGAATCAATCTGGACTCGCCACGTGTTTTCTGCATTTGACGGTTCAATTATTTCCATAAGACGAGCATCTAACGAGTCATCGTGTCAGCGTTGGTCGGTTTGGTCGAGTTTAAAATTAGATTCCACGAAACGAACCGCAAGCCGGAAGAGGCAACGGGCACGAAATTTATTTTGCGCCACGTGAAAATTCCGTCGTGCAAACGTTCATTCATTATCCGTTCGTTGAACGAAAGGCCACGAGTTTCGAATCTAATGAACAACTTGACGAATTTCATTCGAATCGTATAATTGAATAAAAGTCGATGCAGACATTTTACACAAGCGGTAACATCAAAGAAAACTCGATAACCAGATAATTAATAATTGGTTCTACGTTAATTTACATCGCACACTCATTTTTGTCACGATGAAAACGTATAGAACGTACATAATTTTACGACCGTATCTCTTAACCCTTTCCGTCACGAATTATTTCATTTAAGCAGTTCTTTGAATTAAATTACAATTATATTCGATCTATTAGGAATTCGAAATATAGTTCATTAACGTGAATTTAAAACGAGTATAACTATTCTGAATTATTTATAGAAGCAGATTATTATAAATACGTAGAGGCCCGTAGTTTCGGTATTGTAGCGTGTCCGACTACGCACGACCGTATTCACTGTGGCGGTAAACGCGTTAAATATTCCACGATGTGTCAGCAGTCGGTGCATGATGCATTCAAGCAAATATAACAATGCACGAACACGTCATGGATAGCTACGATAATCTGTCGAGTCTTACGCATTCGCCCATTCCATTCTACAAAAAGGAATCATTAATCGAAGCAGTATTAATCCTCTCTAATCAGAGAGGATTATTTACACCGAAGAGAATTACGCTGAAAACCCAGTAATAACCACATCATGATTCCGATTTTTTAGAAAACGTGATCTGTAGCGAATGGATTAATCGTAATCGTTCGACGCGAGTAGACGGTCCAGAAGGGTTCGAGATGTTTGGAGCGAAAGGACAAGCCACGAAAGGCGAAACAACTCGAAGCTTGGAGGAAGAAGGTAGGAAAAGGACACGAAAGGCAAAGGGAGTGCAAGAGTGGTCAGACTGGTGTAACAGGACGTTACTCGACGAGTGCAAAGCCAGGCCAAGAAGCGAGCCTCTTCTCTTCTGGTATTATTCGTCCGTCTCTTTTCGATCCTCTTTGCTCTCGAGGCTAAGTCTAAGCGCGGAATGCCGCGTACAGTCGCCTGCAACCTACGTACGATAACGTCAACTCGACAATGTTTCCATTTAGAAGTTTCCGAATCTCTAGATTTCAGTATACCATCTAAAATATCCAAAATCCTCAAAAGCCAAGATCTCCAAAATTTTCAAGTACCCCAAGTGACAAAAATCCCCAAATCGTAAAGTCTCGAAATTCCAAAATCGTAAAATGTACAAGCACCCCGAGTAAAAAATTGTTGAACGTTAAAATCCCAGTTTCCCCATTGGTCACCATAGATTCCCTAGGGAAGGAGATTTGCTAGGGACTGTACGGAAGAGAGCGAAGGGTTAGCGTACGGATAAAAGACCCTTCTCGGCGTGCTACACGCTCGAGGGTTCTCGTCGCAGGGTCAAGGAACGCGAGTGATACCGCTCCGTAGACGGTTTCGCGGTGTTTATGCAAGTCGATCGTACCGTTAGCATAATCGCAGCCTGCATTCACCCGGGACTCGAGCGTTCGTTAAGGTTTTCCTTCGCGAAATGACGGAAACCGTGTTCTGCGTCATTATCTTTCCTTCGGTAATTGATCATTTCTCTTTAACCTCTTCGTCAACTATTTTTTTTACTCTCCGTTGCACACGCGCTATGCGAAATAATGCACCACGAAATTCGAACGTTAACGAGTATCGAATTTCCTAATTAACGAATCCCGCCAACATATTTCTCGTTTTCCGTAATTACTTCGCGCTGAGCCATCTTGCATAATTTTCATTTAAATCGCTTCTTTGCTATCTTGTTACTATCGCGCACTCGTGTCTCTCCTTCCTCTCATTAACGATGCGGAAATTGTTAATCACGCTGAATTCGTTAATCAAGCATTTGACCGCAGAACAAATTAGACAATGGAAACCTGTTTCTCGTAAACGTCTCTGTATTACGTAGAGGCCTTTCTCGCGCTACGCGAATGCAAACAAACGTGACCGAGGCCGAGCTGAATGAAATTCAGATCGCGAAAAGCGGGCCACCAACTCGTGTCGTCATATCATGTTTTTGCGACGCAATCGTTTTTCTCTTAGACTGCAAATACCTACGCGCATATCATCCTGTCGCTGATCCTATCAGTCACCGGTGCTACCTACTTCTTTTATTTGCGTAATCGAAAACTACCAGAAGGAATTTTCAAATACCATTTACGTCTTTTAATAGAAATCTAACGAACTCGGCTAGGAATTGCTAATTACAGACTCATAATTACTCGTATTATCGTAGTCATCGTTGGATCAATCGACAATTATACGCGCGTAGATAAATATATTTTTATACTTCATTCTCAGATATTTGTACACCTAATTGTCCATGTAAGAAAATTTCTATAGATCTCGAAGTTCTAATTTTACGTTAAAAAAAGTGACAATAAGTCGAATGTTAGGTTAGGTATGATAATAGCGTACGTGTTAGGCGTTAAACGTGACCGACGGTGAAATTAAATAAACGTTCCGACTGGATGTTTCACGATCCGTACATAGAGTGACGGTCGCCGGTTATGTGGACGCGTAAATCGTTCTCGGGGACGACTTAAGGAGGCCGTTCGTCGCCGATTGTCGTCCAGCGAATTCCACGACCGCGTGTCTTGCATGCGGAATGAAACCCGATTGCATTCTTGCCGCGTCAACGCGAAACTGTTATATACTCACCGATAATGGTGTTCGCCGCTGCAACCTCCGGGATGGATCGGCAGTGAACCCTGCACAAACAAAACAACCGACCCTTTAATCCTCTTCCCGGTTTCTAAACGCACTCGCGCGATCTATTGTTACCGCATACCGTACGCAACGATCGACGTAGTATTACGTTTTTTTGCCGCGAGTGAAAGTTGACTGCGTACCGATGTTTCGATGCCTAACTGAATTTTAACGAAAATTTCATCGCGTATAGGCTGCGATTGCGACGTAATACTACGTTGAGAACCTTTTCTAGAAATATACTGGACTTTGGCAATCGCGAATGTTCAATATTTGATTGCATACAGGATGCACTGCATGAACAGGTCACGTAGTATTACTTTGGTGACTGTTTCGAACATGAAAAATGTACATTGGAACCGCAATTTTTAATTTGGAAGAAAATACTGTACAATATTTGTTCGATCTTAACTGTATCATCGTTCTAAATGAGCCTCTGACAGAACACACAGTAACGTTTAGCTAACTTCTGATTTACCGAAAGAAAAATTGGACTGTGTGAAATGATAAGGGTTGACAAAGGGTTTAGTGGACAAGGGTTATCACTTCACAAACCTCTGACGTAGTACTACGTTCCCTCATCAGTGAAAGTTCTCTGACACACTCGTAATCCCTAGTTACGAAAAAACTGCTCGACGTAATACTATGTCTTTCGGTCACAGAAACCCGAGACTAATTAGACTCAACGAAGTGTGAATTCACGCCACGAAACGGAAGGTGTCGATAATATCTATAGCTTCGATTATTCAAGTGGAATGTACTGTTCAAGCACCGATATAATATCCAAGATCACACGATCAAATTTAATTAGAAGCGTTTCCCCGACGTTCGACAAACTCCTTGCAATATTACTACTTGTTTGATAGTGACCCAGACCTACAGAACTCGATAGAGCTTACGCTAACGCTAGTCTATTAATTTTACGATGTCAATTACTTTTATAGTGGAATATCGAAATACAAAATGATGTAATAATGTAACGAAATGCTAAGTTAAAATAATGAGAAGATAACAAAGCAGTGAATTAAACCGGTTGAATAATAGAATAGCAAAATGGTTAGATGATAAGAATAGTAAAACGGTAACAAGGTAAAGATAAGTAGCAGAATAAATAACCTAAAATTGAAAAACGTCCTCGCTACAAAATCTTGAATCTAAAACATTTCATTGATCTGTCATCAATTTTCCAGAGGATAAGAATCGTTTCCTAGTGTACCAGTCGATAAGAAACCCAATGCCGATCACGGTAACACCGAAGAGAAACACGCAAGAGATACTACGAGAATACCCCACGCAACAATTGGTCGAGCATGAAATCCGCAAAAAATCGCCTAGTTACGCAATTATCGATCACGGCCTTCGGTCGCTATGGAACAGAACTCGATATAATCCACACCGTGGTCACTTGTCACTGTTCCACCACCGATCACAGAGAAGCACGTGCACTGGTCCACGACGAGAGCGATCCAAGATTACCGAAGCAGCCAAGGTCACGGGAGCGACCACTCCTCTAAACGCTCCGAATGATCAATCCGGGTGTCCAAATCTGCAGACCCGCGGCAGACGCACGAGAGTCCACAAGGTCGGCAGAGATCGAGAGACAGCTAGGTCAGGGTCAACGAGATAGTCGTACCTCCAATTATCCTTCCGAGTAACCGGCGTGTACGCGTCGATGAGATACGTCGAAGAAAATTCTGTCGAGGATACCGACACACTGTGTGGACGCGCGAGTTAACTTAGCGAAGAGTGGTGAGCCTGCTTCTTCCGACGCGAGTAGTAGTCGGTCTAACAACACCTCCCTTCCTTCTTGCCCACCTTCTACCTCCTCTTCATCGCGAAGAGGCCACCAACTTGTTCTGGTGGGAGAGCAGATCGCCAGAAAGAGAAGGGAGAGATCGCCGCGGATGAAAGAAGAGAGAGGACGAGAAAAAGCACATGTGTGTACGTAAGTGCACTCGGGCTGCGAGCTGCAACGTGAACGAATAATCCGGATGCACCAGGAGGATAGAGGAGGGCGACAGGGGGAGCTCGAAGTCAATGAACGACTTCACCGCAATCGCCACGCGGTGAGAGAATTTCACGGTTGCGGGCTTCTCTTCGTCTGCCCCTCCTCCTCCTCCTCTTCTTCTTCTTCTCCAGTTTTTCCATCGATTTTGCCGCGAGCTATTTGATAAATGGCTACGCTTTGATTGCCATACGGGTCAGATGGATATTACGTATTTTATGCCATTTTCAGATTCAAAATTTTACGCCTCGAATGCTTTTAAATATTATTTCTTGCTGACATTTCACACCCTGTCGTTTCAACATATGCCCTTACATAGTTTCCTAAGAAAAGTTGATGGAAAAACTTCTTAAGACCCAATCAAAATTGTAACATTATATGAATACTTCTGCAGAGGAGTGTTCTGCGTAAAGAAATTTCGAGTAATCAGCTCGGTATCAGCGACGCTCCAACAAGGTCCACAGATAAGGTACATTTGCATTCCGACTGTACACTTTATCGCGAACAGTCCGTTCACAATGATTCAATGCATCCGAGGCTTAAAATTCCAAGATGCTCCGAATCTTCGTAACGAATTAAAGCTATAATATTTGCGGGTGCAGTGATTTCTGACATCGGAACGAACGAATCTAGCACGACGATCCTCTCGAATGATGTTCATCGTCTAAAATTCGTACGCCAGATGTTACCAATGTTCTCATCCGGAGTATCGATCATTAAAATCGACACTCGGCGCGATCAAACGTGGCCGTTTAATTCGAACTCGAAACGAGATATCGTTTAACCTGGATCGCGTGCCCGTCTGTTCGAATTTCCGAGCGGAAACTGTCGAAAGAAAATGGAAAAAATAAAAAAAGGAAAGGAAACATATGGAGCTCGTTACCGAACGAAATTCGCTGGCGAAATTTCCGAATTAAATTTAAATTCCATTCAAGTTTATCGTTCACTGACGAGTCGGATGTTGCAACGACGACGAAAATACGCCGGTCTCGCCCACTCGCTCGAGAAAACGCGTTAAAATGTAGCCTGGTTCTCGTGAACGAGCTTCAGAAATTATTCGAGCCACCCTGTTTAGGATCGCACTGAATAATTTTCTGTGTATCGACACCGCGGATTCAAGTTTTAATTGCGACCCGGCTCTCGCTACCTCCAACGCGTTGCTTAACTTTCGGAAAATTCGGTGCACGCGAAAAACGTGTTCGACGAGATTAATTCTGTTTCCAACAGTTCACATCTGTTACCAATGTTACACTATTTTTTTGTTCGAAACTTTACCACCTAGCTAAAACACACAATTTTTTAGATAAATTCCTACTTCTATTTGTTAATTGAATATACACGATCTAGGGACGTGGAGACATTCCAATCTACAGATAGAATCTACTAGTATAGAAATGCAATAGTATAATACTATAGCGAAATAGTAGTAAAACCCTGCATCACGCGATATCGCGTATTTAGTCATAATCGCTAAACCTCTCGAGTTACGACTCCTTTCACCCACGATTTAAACATTTTTCGTGTACATCAAACCTCCTACATTTTGCATATCTTATTCCTATAATAGCGCTTGAACAAAGCAGTAGTACGAGGGTTAATGAATGGATATTGGAATTTCGATTGCTACGTTTCGAACGAGTGAACTGTTTATTTGCACTGCGGCCAGTTTGTATTTTAAAGGCAGCTGAGTAAACCGAATGGATGATTTAAGAGCGAGTGTTAGGTCGAAACAAGAGGATATTCATCTGGCAGAAAATGCACACGCCTGTTCGAAATTATTATCTGAAACCGTGTGAGCGTGTATCAAAGGCAGACGCGAGTTGGAAGCAGACTCTAAGTTTGCAACAAATCAACGACCTAAAAGCTCGAGAATATCGGATTCTGACGCGGAAAGCTATCCTGGATAGTCTGTGGCTACGTTGCGGTAGCTAACACGATCGAACAGTGAAAAATAATGTCCGCAAATGATATCGTTTGTTCAGCAGTCGACTTGTCGCGAAATTAACAACACATGCTTGAACAGAGAGCTCTTCGATATGAAACATGATTCATAACTTCCTATCGGTCTTAGGAATATTCCTGGCGATGACTCTTCAAAACACATTTCTTTCGCGATAGTCACAAGTCGGATGTCATTACTTGAAAAATAATCGGTTACTTTAGTGGGAAAAATGTGTAACCTTGGTTCGATATAAGTTTGATGTTTCAATTATTAGTTCTATTCAGTGGTAGAAACAACCAACTTTAAAATCTATAAAAAATTCGGTAACCCTACAATTATGATCCAAGAATATTTCACCTTAGCAACGTCTTGTCACTTAATGCACCAGCACATGGACATACGAATCAACCATCAAACGAAAATTCATCAGAAACTCAATCATCGTTAACCAAAATCTAATCAAAACTTCTTAGTACTATTATCAGAAGCTCTGCCTAAAAGCTTGCTATTTCAAACTTGAACCGTATCACTAAACAACGTAGCAAGTAGATAAATATACCACTACCAGAAATTGAATCACCCTTAACTAAATTCCAGCCGGTATTTCCACAATAACAAGCTTCGATCCAATAGAGAAATGTGTCACTAGGCAATCAAGCACTCACCAAACGAAGATTCATTAGAAATTCGATCTAAACGTAACCTAATTTCTCAGCATCCCTACAATGATTCAATAACTCACGTTTCCAGGTAGAAACAAGCACAGTGTCACTGACCAGGGAGTACACAGACATCGACTAACCCTAAACAAAAGTTTGCCAGCTTCGGCAGAGACGCACTCTGATACAGAAATCGACACGCGATCGTCGGAAGAAGAGTATTAGACAGCGGAGGGTAGAAATAGGAGAGCGTACCTCCTGCGTACGTTGCTCCACCGCGATTCCCGGTGTTCCCGAAGCAGACGAACGGGTCCTCACGTTGTCCCGGCGTTCGAACACGTTCGCAAAGTGTGACACGCGTAACGACAACTCGCGCGATGCGTGACATGCGTGTGTCGCGCGTTATGACGTGGCGTGTGTGCGGAAGTATATTGATCAGCTGATGGTCGGGTGGATACTGGGCTGTTTCGCAGAACTCACCATATTGTTGCGTCAGCGCGCATGCGCGGAGCCCTTCGTTCACCCTTTTCCTGCGCCCCGACCACCCCCATCTTTCTAAAGCCACCCCGCGTTTCTTCCTCTATTGTTCAATGAAAAATGCCGAGAAAAAGAGAGCCGATACGTCTGCGGATATAAATTCCAGATTTCGAGAGGATACGGTGAACCTCCTCAAGGTTAATAAAGGAACGGAATCGATGACGGAACGGGGAACCTAAGGTGCTTATGTAATTCCAATCGTGTCTTGGGGTTCTTACTACCCCTCGTTATCAACCGCACTTTCCCTTTCTTTGCTGTGGGGGATCATGCACTTGCCATTGGCTTTCGCAACTTTTCTACCGAAGTACCAGAGTTTGTTCTTCGACACAATTTTTCAAATTTGGAAATTATTTAAAAACTTCTACAAAAATTTCTTCTAAGAAATTTCTCAGGTCAACAGTTTGAAAACCGGCGAACCAGGAATTAACTCGCGAGTCCCCTTTCCGTAAGACTGTCACTTTCCCTAAGAAAACATGTTCGTCCGAATGCGTTACACCTATGGTCGACGGTATATCGTAGCTAATGCTTCTTCGATGCGTTCCGAGTATTCGATAGGATCGTAATCGTGAAATCTAAGTAAGCTGGAACCTCTCGGAGAAAGCCGAGAATTTCATACGTGGTGTGCCATGTCGACGACGCTTTCTAAAACTGCAGCAACGTTGCTCGAAACGCTTAGGAAATTACATTTCTGCTCGGAACGAAATGTGCAATTAACGCGATTTCGTATTGCATGGCCCACTGGTGACCTACTACGTCCATCGCGGTGAAACTATCCTTCAAAAAAACGGAACAACGTATCGAAAAATGTCCGATATTCGCTAAGAATCTACGTTCGATGATGGGGAAGACGCCGGCAAAATATTCGAGGAACGAACCTCGTGACACAATGCCGCGATCAAAGAACCTCGTTAACAACAGACGCACGTGGGTTTCGCTGAATATTCGAGACTCGAGGATCGGAACCGTGTTAACCATCCCGCGGTGTTTCCCTTTCACATTCAAATCGCTCTAGCCAAGGTTCGTTACCGGAATCGTTTCCGAATAATACCAACAGAATGTCTTTAAAAAATGAAATGTCTCGAAGAAAAGAGTGACGACTTCCCTCTAACAATATATCATACAAAACCACTGACACACCGCATACGTTACATGTCCACATACTTGAAATAATAGGGACACACCCTGTGCGTCGTGCGTTAATTATACGATGTAATATAAGACAGATCATGTGCGTCATACACTACCGAGTACCATACGTGGTTTCGAAGGACGCATCCGGTGCGTCCTACACTTATACAATACGATGACACACCGGGTGCGTCGTACGTTGACTATTCATGCATCTGCAACCCTCCTGTTGCAACGAATAGTATAAGATACGTAAGGTGCAGAGCACAAATAAATTTATTTTACGGTCTGCCTGAAAGGTCAAGAATAAATAAATCTCGTACGCGATGAATGTACAACGGTCTCATAAAGCACAGAAAATGATAAATGTCTGAGTCCCCACCACGAGAGCAGGAAAATTCGAGGAAAACACGAAACTAACTGGTAAAACACACGTTGAAAACCGAGGTCCAGCCACGGTTGTTATTTCATGGTTGAGACACGCGTTAGGATTCACAGTCACGCACTGTGATTCGCCTCTCGATCCACGAGCAAAGAAACGGAAAGCTTTGTTTCATTCGCGAGCCGAAATAGCTTTTGTCCGTTTCCAGTTGCAACTAGTTGCGACACGAGTTGCATGTATGCATCTCGCGTTGGTGGTCAGAAGAAACTAAATCCTGTACGAGACTTCCTAGTCTACGCGATTTATCGAGCACTGATGTTCCATAAAAATATCTCAAGAAAGTGTCTGACAAGAATATCAAGAGACTATTACTATCTTCTGTCAAGTTCTCGAGTTTTATTGGATTTTCACTGAAAGGTTTACGTGTCGTTTGCAAGTTTCGTACCCGATGACCTATTAAACTGACGTTTCGATCAGGGTAACGACGGAAATTGATACACCGGAGGGTTGAAAGCGATGCCAATTAATAAACTGATTCGAAGCAGAGGACGGGGTAAGATGTAGAAATCGAAGGAAGAAATGTCTAGTGGCCCAGAAGAAGAGGCACGACGCGTTTCGCGCCTTTAAAAGATGCAAAAGTTGCAAATGAACTTTCTAACCGCTCCATTCATTCGCCGGGCCTTCGTGAGAATACGTTATTGCACACGAAGGAAGGAACAACGCGTGGAGGTGGCCGTTATCTTTCGACGTGGCACTCATTTTTCTGTTCATTCGAATGCAACCCGTGAGGCTCGGCTAACGGACACGTTATCTTTACGTGATCGGCAAACGGCCGTTTCGAAACGCGCCGTTTCGTTTCGCGTGGAAACTCCTTCGACTATGGAAAAACGTTAAATTTCCAAATATTCCATCTATCAGACTCCTAAATCTCAGAGTTTCATTTCAAACTTTCCAATCTTCTAAATGTGGAATCGGCGCACACGGTGCGTCTAACAGGTACGATTGATTCTAATAGGTGACGCACCAGATGCGTCTCGTAGTTACCGAGATAAAAATATTGGCACAAACAATACACACTTGTGGTAATATGGGAATTAGAATTGTTTCCGCTATCCTACTCACCACTCTCACTCCGTTTTAGTACTTACGAATGCAGTCTTTTCTCTTCTAATCACTCGATTGCACTCAGTAGCGATTGTAAATTTCTAGCACGTGATTAGATTTTAAATAGATTTTCTATATTCGGTGTGCAGTACGTGTTTATTCCAGGAGCGATAAAACGAAACCGCGGTAACGAACAATAGAGACGTTAATCGTTCTTATCGAGAGATATAAGTGAAGAAGAGTGCGAAACCGTGGTGTAATTAACAATTAAAGAGATACCTGTCTGGCATAGTTGCAACTGGCGCTCATTTGCAATCCACGAAGGACCCCCGAGACAGCCTTTCGCGTATCTCGTTTTGAAAGGAGAGCTTAATTAACGACTGCAAAGACGACACTCGCTTACAATCGCTACGATTTTCCTTTCAGCGCGAAAATTACTACCACGATCTCGGTTATTCGGTTTAGTACGCGAAGAGGGGTATTTTTTATAAACGATTAATCGTCTCGCTGTGTTTCAAAATCCGCCGAGCAACACGTCCGCTTAATTAATGCGTACAATTACATATTGATCGCGAGAAGCTTTGTGTAACGAGCAAGGAAGTTTCACAATTCTGGAATTTCACTTTCAAAGCGAAGCGAATGGTGTGAACATTTAATATAATATTATATTAATACAACAGTAACTTGTATTTACTCGTATAAATATGAATTCGTATTTCTTGTTATACATTAATATTTAACGATGATTTAACGTTATATTAAATGTCTTAATAAATAATATAACAAATTATTTTCACTCACCTTCGGAGCTACCAGCTACGTTTCACACTCGCGACGTCGTCAAACTTTCTGCAACAAGTAAAAAGAAAAAATTATGTACAACTTGCTTGGACAAAAATATTTAATACGATACACAAAACGTCTCTATCTTCGCGAGTGTAATCTTTCTACATTTTGTCATACGGTGTAAACGCGATTAACGCTAAAAGAAATCCATTTAGAAAATTCATTTAACTTCGGTTCTATCAATCAACAATTCGAAGCAACTTCTAACGCTTCCCCTGAAAACTGTAACTCGAGAAGGGTATTTAGCGTCTATCGATCGATCGAAAGAACACGTTAGAACATTAGGAGATAGAACGCAGAGGAGCGAAAGGACACGGTGAGAGATTGTTTTCCGGAGCTTCTTGGCGCCAAAACATCGGAACGATAATGAAATAACTTAATTTAGCCGTTGGAGCAAACACATAGATCAAGCTTGCTCCGAAGGAGGGTAAAATATGCGCTCTCGAGCGGTGAGAAGCGTGTTAAAGTGGTCCCGCGAACACGCTCGTAATCCACTTTGCCTGTTTCCACGAGCGAACGGTTCGCGTGCCCGACCAGAAACGTCGATGAATAGTTAATCAGACCCGACTTCCGGCAGACGCTCGATTTACATAATATTCTTTACCTGGAACCAGGATTTCTGATCCCGGGGAAAAACCGACGGATTGATTCGTTGGATCGAGGAAGTTGGCGCGGTTTTCCGCAGAGGTTCAATCGAATGTTTAAGCAGGGATCCACAAGGATTTGGGTTAAGGCGACTGTATCACGAATGTATCCTTTATTATATTCCCTTCAAATTTAAATTTAAATTTAGTGTTTAAACTTTTGTTACATTGCATAGTTTAAAGAATATCCGTTTAATATTGTCAACGACAAACAATAGGTTTTCTATTCGGACCCTAACAGTACCAGCTCAACGTAATAGCAATCCTCAGATAGCTATGCGGGGCAACAGGTACCCTAACGCTACCAATTGGCTGCAATGATACTCTTAGGGTACGTATACGAGACAATAAAAATTTTAAGGTGCCTTAACCAAATCGGTGCGTTATGTATCCTAGTATTACCATGGAACAAATATTCGCAAGCCTTTTCATAAGGTACTATTGTACTGAATAGGTACCCCAAGACTATCAACTCGATGCAATAAATCTACGAGATTACCTCGGTGCAACAGAAATCTTAAAGCACCTATAAAATAGTACCTAGTACTATAAATACCAATACCCTTCACCCAGCAAAGTCCTCTCCGGTCCACAATGACCACTTTCGATTTTCAGTATACCTTGCATACATTTCTTTTTATAATTAAGGTATAAGAACTATGTCCTAAAGTAACTTTCTATTGAACTGCGAACATTGCACCCCTGAAATTTGAATGGAAGCGAACCAATCGAAAATCAGTCCATGTTCAACCCAGAAACGAATGTAAGCGAATCCAGTGACCCAGAAAGTGCTTGAAATAAAATTACGCGAGTGTGAGGCGAACCTTATAAACGGAAAATGCAGAAGAATGAAAAATGAAGTTCCAAATGGAGACATGGTTTAAATCAGAGGTAAAAAGAAATCCAAGCCCGTAGGAGATAGAGAAGGAAATCAACGTAGCCCCAGTTCGTTGGACGAAATTGGACTGGTTCGAAGTTGGTCGGCGGAGGACAATTCTAAAACCGCGGAATGGTGCCAGAGTGGAAACGCGAACTGGGACAATGGGAACAAAGAGAGACCAAAGACAAAGCTGTGGCCAGTTACGTGAAGGCCTACTGGCAAGATCGTGCTGGTGCTGAGTATCTAGTTCCGAGTTGGTGAACGATCAACGAGGAACGAACTAAAAACCAGCCTGGTCCCAGAAAATGTGGGCCGAGCAGCGGTTAAGTGCAAGGTCTACGAAAAAACACACGCCGACGATGGTGCGCAAGATGGAAGCATGAAAGAGAACCTTACGCACGAGGACACCTGACTCTGGCGGAGGATCTGTGATAGATAGAATCCAAATCCGAGCGAAAGATGAGCGAGGTCGACGAAGGACGCATCCACTTGGTCGACGAACGCGAGAGCAGCAGCCACTTCTGAAAGGCCGTAGAGGACGATGGCTCCGTCCGCTCGGTGTCTCGAGGTCCGTTTGTGGGTCTCCACGGCCTCGAACTGCCCTCTTATCCCCGGTATCGCCCAATCAAAAAACCGACAGCGTACCGTACGCCGATTGGTCGGGCACGGCCACCGTGAACACTGCAATTGGTCAATCGGGCCGAGTCACCCATGGTTACCGTTTGCATCAACAACATCTACGGTCGATATCACCACCTTGCCTCTATACCTTCCTTTTTGTCTCTCCCTCGCGCGTACACACCACGCTCGATCCCTTCTTCTCGCAACGGAGAACGCACGCCACCCTCGCGATTAGCTGGAACCTCGGCCCGGAATTTTCGAGGGCAACCATGAGCTTCTTTTTTATCCACCACCATCGACCACCCGTACGAACACCTGAACGGGGCCACCTCTTTCGATTTCGGCTACTTGCCGCGATTTCGGTTGCCATAGTACCCTCGCGTTTCGGAGGCTGGCTCACCATTGTGGGCTAACGCGATTCGGGGATAAGGTTGCTGTTTCAGCTAGACACGAGAGTATCTGTGGTTTAAACGCTGGGCAAACGTCTAATGAGACTTTCGTCGAAGGATCATGGTCACCATTTGGAGCTGGGACGTTTAGACTGTCTGGCATAATTGTAACTAACAAGGTACCAACGTTTGAACTTTGCGCATGTTAAGTCTCAAAGCTGTAAAGATGAAACATGCGAGAAATATCGGTAAAGTTAAGAGAGTATCTTACAACTTGGTCAAGGTTAGGTTCAAGATATTAGGGACAGAAACGTAGAAATTTTTGCAAGATCTATTACAATATAGTGGAGTATCCCCTTGTAGACCAAATTCATAAACGATGAAATCATGATTTATGGAGACATAAAAGTATTACTAAAAATTCTGATGAGACCCTGATACGAGGAAGCGTTACCATTTCCGCAAGAATTCAGAGGAGGCAACATTAATTCTACCATTCCAAAAGGATCTTAGGTCTCGTCCGACACTGGCTGTTTTCAACCGGTGCATTTTTCAAGCAAGAAGAAACGATCCTGAGAAGAAATCGCGGAAGCGAACCGCGAAGGGACAACAATGCGATGAAGCGGCAGTCAAGAGGCTGATGACCGGAAAAGGGTGAACGAACGGAAATCGCGAGTAACTCCTGGGAGAAAGGGAGAGTGAGAGAAAGGTGAACGAACAAGAAGAAGAAGAAGAGGAAGAAGAGGTGGAGGAAGGGATAGAGAATGGGGCGAGGAGAATTTATTGTCGTTTCGGTCGCTTTGCTTTGTACGCGTAAAACGTCGAAGACATCGTCATTGACGCGTTTTATCGTCGCACGAAGAACCAGGATGCGATTTTACACCGCTAAATAAGCCGCTACGAGAGAAAAACGGTCGATCTACGTTGGCCGAGCAAGAACAAGATAACTGGAAGTTAACTTACCACGAACAGAATCCATAGAGATTCAAGACCTAACATTTTACAGTTTTCAGATATTTTTATACAAACTGAGACTAATTTTATTGCCTCTGTCTACTTAATGTTCAGTATCCCACTTTACAAATATATAATTACCACTGATGGCAAAAATATCCGTCAGCTGTTAATAAGATAGCCATCATAAAAAAATGCAACGAAGAGAAGAATAAAAGTTAGCGCCAAGAGGAGGGACCGATAGTGGGTTTGGCCGGTTCGATTCGTTTGGTAGGGAAACCTACCGTTTGATGTAACATTAAGGCCTTCTAGAGAAGAGACGAGCAACAAACAGACAGGAAAGAAGGGCGGTTCTGTTGCGAGGACAGCGCAACGGGTCGCACACGCCATCCTCAATAATTCAGCAAACCTTCCATCTTTCACGACGAGTCATTGCTATCGTGCACCCTGTTCGAGAAGATACGGTGCCAGGGAAAGGGCCGATATCCTGGCCAAATACGAATACGAGAACGTGGTGCACGCCAATAACCGGAAAGCCACGAAACCACGCCACGATACGACGGATGAAATTTTGCGAGCAAAGTTGTAGTAGAAGGAAATTTGCTATTTTTCGATTTAGGAATTTACGGATCTAGAAAATCGAGAACTTGAGGATAGGAATCCAGAGAAGTGGGGTTTTGGAAATATTATAATCAGATGACTTATAGAACAGTTTAAAAATTAGAGATGACATAGAGAGTATATCAAAATTTAGAGACGAGCGTGAATTTCTAACTAAATATAGGGGCATAGAGAGTTCGAAAAGTCGCATGGTTCTCTGGTTCGAAGAACTTGTTAAGACTTTCTGCGGTCGTCGAAGGATGCCCCGGGGCCGTGAGAAAGATTCACCGCTCGGTTTTCCTAGGACTAGCCACGAGCTGAGCCAACAAACCGCGCTCGATGTTTCTTTTCCGTTGATTCGTCCCCACCCTCGCTAACTCTGCCTGTCTAGTATTTTTTTCGGTTCTGGAAACCGGCTCGACTGGACGACGATGGACTCTTTGCAGCAGGACAATGGACCTGTTCGTCTTCCTGCTGCCGCAACTTCACGCTTCGTGCGAAAACCACTATCCGCTCGTGATCTTCGGACCTCTTCTCTACCATTGTGTCATTGTTTCGCTCTACGCTCGCATTGTTTGCCATTTCGATTCTTTGGAAATCGTTCCGAGTACGATCTCTTCTCTCGTTCTCTTTTTTTTTGGAAAAATTGTGAAATGCTTCGATTTGGTATTTACAGGGGTCATTGTTCGATGAAAGAATTTATGACCGAATCACTGAATTCGATCCGACTTGTTCTTGGAACCTGCTTAAGCGAGTTATACCAAAATATTGCATCACACAGCAGTTAAATTTGTGAAAAGTCTGTGAATAATCCGTATTGGAAGAGACGACGTTACATTGAAAAGTTGCTCGATAAAGCAGAGGTATCTGGAATACAAAATTTCCGTTTCTTTCTCCTCGCGATCAAAGTTGCATTGTAACTTCACGCGTGAAAACCTCTTCCTTTTAAACGAAACATTTTTCCGTCCCTTTTCATCTGACCGACTGGATTCTACCACGGTTACGAAACAGTGTAAGTATGATCTCCCTTGTAAGGTTCGTCTTTACAGTTTCACGATGTCCCGAGCCACGGAATTTTCTCCGCAAGTGCATGAAACGTTTTCTTTACCTTCTGTTTCCGTTTTCCTCTCCTCTATTGTTTTTTTTTCTCGCCCGCAACTCCGCAAAGTTACTCCGTTACTGAATTTTACAAAGCTTTCTCCTCCGTGAAACAAAAGTACATACATCCACGGTCGTTTAAATGAGTTTCAACTTAGCTTTCTATCGTTACCTCATCCACCCATTTGTTCTTTCTCTCTTCGAGTATTGACAAAGATACTTCAACTCATTTTCTACCATCAGTTCGTTTCACAATTTAACCCTATCGTTTACGTTTTCTATTTGCCATTCGTTTATTAGAAATATATTTAAACGATAGAGAAGGAACAATCGCTAAGGACTCTTTTCTCGGATATTCAACTCTGTTAAATACCGTAGAATTTTCGAAGGATTCTGTTCGGCTTACTCGTAATCCCATCGCGAAAGTTCTCGTTTAGCATACCAACGCATTTGGTCAGGTTTACTTACGGCTACTCTTAATTCTCCCCTAATCATGGGGGTTAAACTGTTAGAAGCTTTGGGGATTTGTACGTCGATGCACCCGTTTGCTTATGTTACGGGAGATAAGGGTTTCCGGATGGTCCAAGTTCCGACTGGTTAATTCAACGCTTATCTGTTGAACGCTCCTTTAGGACGGGATATTTAATGAATTTTCTCCAAATCGTACATGTACATACGTTCAATTTTAATACCGTGAACTCGCGGCGTCAATTCATAAAAATCAACACTACGACTTGAACGCCATTTGAAGTAAGCATTCGTTGAGTCTGACAGTGTTTTACGCGTAGACACGGAGAAGTAGAGGTCCGAAGTGTCGAGAAGGAAAACAGCAAAAGTGAAAAATTGGTACGAAACGCGCGGTCGATGTGTTAAGTAATCCTCGTGGTTGGCTGGCGAACGCGATGAAAATGGCAATATACATGTCGGGAAAAAGAATGTTCTTTGCTAAGGGATTTCGTAACGGTGAAAAGTGAACTGCGCGTGGTGAATGAATCGTTTGGACTGGAGCGAGGTGATCGCTTGAGTAATCGTCCACCGATGACGTGTGTTTGATTTGCAACACGTTTATAGATTGCTTTTTGCTAATTAATTGACGTGCTTCGACGAATGCAGAAATTCTTGACCGAGCTATTTTCCTGGAGTATGCGCGGTATTAATGACGCGCGCTCGAGCTCGAAATCGGTATAAATTATCGCGGTATCTCGCTTAGATCAGTGCTATTTATAAAATCTGTACCTTAATTTCCCCTGCAGCGCGATGACGGAGATAATTTTCTCGATCGAATCGTACGCGAAAAGAACCGCTAGCTATCTCAATTATTTCGGAAATTACAATCGGAAAAAAGACGACAGAAAATATTGCGATACAGAGGTACCGCGAAGCGCGTGTAAGTGGAACTTTTCAAATTCACGGAAATTATTCGAGCATAAAGAAACCTCTCTATAATCTTGCATTATTTACCGAGTCTCAATTTCAGCAAGAAAGCCCTTAATTTGCCTCGCTTTCGAGTCGTTTGAACATCAAAAGGGAGAACAAACAGGCACGATTTCATGCTCGATTCACTTCAATTGCAATCCCATCAAACCTTCAGGTAAAAAGGAAAACCAGTCGAATCATCCCCTCTGGCTTTCCACCGATATATCCCTCCTTTATTCTACCATTTCTTGCACAGGCCAATTACACACAATACTTTCCTGCCATATTACTTACGTGCATCCCCATTTCGAACTAAAATTATACATATATACCCACTTACGTTTATGCACTCTATTCCCTTCTGCCGGGGTAGATGGCAGAATAATGTCATTAATATGGCATCGACGTTTCCTTTCGGACTCTAACAATTGTATTAACGATCAAATTGTAAAACGAAGAATATGCGACTTCGTTTCTGTTAATTTCTGTATAGAGAAATAGGAGAGCCTAGGGTGCCGGAGGAGACTAGAGAGCAGAACAGGTGAGGGGTTGTTCCTAACAGGAGGTGGAGGAATCGGCGTCGAAGGAGAGGGTGGACATCAAATATGCTTGGACAGATGCGTCGTCCCACAGTAGTTTGCCATTCTTCGTTTCTCTCTTTCCTCTTTCTCCTTCACCCTGTTTCACCCCACGTCTCTGTTCCCGTCCCTCTGCCCGTCTTCGTGTTCGCGGACCTGCTGGCGGTCTCTCCTTTTTTTCCCGTCGTGTAATTACAGTTTCCAGCGTGTTGCATGGCCTCCGTGGCATCGAGAGTTCACGTACTCTGAAGAGCTGCCATCCGGGTCGCGACACCTGTATTTTCAGACCCGAAAGGTGGTAATCTAACGTCACGGTCTCCCCGACCATTTTTTCGCTCTTTTAATATTCGAGCCATGGGTCATTTATGCCGGAGGGTGCCACGACACGCGTCACAACTTTTGCGAGCGGACGCAATTTATTTAAATCGCCTAAACCTTTCAGTTCGCAAATTTGAAAATTTCCAAACTCCCACTTGCTGTGAGAGATTAACATCTTCAGATTTTTATACCCCTCCGCTACTGTACTTGCTCTCTGTATCGCTAAACCCCTCTCTCTTCCTCCATCTGTAGACTACGTTTCTAAATATTCTTAAGTTCAATCGTACCTTTACTGCGAGTAATATTAAAATTATTTAATTCGATATTCCCAGACTAAAAATTGCCTCAAGGTATTTGTGAATGGTGGAATACAATTTCAATGACCCTAGCGTGACGATTAAGATAAAGTTAGATATAGCAAGTCAATCTAACTAATAAAATTCAACACCGTTTGTCCTAAACACGTTGTCTCCGAAGGAACTGACCATAATCTGAGCAATCGGAATAACGTCAAATGATTCCATTATTCATCTCGCACGCAACTGAGAGAACATTTCACAAACTCACGAACGTGTCCATCGGTCATGAAACACGTATCACGTTCGTTTTTCTCCTTTTTTGCACGATTATCCGGTGCTCTTCTAAATATAAATCTTAACCCCGTTACTCTCGATAACGATACCGAACTTTTTTTTCGCCAATTACATCGATTACGCGTTAACTTCGAACGAGTCACAGCGAAACTCGACCAAACCGTTTCTCCCTTCATTTATTCATCGCTCTCCCATTACGTTTCGTTGTACCCTTTTCGAAAGAATAGGACGAAGAAAAAATCGAGCGCGGAAAGACAGGCCACGTCTAAAGCTCGTCTAAACCCGAACAAGTTTTTCCCCAAGGCCACCCCGTGATACGTGGTGACTTATGCATTCGTAAGTACGACAAGTAAATTAACTTTTGTAAAGGTCGCTCTTCGTTCCACGAATTATCCCTCCTTACGGGGCGAGTATGACTTTCTTCGAGAAAAAGGTGATATCGGGAGTTCCACCTCGATACTCGGAAATTACTTATTGTGCCTAGGCTAGGTCTGGATTAACCAGAATACTCGTTAAACAGTTTCCACTATTTTCAGTTTTGTAACAATTTATATTTTTCAACGATGTTTAATAAAATAGTAGACAAACGTTCTCTGTATTTTATTATTATTACAATCACATGCATTCAATATGACATTGCAGTCGTTATAATTATGCAATAATTTTCTATGTTCCATCGGTGTAAAATAAAAATCCTGAGAAGACAGAAAATGTTTTCGACAACACCATTTTTATGTTGCATACGTGCAAAAGAGGGTAACGAAGGGTTAAGTAATCGACGTACTTTAATACAATTATGAAACGGAGAAGAGGATCGGTCGATATAAAACGGAATTAGGAGAAAAGTCGTAAGTCGTTCGGAAAAAGGGACGCAGGAAGAAAGTGCTGATCGAAAGGATGTACAGGGTGTCCGCGCCAAAGTGTTACAGCGTGATATCTCATGAACTATTGATGTCACGAAAAAGTGCTTATATGGAAATTGCAGGGTAAAAGAGGCCCTATGTTTTGGCAAAAGCAAAATTTTTTTATTGTTATTAATGTAAAAGATATGATGGTGAAGTTTCGTTTTTTTAAATGGAACTATAATTTTTTCTCGATCAGGCGATAGTGCTTTTCAAGACGAATTCATCAAGGTTTTATGTACTTACCCGATTTTTATTAGTTTTCGAGATATAACGCTTAGAAATTTACTGATTTTCAGCAGTGACATCTCGGTTTGACGAGTAAGTCATAAAAACGTTCTTATTGTTACGGTAAGTGCCGCTGGTTTGACTCTGCCTGCCGAAACAGATAGGCGGGGTGTATGGTCAAAATGGCAGGTCCGAAGAGTAAGAAACGTGAAAAGTATTGTCCATTACGGTTTAAGTTTTCCGTATCGAAGATGATATTAATTGTAATTTGGAAGGTTGGGACATTTATTTAAATGTTTCAGTACAAGGTAGGTATAAAGACAATTTAACAAAAAATAATATGCAAAAAATTTATTCCACGTGCTTTCCGCTATTTGAAATACAAGTTTGTATACGTTTTACAAATTCGTTCTCGACGTTTTCCATAATTTCGCACGGGATATTTACGCATGCATTGTGTATTCTATTTTTCAAGTCAGTTATATTGTTAAATTGTCTTTATACCTACCTTGTACTGAAACATTTAAATAAATGTCCCAATCTTCCAAATTACAATTAATATCATCTTCGATACGGAAAACTTAAACCGTAATGGACAATACTTTTCACGTTTCTTACTCTTCGGACCTGCCATTTTGACCATACACCCCGCCTATCTGTTTCGGCAGGCAGAGTCAAACCAGCGGCACTTACCGTAACAATAAGAACGTTTTTATGACTTACTCGTCAAACCGAGATGTCACTGCTGAAAATCAGTAAATTTCTAAGCGTTATATCTCGAAAACTAATAAAAATCGGGTAAGTACATAAAACCTTGATGAATTCGTCTTGAAAAGCACTATCGCCTGATCGAGAAAAAAATTATAGTTCCATTTAAAAAAACGAAACTTCACCATCATATCTTTTACATTAATAACAATAAAAAAATTTTGCTTCTGCCAAAACATAGGGCCTCTTTTACCCTGCAATTTCCATATAAGCACTTTTTCGTGACGTCAATAGTTCATGAGATATTAAGGTGTAACACTTTGGCGCGGACACCCTGTAGAAAGACGTTTCACCGGGTTAGGTTCAATATTTAAACGCGGATAACCCGAAGGGGATGCACAGACTCTAAAGGTCTTCCTGGAGGAGTGACGCCACCAACGAAAGCAATGAATAAATTGGATTCCCGTGGCTCCTCGATCATTCTTCGATTCAATTCGATCAATCCTTGTATTTTTCTTGTAAATGACTCTCGTGTAAATTGTTCGTTAAATCGATGAACACGAACGTTTTTATCAGAATCTGCTCCGAGTCGAAGCAATTGAAATTCGAAAAAAAAATTTCAAAAAGAAATTGAAATTCGAGATTTGGTAACTCGAGAAAATTTGATAATTTAGATAACCAAAGGATTTGTAGACTGTGGTCTTTCGTAAATTGGGGATGTAACTTGAATTTTTGGAATTGGTCTTAAATTTGGAAGTTTGAAGTAAATGTCGTCGAGAATGAAGTTCATGCGGGCAAGTTGAAAGGGGTTGTTGTATCGCGGTCAGATCGATAACACGAAGCCAGAGGAGGCAGGGATTACTGCGAAGTCAGGATACTTCTGGTCGGATGCGGTGCTGGTCGTTCAAGTGAGATCGACGATCCGAAAAGAGGCAACGGGAGAAGCTTGAAAGACGGACGCGACACGGTCGACCTAAATTCTAAACACACGAAAGGGTAACAGTTTGCCTTTGCCTCCACCATCAATGTTCAACAGAAAATGAGGATTCCCTAGGTACATTTCTGGAACGTACAGATCTTGGATCAATTTATAAGATATTTCAATGATCTACATCTTTCGGATGATTCCTAAAATTCTCTAAGAAGTTCCTAGACGCTAGACGAACTCAAGGAGGCAATGAATCCACATTGCAATAAAATATGAACTCACAAAATTGATAAGACGAGAAATTGACAGGGTTAAGTCGAATCGAAGGTTAGCAACGGTTCTATCATCTCGGTTCAGGATCTTCGTAGCCGACGGCGATCAATTACATTTATCGTTATCATCGTGATCCTGACCCTGGGATATATAGCCGGTAGAATCGTTTCGCACGGTACAACTTCGAAGGCATAAAATTAAGAGGCGGGTTTGATCGGACACGAAGGCGAAACCTTGTTATTTGCTATTTTTCTCGACTATGACCTTCTTTTCCGTGTAATTAATTGGAGTCGAGATTTAACGAGACCTTCCCCGTATGTATCCGCGAAATTTTTCCAACCACTCGGCAGCTGCGTTTGTTTGATTAATTGCTGATTATCACGACGCTGCATTTTCTTGCGCTTCTTTTTGCCCGATCGGAACGTGGAAGAACGTTTCTGAGAGAGAAGTACAATCGAGGTACAAGGACGATATCGATTTCGTTTATGTTCCTTTTGGGGGACTGAGGTTAAACCGTGTTATAACCAACGCGTTAATTACGATGCTGTAGGATCTAATATGTCGATTCGAGTACCTCAAAAATATTTAATAATTTATTGCGGAGAAGAGGATCGAGAATGTTACGCTAGCGATGCACGAAATATACTTGAAAGTTTTAATTAATAAATTTTGACAACTGCGAGATGTACGAGATCATCGTAAACAAGTGATTAACTACCAATGAACGATTATATTCTTAATAACAATTAATTAACTGTCTTATTATACGCGCTCGTTGTCACCGAGCCAGTCAACCTGTTAATTACTGAATCGCTCCCAATTAACTTCCAACCCTCCCTTCAATTATCTTCGGGATAATCTCCCCTAAGGACTCGGCCGATGCAACCAACCGAAAGAAAACATTTCTTCGAACCAACACGGAGTTCATCGTTAAACATACTACAATTCAACCCAGTCTTTTCTCAAACATCATCGAACGAATTATCACCGATATTTTCTAAATGAACAACTTTTATTTTCAACTTCTCATTTCCTATGAGAAAGGTTTGCTCTTGACTGTTCCTGCTTCGCCCCTAGCGAAATAGCATGGCAATAGTAGACCGAAGAATAGAGAACTATTATGGTAGCGGTACGTAGTATCAATATTTTACGGGGAGGGGTTTCTCGATCGATCGAAACTTTTCTGCATAATTAATCAAGCTTCATCCTGTGCTAACCTCACCCGATTCTTTCAGCTGGAGTAGGGATTTCGATACACCTAAATTCGTAACCTAAGCTCGAGATTTTCTACATACATCTTCAGATATTGACAGTGGATACACTAATCGTTCGCGATCTGAAGATAAATTCCCTACGAGACAAAGGAGGGATCAGCTCGCGTAATTGCACCGCGGTCGCGCAAAAGGGCAAAAGAAATGAAAAGTGCGAGCACAAGAAGGCATCGAGCACGCATGCGAATCCGTGGCCTCATTCCCGCCGATTGGCTCTGGCATTTAAATGGAAATCGCGGAATAAGTACAAGTATCCGAGGATCGTTTCGCGTGTCCCGCGTGTACGCAATACGTCGATGCTTCACGCGAACGAAAAGGAAACTTGCGTGGGTAAAACGTGGGAAAACGTTACCAACTTCTCTTTTTCATTACAACGAAATATCTTCACCCGCAGTTTCCTAACGTACATCTTAATTATCAGCCACAATGAAGCGCAGCTTCGTAACAAATTCAGTCTTCACTTTTTTCTAGCTTGTAACAAACCTGACGCTCCATATTACGATCGAGGTGCTGATTTGATCTTTTAGTAATCTTCGAAGATATATTTTTAATACTTGGAGTTATTGACTGTAATTTTATTGATAAGGAATGATAAAAAATAAGTTTGACATCTGACTATTTAATCGGCAGAGCGTAACCCGCGTCGAAGGATCGCTTTAACGAGATTAATCCCTTGTTTTTGCGGGATCAGACGCGAAACGTGGAGAGAAATTTAAACAAGCGTCGGGAGAATTTTCATCTGGAAAGTTGGGGGACACAGTCGGGCCAGACCACTTATTTGCTAGCGAGAAACAACTAAAAAACCGACGGCAAACTAGCCTTCAGCAAGCTTGGTACACGCCTGGCCGGTAAATTAGTTGAAAAACTGCTCCAATTAGGAACTTCGTTATCGCCTTCCTGGTTTAAACCAGAATCAATCTCTTAGATGCGTGATTCCTCGTTTACTTTAACTAGCAACAAAATTTTTGCTGTTCACATTAGCGACATTGACAAAAAAATTTCGAATTGACAACGAATAGGTTCGAGGAATGTCACGCGAATTTTGTCTTTTCTTTCAACGAACAGAACCGGAAATTCTTTTGTGGCCAAAAAGAACAGGGAGCAACGGTTCCCGGTTGGTCGAGTATGAAAATGAGAATCGACGCGTGGACCCCATTCACGACGGATCTAAAAGTGGTCAGTGTGCCAAGATCACACGTAATGACTAGAATTAACATTTCAAAGAGACGTTGGGTCTGCCATGCTCTAGGAACCGCGATGAGGTCGATGCCAACTCATTATGAATCGAACACTTTCATTCACTTTATCTTGAAAATATGCACATATTACAAAGTTCAAAGAATTCTTCTACATTTTCTTCTTCTCTACTTTTGCATAACTTTTGCAACCTAACGTTTGCTATAGTAGTAATAGATATTCTTTCATAGGACGCACCATGTGCGTCGCCAGTCTATAACCTATAAATCTTCTTCCTACTCCAATACCAACATAATCAAAAATTTATTCACGCTTTACAATCACGATCTTCGTGCTCGAATAATTTTGAAAAGGCTCGAACGCGTGGGCGTTCTCGGGTGCAAGGTGCTACCACGCGAGAAGGGCAACTGCAACCGTCCTCGTATACCAATCGGTTCTTTATCCCCGATGACCTTGAACCTGTGAGTCTGAATCCTCTCGCTTTTGCGGGCACGAAAACTTTCGCTTTCGCTCCGGAGCCTGCCCACGTGTCCTTAATGCACGCACCCAAGAAAAACAGAAGGACAACGCAAGTGCAAGCACATCGATGCATTGCGCATGCAAGTTGGAACGAATTTGCGTTGCTCAAACGTCGCGAAACTATGCCACTCATTTTTATCCTGCTTATCTAGCGCGTGGGAAGTCGAGAAAAACACGGCTGATAGACAACGCCGACCCCTTCGTGATTTCTTTCTTTCTTCCCGATATCTTACAAGTTACTCTCAACAAACAGACAATATTTCCTGTATGAAACTAAGAACTATAACGATGTTCAGATCTGTGTTTTATAAAAAAAAATTGACCCAAGTTCAATAATATGCGAATACCTCTATTTCTAAAGCCAACATAAATAACGACTAAATGAAAAATAGATGGCCATAGATCACCGTAAACTATAGCGTAACACGACATGAATTTGTAATGATATTCGTATTTTGAAATGGAAAAGTAAGATCGCGTAACACCGACGGCCTTGTATATTGATTTAGAATCCAGCAACGAATCGATTGATAACGCGTAACCGATCGGCCAGAAACCATTCCAAGGATCGACAAACATTGCTGAACACGTGCTGATCATTCAAGGCCGTTCTTTTTCAACCCATTCATCGGTCCGGTAAACATAACTAGACAGTCATTACTGTCGGAAGCCTTTAATTGGAGCATGTCGTCGAGAGCAGCCTGCGTTTGCGGCCATCCGCAATTTCTTGCGACTTTTGCAGAACCTCGTGCCGGTCCATTAATTATTATTAATTACTCGCGGGTATAAAAAGTTGTCACCTTGGGAACTGGAAGGGGGTTCCTCTTAACGTGTACGAATCATTTTTTTAGGATCGTGATCATTGGAACTCCTGATTAATGGGAATTGCTGTAACCCATTATTCACGATCATCCCGAACACAAATAACGCCGCAAACTTTGAATTTTCCCATTTCGCAGGAGATCCAAAGTTTTGTCGGATCCATTTACAGAGCGAGTTTTCTCGAGGAGCACGTGAAAAGTCTCATACTGCATCATCCTGTAGACAACCTTCGTAATAACAAATTGCGTAACTACCAAGCATAGTACCATGTAAGGTATCACGCTGGTCTCCGTGACTCAACATCAAGATCTCGGACAAAATCGTGTACACGTAGAGGACCCATCAAAGTAAACGACCATCTCGAGCAGCCGTGACTCGAGAAAATTCATGAACCTCCTTAACCCTCTTGTAATACGTGTATACTTGTATGCGTCAACGAATGTAACCGCATAATAGTAACAGCCTCTACACACGACTACCGGTAGACGCACCGAATTAACAACATGTCATACAACAACACGATATAACTTCTAGCCGTACATTTGCGAAGCATTATGCAAGAATAAAAAATCGGAAAAGGAGATAGAAGAGCCAGATGTCCCAATTGCGACAAAATGGTTACAGGTAGGAAAGCGTTTGCACGAGGGCAAAGAATCCTAAGAATCCGATGGAAGGTCGGTCGAGCAGAGTAATTTGCAAGAGAGAACGTATTAACGAGCCGGACTAGGACGTAACCGTAAGCGTCCTGTCGCGGCGCGTGTACCCGCTTGATGCGATTCGCGAGCGGAATTCTTCGAGGCTAGATCAGCGAACACCAGCAATCGCTGCATTCCATCGTTGTAAAAGTGGTCGCCGCCGGCTTCCAAGGACTACGAGTCGTGATGGAAGAGGTGGCGGCCAGATTCAAAAAGGGAAACTCTTCTCGTTGGCAGAGGGACGAGGAATGTCGGTGTCGCAATTTTCTTGAGCAACTGGGAACCGCCAGAGACCAAGGAAATATTCACGGGCATCCAATTAAATACAAACATTTCCTTTATCGATAAGAGAATGCATTTTACAAAGATCGTGTTTACCAAATTAACCGAGAGAAAATAATTAGAACTAAGAAGCGTTTCGTTAATAACAATTTGGACATAGTTAACTTCCTGAAGTGCTCGCGATCTTGACCAGGTAGAATTACCTGTTCGGATCGTCACGATGAACGAAAAGGCTCGTTCTGTAATTACATCAGCATACAGCGGATGGCGTAATAGCAGCGCTGAACAAGGTCAGTAACGAGAGCGGCTTCGCGAAAAACAAAATGCAGACTACGATTATCAGACAGGAAAAACGCATTCAAAATTTCTACTCTCTGTGCACGGTTCAAGTTTTCTCACCTCCCACGAAATGAACAACATTCAAAATATATTCTATTGTTTTTACTATTACTCTCATTGAAATATTCAGTCTTTCTCGACCTAGTAAATTTTTGCAATGGCAGAAGCGATATAAAATTTAATATACAAAAATAGCAAAAAATTCATTACAATCTAAAGCATATGTAAGATCAATGTTGCTATTATGTAACCACCTCTGCTACTATGTAATAAAGCGTGTACTGCATAGTACCAACGAAATATAACAGAATAAAACCCCCAAACAGTTGAGAACAATGAAAGTATAGAAAAAAATAAATTTCATAAGAGATAAAAACACAAAAGCAAAACTCCCACAAAAGGGAATCTACGAAGAGAAATTACATCGCGGAGAATAGAAAAGAATAAAACCGTCCAGCCCACCAAAAACAACGAAAGGTGGCGGTGGTGACCCGATCCACCCCTTTCCCATTGTTTTTCGCGCGGGAACACGGGGGTGCGTGTTCGAAGCACGCGTACTCGCGTGACGAACGGGTGTGCGTGTGAACTTACGCGCTCTAACCCCCTCTTTTCGAGTTCCATTTTACCCATAGCGTTCTTTCTCGCTCTGTAACGCGTGTGCCAGCATTAATGTTTGCAGTCACAAGTTGCTAAGTTTTGTGGTGGCAACCCCGAACGACCAGTTACCCTGGTAACGCTTTGTTGTGCCGTTGTGTCGAACCCGTTCAACGCGAGGGAGGGGAACAGAAATCAACCCTCCCATACCAATCCCACCCCCTCGTCCTGCACGCGTGCACCCTCTACCTGAAGTCGATCTAACCCGGCTTGACCTAGCCCAAACCACGTACCCACACCGCCCCCTGCCTTCGGGGAACCCGGTCATCAGAATTTCTGGGTTCACTGAATATAACAAAATAAGCTCGATTTATTCCGAGCTTCCGAGATAGGACATTCAGTATTTTCGGAGCTGGACAGGGTGTAAAAATTCAAGGGTCGGATTTAGGGATCTTGAGTTTTAGGAGCTTAGCAATGTACCGAGGATTTGGAAAGTTTGTGGATTAGAAGAACTATAAATTCGGTGAGTAATAATATCCAAAGGATTCCATAATAGAGTAGGATCGCGATGGTCAATATTACCTAGAGCACCGTTGACAATGGGTACCCAAAGGATTGTACAATGGCAAAGTTCCAATAGCTCCTGAAAAGCTAGATTCGAGCAATCCGAACGAGAATTTACCTGGCACATAGAAAGCCAGTAACTAAGCAAAAGCCCTATAAAATAACAAAGGCTTCCGTATGGTAAGCTCTATTTAATGTCCTAACAGCCGTTAGCTGCCAGCTAAGACCCAAAGGACTAACTTCCAATACGAATCGAACAACGCCAATGAACATTAGAACACCAACGAGTTAGGTTAGAAACGATGTTTGTTATGCAGAAAGCTAATTCCTACGATTATCCTAAGTTAAGACCCTTGGAAGTCCACAGTGTCCCTACAGTAACAAGTTCCGATTCTGGTTCAAGTTCTGCTACAGGTTCCGCTGATATAATTCTGATTGGAAAAAGAATATTTCCCTAGGAACTGTTACCAGCTCCTCCAGGACGTTCGATTGCACCGAATCCTCGAATTATGAATGACGTCTGAGTGCCACGGGTCTGACCCCAGGGGCTAGACACGTTTGTCGATGAACGAAGAAACGGAAGAACACAAAGGGAAAGAGGATAAAGTGGTTCAGAGAAGCTTGACGACGATGCTGGATGCATTGGGAGTATTTTAAATCGAGATCGTTCAATGATGGAAGACAGCACGATAAACTTTCACGATCGTTCTTTTCGAGGAAATTATTCATCCGCGGAACTATTACAATGGTGTCTTGTAGAGCTCAGCTTTAATTAGGAGTTATTACGCAAGATTCCGGATCATCGACGACCCTCGACTACGTTGCTATGGTAACCCTTAGAATTCAAGGTTGATGGAACTAGTTGGGGACTGCGGTGGGCCCATTCAGAATGTCTACTGACTAGTTTATCTATTTTCAAATATAATTTTCAGATTTATAAATTTAAAGCAGTTTCCAAATCTCTAAATATACAAATTTGAAAACCCCAAATTCCAAAATCGCCAAATAAAAAATTTCAAATTTTTCACAATATAAAATTTAAGAACTTAAAGCTCGAAAATTGCACACGTAAAAAAATCCACAGTAAAGTATGCACATAAATATTATACAACAAATTGTACACTAACGAGTGTATAAAACTAATGAAGGATCATAGTCAGCTACAGGAATAAGATATAAATCAAATTAATTAAGCGAAGATCCACGTGCCCGTAAATCAAATTGAGTAACACAATGGGATCCAGTTATACGACGATTTAATTGCCAGTAAGAAGTAATTAACAATCCAAGGAAACAGTAATACACGGAGTCGAAGTTCACGGTGGGATGATCAACACGAAGGACAAGGAAAACCTCATTGATCAACACCTGGGATAGTGTTCGATAATGAACAAACAGAATTATGGGAATTAACTTGTAACCACCTCGTGTCTCGATGTTATCGGAACTTGAACTAGTTTGTGAATGAAAATATATTAATGTTCAAACTTTCGTTATCCGCGAACTCATGCTGTTAATGCACCCATAACATAAAATATATGCTCCTAAACAATATGGATCGACATTATAAAATATTTGATAGAATTAATAATAGAAGTTGCATCACACCCAGATAGTAATCGTAACAATCCAACGACAATAATTCAAAAATATCCGACTCCAAATCGATAAGGAAAAGGCTTGGCTTTGTGGGCGTACACGCACGCATTCTCGAAATACGAAAATACTATCAAGTTAATCTATCGAATTAACCTAATTATCAAACGAAATAAAAGATGTCATCTATCACACATAAATCTATCAATCTCAAGGCGCCATCTTGAATAAGAACGACGCAAAAGTTACGGAAACTATTTTCCAATTTAATTACGATTCGAAACGGGCTGAAAAAATAAATAACAAATAACGAATGTGTCATCGCGATCATAAAGGTCACATTTGTAACTACGTATATACGTAAAAACGCTAATTCCTGGGTATACTGAATAATGTCGCTTTCGAATTATACGGAGTAAACATATATGTGTCGCAAATACGGCTCGCAAACGATTTGATTTCGTAGTACAGTTTACACGCAATATATTGATCGTACAAGCATCTTCCAGACGTTTAATCGTGACTCGGTATTATCTAACGACAATACGAATAGTTTATCGACGAACGTACAAAACAACGTTATGCAAGTAAACACGTGATACGCAGAATCATTGTGTCACTCGTTGCGGAGCATTTTTTTATACACGCGTACCGTATCGTGTAACGAGTCAGATAATTCGAAAACTTTCTTTGTGACTCGAATTAAAATGTACGTAAAAACTGTGTACATCTCTGAGTAAAGTAAAACCGATAAAAAAAAACACCAGTACATACAGCAATACATGCATGCGTACAAAGAAATCGGAGTTGAGCATTGGAATACTTTAGAAATTTTAAATTTACAAATTTGAACATCTGAAATGTTATGAGTTCAAGAACTTGTTCCCATAAAAAATTTGCACGACGTAAATTGGTGCCAATATATCGAGACTACACCGTAAACTTGATTCGAAATCTTTATTCAAGAATCTTCGAACATATTTCAGCTCGAATAAAGCAATTACTTGTTACTCTCCGCTATCTCCCTTTTAATCGAAATTTATACTCGAAGATTACTCGAGTAATGTCCAACTCCGCTAGTAACTAACGCGGAATGTGTATATGGTTCTTATCGAGCGAGATAACGCACGTAAAAATATCGATGCGTCGTTTCGTTGCGTGCAGTCGATACGTCGTTTGCACGACACGGTACAACGGAGAAAATTGATCGAATAAAACCGGTGCCCGTATACCGCGTGCACGCTCATCGACTCTGGCACAAAATACACAAATTCACGGGGACATACTGTGTACGCCTGGTCGTATGGCTGAAATTATTGACTTAACCGATAGGCTACGACTGTCGAAAAATTCACGATGTAGCGTCGCCGCTGGAAAAACATCGAGCTCGTTCGATGTGTATAACCTCAACGATTGATCGTTGACTTCGAATAACTTTTGTCGTATAAAAATCATGGACGAGTAGAATTATATGAAAAATTTTGCGGAAAAGGAACTATGAAATCGCCACACGGCTTGACCACGCGCACGAAAGAGGGCTGACTCGACGCGCGAGGGTCAGAAACTAACCCCCAAAACTGTATACGTCGCTCGATCGCGATGAAACCACTTTGCCAGAGTAAATGAGCGATGCACACAAAACACGTGCACGGAATCGAAATCGTGTTAGGATATAATAAGATTTTCAACTTACCGAATACGTGGAACAACTCCAGAACACCGTAAACTGGATCAATTCTCACTTACAAACACGAAACTTAACAGCAATCACGGTACAATGGCGTACAGCAGGTGCGTACCGAAGACTGAGCTAATGCTCTCGCCATCTGTCGGGCGGTTCCGTAAGTTGCCGGCAAAATGGCCTCTCTGATTGGCTGATCCCGTCCAATAGGGCAACGATCCTCATTTACGCGGGAACGTTTGGCGCGAGGACGGCCATATTGGTGTTTCGTTCAAACTGCAGATTAAAAATAATAATGTTAAATATGCATTACGAAAATGACGATATTCATAAATAATTATTTAATAGTACAAAATTTTAATGCTTTTCAAAGAATTAACAGGATAATAACAGCAAATTTATATACGTATTTCAAGGAAATTCCAATAGTTTTAGACTAGTTTCAGATTTTAATTTATAACATTAAAAAAGTTTATCAACTGCAAATCGTATAAAGCTGTAAATTGGAAATTTCTTAATTTCTGAATAAAAAAAATTGATACTGTTAAAATTACCGGAATAAACCGCTTCTCTGATTGGTCGACTCCATTTAATAAGAGAGTAACTGTCAGCTACGCGGGAATGCTTGACATGAGAACGGCCATATTGGTTTTTTATTTAAACTGTGTATTCAAAATAATAATATTTCAAAATGGACTACGAAAATGAAGATATTAATAAATCACCATATAGTAATAAAAAAGTTATATGTTCTTTTAGAGGAATTGTTGGAGTAATAATAATTTACTTATTTTAAGGGGATTCAGATAATGAGGATCTATTTCAATTAGATGAAGAAATAAATGATGTAAGATCAAAATTATTGGAATGTCAATCGAAATGTGAGAGTACGGTATCGAAGATTTATGATGTCAATCAACTAAAAGATAAAGGAACATTTGTTTTAAAAGATGTTACAAGAAAATATAGTAAACTGGACGAGGAATTATATGGAATCCATTGCAATTATGTCAAATGTGCAGAAAAGATCAATTCTTGTGAAGAATATGTTAATCAAAAAATTGATGCTCTTACATTGCAACGAGATAATTTAAAGAAAGAATTATCGGAATTAAAAACAAAAGCAGAAGAGAATGACAAACAGTTGATGGAAATAAAAAAAATGATCACAATTCAAGAAGTAATCATTTTTTCATTACTTCAATATACCCGATCAAATTTTTACATAATTTTTTTTTTTCAGAAGAAGAATACAGCACTAATACGGAAACTAAGAAGACTAGTAGAGAATACACACATACCACCAAACTTAGAAGCAAAAGTAATTGCGATCCTAAATGATCCTAGAGTTACTAATACAAAAATTTCGAAGCAATAAATCATATAGTACAATGCACTAACATTATTCAATTACATTATTATAATATAAAATTATAAAATATCACAACTGTTTAATAAAGCTTAAATGTAAAAATAATTTCGCCCTACATAAATTAATCTGTTCGCCTCTAGTATAAAAGCTTAGAACATTTAAAGTTATTTAACATTTACAATTTTCTTATGTTACTAGTTATTCACGATTTAACAATGTTAAACTTTTTCTTAAATTTTCTAGCCTTGTCTCTAGCATATCTAATATAAGCGGTGACCTGTTTAGGGACTGCTCTATATTCTCGTTTAGAGCAATCATTTCCGATCGCCGAGCTGCAATCTTTTCCATTAAATTTGCATTTTCCTCCTCCATTTTAGTTACTCGTTTCTCCAATTCTTCGCTGTGTTCTTTTATCTTTTGTGCGTCCAATGATCGCAAATGTAAGGATACATTACCAGGCGGTCTCCTACAATGAAAAAAGAATAAACATATCCAAAATCACAAATGTATTAATAATTAAATACTGTCTTTTACCAAGCATCTTCAGTTACTGAAGAATTTGCATCCGATAGTTTTGCTATTTTATTCATTCCTTCTTGTATGCTACCATCATTCAATATATCTTCTAAATCAGCGTTCATGTTATCTTCAAGTTCTTTCACGAGAGCTTTATGTAACTTATGCGTAATTTTCGGTTTCGACTTCAGAATTGTCAGTACCTCAGAAAATTCATCATTGCTGAAAAGAGAAAAATAGATGTGTTAGTAAAATTTGACAACACTGAAAAATATGTAAAATTCCAATCATGAAATATGTTAGCGGCATGTTTACAGAGTGTCAATTACCCTCTATTACAACTGTTAATGCTGGTGACTCAATTAACATAATTGCAACCCGCTTACAAGCAGAAACACCCAGTACAATTGATGCCGAGAGCATCTCGCTCACTTTTCGTACATTATTTCATAACCGACTTCATTGCCGTGAGATCAATGTACGGTGAAACGAAAGCATGCGTGAGCGAGTGTTCCATTTCATGGATGTTAACTCGAGCGAAAAACATTCCTAATATACCAACACCTGGCCAGATAAATATGTAGTTCCGCGAATGATGAACGTTCAACGATCGCTGCGCATGTGCTTGGCTCTGCCGCCTCTATCGGCCGGATCAAATTTTTCTTTGTTTACCGTGCACAAAGGGGCACGGCATAGCTTGAATAGGGAAAGAACCAGTATCCAGGCAACCGAATCCAGTTTTGTAGTATTATAACGAGCGTACAATAGTGGCACGTAATAGCGTTGCACAATCTTCCAGAACAGAGATTCTGTAGGTGTGAGTCGCCAGGTTGATTTGGGATGTCTCACGTTAAATATTCAAATATGAGAAATTCGAAAGATATAAAGGGATACTTTTTATTCAACTTATCTTCTGAACATAGGAGTTTAGGACTTTGGAATTTTGGAAATTTGCTATTTCACAATTTTAGCCCTTCAAGATTACAAAATTTGTAAACTTGGGTCTTTGGCATTTTGAGACTTTAAGATACTTGGTAATTTTTGAATTTTTTATAATAATTCATTACTATTAAATGACTCCATTTTCGAAAATGTGCTCGGCCCATTAAGTCTAGGAAGTACTGATCTAGATCAAAGTACAGTATCCTGAATACACATAATGGGTTGTAAAACATTTCCTCCAGGAAGTGGACGAAATCAACCAAGACGAAAAGGCCACACCTTCGATTCTTCCGTCGTTTTAAGCTGACTCAATCAGGCCGGGACTGGTGCAATTTGATATCAACACTACATATTTGCATTAGTCCAGACCTGGTTAAGTATGCTTCTTAAGTCTTCCGCATCCTTCTTCCTTCCTGCTTGTATCTCTTCGACCCATTCACAACCTATAGCCACAACAGAGAACGAAACGTTATTACGTTATCTCCCACTTATATGAGATCATCGTAAAAAAGAAAAAGAAACATACATACATGTTACCATGCATTTAAAGCTGTCACAAAAGGAGAGCCTCGTTGAACGCGTTAGCACATCGTAGACAGAATAAACGACGCAACAACGTTCCTCGTGGGACGCACGTTCGTCACTGAATTATTGTAAGTGAGAATATAACGGACAAGCAGAGCCACGCACGATCTCCGTGACATGCACCGCACGAATGATGGGCCCGAACGATGGTGACCGCACCAGGGGCCCTTTGTTTCCTCGAACACTTCGTGGAATTCTTCGAAGGTCAACTGGTGTGTTGGGTTTCAAAGAGTGGCAGGTTTCTGGGAAACGGAAGCTAAAAAAGGGACCGATTTCGAAGATTCGGCTACTATGTACAGCGTCAAACATAGGAGATTTCCCGAAGAAAAATGACATAGGAAAAGAAGGCCATATCATCCTCCATAGTATTCTAGACATTTGGAAATTAACAAATTTTTAATTGCAAAAATGTTCAAATTTGGGAATTTGGAAATTTATAATTTCTAAATGGTACCTCTTTTCCTTTTTGTCATCCCGATTTTTTTTTAAGAAATTTACTCTGTAATTCACTACGTCTTTTTCGAGCTATGTCACAGTTTTTCCTAGAGGAATTCTAGAGTACCCTTGACTACAATCTGGTGGAGTCGTGTCGAGCAATAGGAGCCAATTGCTCGGACACGTGAACATAGGATGGATTAACATACGAGTCACAAAGGCCAATGACATCGAGTAACATCGTTGTTGGTTTGGGTCATTGGCGACCCGATCCCTTCCCCTCTATGCCGGTGGTTCACTGCCGAACATCGAGACCTCTAAAATGTATTTACAACACATTGAAAGGCCATGTATCCCGTGTTCCCGCTCCCCTTAGGCTTTCTTAATTAAAGCGGTATTCTTGACCGCGACTCATACTTGACACACTTACAGTACTGTTATCGTTCGAACCATGAACCTAAGAATATAGGGACAAGAATACATCCTTGACGAGGGAAGCCATTACCGAAGACGATATCTAGTTTTTACTGGATTTTCAAATCCAAATCGGAAATTTGAATATTTGTTTTACATCGGCAAAGAATATTTATTCAACCACCATTTACACTTTTAAGAAAAGACACAACTGAACATAGGAGTTTAACGAATTTAAAATTTGATTGGCTCTTCAATTTAATGCGCATGCGTCTATGTAAATAAAAAACCGCGAGTATCATTGTCACGTATGATCATAACCTCTAAAATATTGATCAGTAAAACCACATTCGTAGCAACAATTTTATATGAATTACAAACAGACATTATATCAATACATTTCACTAAGTTTATTAAAAAATATATTAATCTATTGATAGCAGTACTCACCTGACTGATTCTGCAATGTGTTTGAAAGTATTTGAAATAGCGAGCCGAAATAGGAGAACATTATTCGGATACTTGTCCTCTTGATCTTCTCCCATTCTTGGTCAAAGTATACTCAATTATTGAGTCTTCGAATTTCAGGAACCGAATACTTCAACAAAAGCTGGACATAACGGTTCTTGCACTCAACACACAGCTGTAACTTCCACTTTCGCGTCTCGGGACTGTTAGGAATAATTCAAATCGTTTGAAAGTGTGTCGAGAAGATCGTAACAGTTTGAAACGCTACCGGTAGGTGGCACTGTAGGTTCAAAATCACGTTACCGACATTTACCCGCCTGTACAAATTGCTACGTATTCTGACATTTGTATTCAAAATGAAATTAAAAATAAAATGTACATATACAATGAAAGAACTATACGCTTACGTGTAATTATATGCTATATAAAAATAAAAATAGAGAAGTGCATAAAAGAGCCTTGCATTCTTGTTTAATTGCGCATTTGTACCGTCTGATATTTTGAAAACTTTTATAGCGGGAAATATAAATTTCTTATAATCCCTGAGAATGGCCTTTTGCTAATAAAATGCATACTATGAGGGAAGTAAGATGACTCATACCGTACGTTACACCAACTACTATATCTATTGAGCACTTATACATGATTTATTAAACCATCGAGTTAAACTTTTTCTTCAGATAAGTATCATACTTTAAAAATGTCGCAATCAATAATACTTCAGAAGCACAGCGTTACGCAACCAATGACAACACTATTTCACACAGACTGATGAACAGAAGAAGCTAGTAATAGAACCCGAATTAAAGATAACTTGTAATGAAAACCTGCGACTGATCTTGCGATAGCTTACTTCTATCTAATTAACATTCTTCTCACATTACGTATAGACTCAACCCGTGTATTCTATGTCATTACTAATTAGTTGTGTCAATTAGTGTTTGCATTTAAAACGAAATATACTAATAATACGAAAAACTATTCCTCGTAACCTGAAATTAAATACGATCAATTTATAACCATGTCACTTCCGTTACGAGCAGATCTTCCATTGCATAATAAAAAAGATTCTATGCATCATACTCGTTGAGAAATCCTCGTCAATATCTCAGGCATCGCGTTCCGCGTGGATCTGATCGACGGTTCGGAGAAGCTGCCCTTATATCCCCAGGAGTCCAAGGCGAACAGGTCGAGTCCGGGTGATGTTTCACAGACTACCGGACTAGAAACTGGATCGTCTAAGTTCTTAGCTCGGGGCTGATCCAAAGTATACGGTGTAGTTCTGGCAGCTGCACCCCTACCCTCGAAGAACACCGTTCTCGCGAACGGTCTACGCTAGCAGCTTCAAAGGTCACTGTTGACGCTGGAAGAAGGGACGCCCGCCGTTACCGTAGATTCTCAAAGTAGCTCACATCGAGCTGAACCGATGTGATGCTCCTCCGCATCATTATGCAATCGATCTGAACTATATTTTCTTCCCTGACTAGAGTCAGCAAGTGAAGAGAAGGCTTGTACCGCTACCGTGAGCACCCATTCACTCGGGTCGATCCTTTTAAATCGAGAAGCGACATGTTCAACGTACGAGTTCCGATCCCGTCGATCGCGATGATCCCGGATCGAAGTCTCGCGATTCGTTTTCGAATTCCAGCAGATTAGCGTTCCATCGAGGACGTTCGACAAAAGATTCGAGTTGGAGAAGCATTGGCGTAACTACGATCTTTGCGATGAGGGATCCTAGATTCATTAAGGATGTCGAGAATCCACGTTATACATGCTCAAGTGATTCGTGGACATGTACAAATTTCTAACATGAGATATACACTCTACACCCTTACTCTTCAAGTGAATAGCCAGTTCACAGTTTGGGGTTGTTCAAGCTATCTTAGCCCTAGTTACGCCAATGTGTTCAGCATTTCAATGTCCTCTACTCTTCTTCCCTCAGTTCGTTCTCTTCTGTCAGCTCGTAGCCTCCGGCGACCTGCAGAAGGAGAAATGTATAAATTTTACAGGTTAACGTGAAGGCGATTATCCTCGCGATGGTGCGGTTAGTATCCCGGATGAAAGTACCAGCACGTATTTACGAATTCCAATGCACGAGAATCCTCCGTCAATTGCGTCAGTCTGAATAGAATTGCAAGAAGATTCGCTTCGACGCGCGAACGTAGCACTCGTCCACTTCGTCATCCTCCTTGTTATCATCGTCAGCGTCCACGAGGTTGCGTCAGGACGAACACGAGAACCTCCGAGACCACAGACTTGTCTTTTTTTTTTCATTTTTTCCTTTCGTCGACCTCCGCTGCGTCTATTCTTTCGAAATGCTGCTACGATCATCATCCGTACTGCAAGATCGTAACAAAGAAAGCAAAGCAGTAGCGACTACTGATTGGAGGCAGCTATTATGCGTACAGTCCTTCTGATGCAGATCATTATTCAATAACGACGTGTGAGCCGAAGCTTCCGTGATTCGTTCGTGCAGTATTCACCTGGAATTCGTACCACGGGGAAAGTTGATTGGAATTGTCGTCTGATTATTTTGATTACGGGAATAACTGTACATTGGCGTAATTAGGATTCTTGTCTAGGATAAACCGAGTCTCTTGGTTTTACTCGTTCTTTAGGGTAACCCCGATCCTTACCCTGTTACGCCAATGCACCGGTCGCTAGGGGCACGAAATTGTTCGTCTTTACACGTACACGTAATAATCCAGCGAGTATATAACAGCAATTAGCCAGGTTGTTAGACCTGTACGAGAGTGTTTCTTAATCCGTTAAAGCTCAACCTCTGCGTGAACGCGTGTAGCGTACCTTTCTTCCCCGATGAAATATCAAGCGTAACATCGAGTTCCTTAAAAAGAAGATCAGACTTATAATCACGAATTTAAGTCGTGTATAAAGTATAAGAGAGTCACGAACACCTTTCGTTACATGTTTCTCAGCGTCCAAGGTAAAACCGTAGTAGATCCGGATGATATCCTGGAGCTAAGATTCCTAAGCTACGGGTCGCGACCCCTGAGGATGCCGTCATGTATTTTCTGGGAAATCCTTCTCGTCATTTTTAGTTGCAGTTGCTAGAACGTAGACAATTATTTTATGCGAGGAGTCAAAGGATATTGAGAAACGCAATTCCGAAGCAAAGAAAGGGTGTTGGAGTTCAGGGATAAGGAGTAACTTATTTCCGCAAAATATCACAGCACCTTATTCGGTGATTACCGCAAAGATCAGGTGCCTCCCGATTGAAAGCGGCGAAGGTACATGAATAGTAGATCGCTTACTACCGTTGGCTTGGCGTGCACGATCCTTTTTTGGTGACAGCGCCCACTAGCTAGGTGAGCATCGGAGACCGCGAAGGTGCTCGTCGACGAACCGTTCCTTCGATGAACCTCACCTCTGGCATAACACGAGCAGCAAGATAGATGAATGCGCGGATAGCACGCCAAAGGGCTGGGTCTTCTCAAAGCGTATCGGCGTGTTCGGTGACTCGATCCGTTTAGAAAGCATCCCAAGTTCTATCCTCTCCAGTACCAACTGGTATACATTGTCTCGAGAGTTCGCGGTATCCTATTATCGAGCCACGACTCACGATCGCCCTGTTTTTTACCCGAGCCGCACCCCTGCATCGGCTAATTCGAATGGCTCGCAGCGAACCGATCCTATCGATCATCGAATCACGCGGCTTTTCTGTATCCTGTCCAAGGCTTCAGCTCGATTCTTGGAGGTATCCCTGTCTGATCTGATCCTGAGATCCAATGGCGTTCGCCAGACAGAATCTATTACCAGCGATGCTCCGATAAGCGTAGGTATCGACTCCTCCGGGTCTGGGTGTCAAGTGGTACCAGCGATTAACCTGAAGTTAAAGAGTTTAGCGAGTAACTGTGCGTTACAAGGATAGGGTCGTTTGTATAGGTTTCCCAGAGATACTTGAAATCTGTTCGCGTTTTGCAATCGGTATGAATGAGATGTACATTGTGGGAAAGAGCGAAGTGTGATTTATTGTTTTTTTCGCGAGACTTATTTTATTACCATTTTGGGAGTGGTTCAAGCCAAGATCATCGTTAAGCGAGATAATTCATGAGAGGCTATAAATCGATTTTAGAAGCTAAAGGGTTTACATAACCGAAAGGAGCGTTCGGAGATCACCCGTTCGGGGGAGTGCGATGGATTACCTCACCGATTCAGCAACTTTCTTCCAGAAACAGTTGTTATGAGACTCATAAGAAGAAAGTATGACCGGTTACGTAAAACATTTCACTCACCCTTTAGGCAGCATCCCAGATACATTGGGTACTGCGTCACGTCGATTGTTGCTAGGATTCGATCGATGAATTCCGGACCGACTGAAAACTATCAATCTCTTGCATGAGTACGCGAAATACATGCAGACTTTTATTTCGCTCGAACATGCATCTTATTCGTGAGCGCGATTCTCTTACCTTTTATACAGTGTCATTATGAACGGAGAAATCAACCATTCTCACGGAAAGCAATCATAATATTCTCTAATACATATCTCTCATATGTAGCGTGGCATCAATCAACTGTTTCACAGAGATATCATAAAGCAAGTATTTAACATCTCAGAATTATGAGAGATCTTGAAATTTTGGATAGAGTTTTTCATCGTGAGATTCTTACGTCTTCATATTCTTAAAATTTGAATTCTTCCTCTCATAAGTTTCACATCGCATCAATGATCGTTGCCTCAACTAGTACATTATATTCCAATTTACTGGAAAGAAGAAAAAGAAGCGAAATAAAAAGGATCGTGCAAGAGTAAAGTAGACGTCAAGGGGTTAATCGTATACCGCATAATTCCAGTACGGAGCAAAGAAACCGCTAAATCCCAAAGTGACCCGGTAAAAGTGAAGAGTCTGCATAAGGAACTGAACCGTTCGCGCCAATCAACCACGAGGTAAGATCTCGGAGACGCGAACTCGAGAGAGGTAAAAGATGGTTATTGGGAAGCGATCACGTCGAAGGCGTCTGCCTCGGAGCGTGAGTACGGTGACCCGAGGGGGATCGTTAAGCGGGCAAGTTACGTGCCGATCGGTAACACCAGAAACGATTTGGAGCGGCATCTCGTATACGTACACGTTCGCACACCTACGTACATTACGTAGCATCGGTACGGTTGATGCGCAACGCACCTGGTTGCGCAATTATCGCGCACGGTTGCGGAGCGTGCGTTGCTCTCTATAAACCATCCCATCCATCGTGGATGATGATGACGCTACACGACCCCGTGGCTGACGCGGGATGTCAGAGGCGAAATAACCGATATAATTACAAAGAGAAACGTATGTACGCATATTGAATCGTATCGTACGTCGCAATCTTCCATATCAGAGACGCCGCTCGTCCCCGTACCCGACGATCCTCCATCCTCTTCCAACTGGAACAGTCGCATCGCGTAACCTCTCTTTTTCTGACAGCCATCGGCTGTCCCTTCGCCCGTCTACATGCTCCCATACACGCGAACATCGATTCACTTTCATGTCGACCCGATTAGTCGACCTTCAGGTCCAACCGACGAGAGATGCCCGCCGATCTGTATCACCTCGCTTGCGCAACCACCCCTTCATCCTTCGTCTCGCACCGTGGCTCATCTTCAACCGCCCTCTCCCTTCGTATCTCCCTCTTCTTCTTCCTGCTAACCCTTTCTCTGTTGCTCCTTCGTTACCCGAGTTCGCGAACTTCGCCGAGGGACGCGGCACCGGGTGTTCACCAGAGTTTCTAAGTCTCTTCCCTTCTGGCCGGGTGGGAGGAAGACGATCCTCGGCCACGGATCGCTATATAAGCACAGTCGCTTCGACCTGAATCTGCACAGACCAATTATTGCCATCGTTTGGCCATACAACGTCCCTCTGTGCAACCAGTATCGTCGGGCAGGCTCAATTTTCGTCAGGATTTCATCATTTGTCAGCGAGATGAGATCGGTACGGCTCACACGCGTCTGGTGACGTTTGTCCGAGTTGGACCAGGTCTAAATTCACTAAAAAGTGTCAAGTGCTCAGTGTTACTTATTTTAACATAGTTTTCACTCATTATTCTTACCTGAGTGCCAGACTGACACAAGTCCAACTTCTCTTCTCACTATTTAATCCATTTTCTTTTTCGAAAAATGTGTAAGTGTTTTTATTCCTCTGCTTTTCGAAAATCGGCTTGTGAATGTCTGGATCTCAAGTACAGAATTTAATTCTATTGCATACTGCATTTTGGTCTAAATGATCTTTAGAGCACGTATGGACCCCCCTGAGATTCGAAATTTCCGTTGAATAATTTGCAATCTCGATTGCAATTCGTTCCATTAATTATTTCAATTTGTGGAGCAAAGTGCGCGTGGAGAAACACGCAGTCCAGTGATGACATAATTCATTCTTGCACTTCCATAAGCTAAAAATAGTTTTGAGATTTTAGACAATTAATTGATACACGCGTTAAAATAATGGTAAAAAATATATTACAAACGTCATTTTAACAGCTCGCTGTCGCGCTGCTGGTAGTCGGTACCTGTTACGCGGCCCGACTGGAGAACACTTACCTTCCTCCGGGTAATGCGGGCACCGCGGGAGGTGCGGGTTTAATACAAGCGCCAAATAGAGGCCCTGGAGGTCCTGGTGGTCCCGGAGGACCTGGTAGACCCGGTGGAGCAGGCGGTCCTGGTGGTCCAGGTGGTCCAGGTGGTTTCGGCGGCGGTGGAGGGGGTGGCTCCTTCGGCGGTGGTGGTGGAGGAGGTGGCGCTTACGGAGGTGGCGGTGGAGGTGGATTTGGAGGACGTAAGTACCTATTTTTTTTTATAATAAAAAGAATTAATTGTGTGACTTATTACATCGAAAAGTTAACTTGAATTCTTTACTTACTGGAAGATTATTTAATCGTCTAATGAGTCTTCAAGTTTTTGAAGTAATTGAAGTTGTATAAGCAAACTCAACACAAATATTATTGAATTAAATTTCCTCCAATATTAAAATTGCATGTATGACAATTTTGAGAATAATAATTTATAGTGGCGTGTTATTATGCAACTACTTAAAGATGATTCCTAGTTAGACGTTCATTAATATCGATTTCCTCACGATAGATTACTATAATTTGCGTAAAAGGTACAAGTAAATTACTTCTCGTAATATAGTAATAACGGGGTAATCGCATAGCGTACGTGACGATATTAAAGTTTATCGAAAGTAATATCATTTTTCATAGCGGTCATTATTCTTCGTTATCTAACCAAATAGTTTGAAAAATTATGTTTGGAAGAAGTTCTCTTTTCATCTGTAGTACTTTTTCGTTAAAATTCTTTGCTTTCCTTGTTCGCTCCAGTACACATCGTTTCTGTAAACCCATAAATGAGATTTCATCACATCGCGTGTTACAAAAAGAGCAACATACATCAGGACGTCAACGCATTAGATCACGAAATGAAATTACACTGCGTTTTTTACCACGCTTAGAGGGAGAGAAATCGCGCGATGGGAGATTCATCGTTGTTCGACTCGCTACGAAATACAGGTTGTCTCCAAACTGGCACAAAAAATATTCACTGCATACGGTTCTTTTACAGGCACCAACTTTTCTCAAATTCTCAAATTTCCAAATTGCTATACTTCCAAATTTTCAACTAGTAAGATTTCTACATTTTTCAATTTCCAAATCCGAACCTTGAAAATTTCTATATTTCCAAATTTTCTATATTTTCGAATTCCCATACTCCCACACTTTGTGGCTTCTCGTTATCTAAATTAATAAGTTACCACGTTTTTGTTGCAACTCGTCATATAAAAACTGTGCTCCGTTAATTGTACAACCTGTATAAAAAGTAGACACATATCATGAAATAAAAGTGAGAACCGTGAAACGTCTAATCACTGTATCCCTCGTCTAATGAAGACGAGCTCACGGGGTCCTGGCAATCGTTCGGCCACGATTCGAATACCGTGGGAATCCGTTGCGAAAATTGAGATCAGAGTAGAGTCTCTCGTGTGTCTCCTTTTCTACGGTATACCGCCAACGACCCAGTAATTAGGCTCCATTCAGTTACGAATTAATCTCGAGTATGTTCGTGGATTTCACCTAGTATGATGTAATCTGAGATTGCACGGATAGGTCGATCGATAAAAAGCCGATTATGCCATGTGGGATGAAACGAGGAGTATTCTGCGAAGACCGCTTGAAAGCCTGACTAATTGCTTCTGTTAAGGATGATTGGTTATTTGCATTTCTATCGGCCGTTCGTCACCAAATCGTTCGCGTTTCCTAATGTGGAAACGCGTAATGTCTTTCAGGTTTCCTAATGTGTTCGCAGTAATGGTCGACTATTTATCGATTGTACCATTGCTTTTACAATGTATTAAGTGTTGCATAAGTCTGTTCCTGCAAGAAGAATTAAATTGTTCAGAACATTTCCTGAAAGATCGATAGACACCTAGAACGTATGTATACGTTTTCAAAGGGTGAATCCTGAATTACCCATAAACTTTAAAATAATACGATAAAATTTACCTGATGATAAATGTCCCTCTTCTTCCTGGTTACGTCTCTGGTAAATCACCTTCTCATACGAACTAATTGCGAACGTTCATTTATCATTTTTATGGTAAACGAATCGTAGAAACCGGAGAGTATCTCTGGCACGTTGTGCAACATCGACCAGGGAATGATTCGAGTGAAATTTTCACGAATCACGATTGCGATACTTAAAGCGTGTCATCGAAAGTGGTAAGCGAGAGAAATAACCGAATGTTTTAGCCGGTGGCGGTGGACCAAGAGGAGGTCCCGGTGGTGGCCAGGAGATACCCATCGTCTCGTTCAACAATCAGAACAGCGGCGACGGCAACTACCAGTTCAGCTACGAAACAGGAAATGGTATCAGTGCGCAGGAAACGGGTCAGCAGCAAGGTGAGATCAGGGCCAGCCACATTTCCCAACAACGACATCCCGTGTTCCTTTTCTTCGCGGTCCGTTCACTGCCATTTCTCGCCGTTATGAGTTCCTATCCATCATCGCGTTCAGCCTAGAATCCTTCCGTTTTACAATGGGAGCCGGATCGGTGAACGCTGGAACGCCGCAACTGATAAAACCTGCCTGCTCTTCTCCGTACACTTCCTGCAACACCTGCTTTCGCAAAAATAATAGTTACTTCGATTACTAAGAACAAGTTCATTTTCATCGAAGCAAAAAACAGTCATAACTTAATTATATTATGAAAGAACAATATTATTTAAAATTTGAGACACCAATGTATATTGTCAATACTTGAGTATCCTTAATATTTATTAACAGTACAGAAATATTGACAATATTCAATTGATAACATACACTATCTGTCCCCATACAGCCCTCGATTCTATTAAAATGCAAAGTCCCTTAACAGGTAAAAATGCAGCCGTGTTCTTGCGGAATGCGTGACCCACTTCCGGTTCTCGACAGAGCGCGCAGAAAGGCCGCAGGCAACCGCTCGTTCCAATTCCGACTCGCGATGAGTGATTACCGAACAATGATCGTTATTAACAAGCTGGAAAGCCGCAAAAATTTCCTCGATACAACATGACGCAATACAACCCAGCCTGTTACACCTGTTGCATCAAGGGTTCATTCGTCTTTCTCCTCGCAGGTAATTCGGAAGCGGTTAGTGGATCGTACTCGTACACGGGACCTGATGGCGTGCAATACAGTGTCTCTTACACGGCTGACGAACAAGGTTTTCATCCCCAAGGAGCTCATCTTCCGACACCACCTCCCATCCCACCGGAAATCCAACGAGGAGTCGAATTGGCACTTGCCGCTGAGGCCAGAGGAGAGAATCAAGACACTTCCGGTGGTGGTGGAGGAGGTGGCGGTAATGGCGGAGGCGGATATTCAGGCGGGGGTGGTTTCGGTGCGTTTCGATGAGTAATTGACGTAGAAAGTTCGTTATTGTACTAATGAACTTATTGCTTCATAAATGTGAATGAATCAGATAATCAGTTACTTTTGTTCAAGTCCTAAAACAGTAACAAAATTTAGAAGTGTCATCGAAAGATTAGATTCCGTGTAATTTTAATTACATGTTTTTGTTTTTTAAAACAGGAGGCGGTGGCGGTGGTGGTGGTGGTGGAGGTGGTCGAGGTGGAGGTGGCGGTGGAGGCGGCTATCAAGGTCCAAATTCATACCAAACGAGCTCGGGCGGATACCATTACTAAACGACACCCTGAAAGTCATTGCGTATCAATTTTGTTCCATTACAGCAATCTCATTTAAAGGCGGACTTATGTACATAAAAATATCGTTTATGTAACTTTTTTATTTATATAAAATATGAGTACTTTTATTTATATCGTTGTTTCTCTTTCTATAAAACCACACACCATTTATCTTGGAACATGAAAATATTTTTAAGCGTTCTTTATTAGAAGATAATGATTGTAACACAATTGCAATATATTCTTAGTATACTATGCATTTTGAAAAATTACATATATATTTATAGCGCTTCATTTATGCTGTAAATTTAAATATACACGTTTGAGAATAAAAAAATTATGGAATAAATGTACGACATAGTGCACAATAATACTTTCCCAAATTAAAACAGAATACTTTAAAAACTTTTTTATAAGCGTAATTATACAACATTTAAATAAGTGCTGGACTAGTTCTGGAATCTGTAGACCCTTCGGGTTCCTTTGTTTCAGTTCCTCTGGCGAACTGAATGAAAAGCTGCTCCAAGGTAGCTGATAAAACAGCATAATCTTCGATACAACTGTATCGGTTTTTCAAATCCTTCATTGTACTGTACATTTTTTCCCACGTCGTTCCAGAATTATTGACGTGATAAGCAATTAATCCCTAAAGAATGGAGATTGAGATAACATCACAAGTTTGTATGATTCATTAGCAAATGATTCGTATTTGTCAAGAGCTATTACCAAATTCTCATCTCTGACTTCACACGTTAAAGATGATTCCATAATCATCTTTATATTGCTAACATCATCATCCGATCTACTGGGATTTAATTTGATGTGAATATCGTAACCAGCGCCGAATCGTTGCTTCAATTCTTGGCTTGCACCGATGCAAACCAATTGACCTTTCACCATAATGACTAGTCTATTGCACAAAGCCTCGCATTCTTCCATGCTGTTGTAAATATTTTTTTTATGCAAATAAAGGTGCAATAGGGAGTTTCGGTAATATGTATTATTCAGTCAAATAAAATACCTGTGAGAAGTAAGAATAATAGCTTGTCCCATTGCTTGACACGATTGAAGAATATTCCATAAGGATCTTCTAGCTGCAGGGTCGACCCCCGTCGTTGGTTCATCCAACAGAACAAGTGTTGGATTCCCAATTAAAGACATTGCAATATTCAAACGTCGTTTATTACCTCCACTGTAAGTACCACTTGGTTGATACATACAAGCATTTAAATCTGAAACGGGTGGATAATATAATATGGAACGATGTAATGCGTAACATTACAAAATTAATTTTATATGCACGTAAATATATTTATAAAAATACGTGATAAATATACGTATGTATCTTACTGAGCCGATTGATCCATTTATTGACTTCTAAGTCCACTTTGGATCTAGGTATACCTCGAAGTAATGCGAACAATCGCAAATGATCAAACGAGTTTAACGAGTTGAGTAAAGCATCTGTTTGTGGGCAATAACCCATTTGAGCAAGATACTGGAAATAAAATTATATGATAAAAAAAAAAACAATTTACAATAAATAGTCTTACAAAAAAAAAATGTGTATTACGTTTTTCCTGTCTGCACGAATTTCTGATCTTCCTAAGTACATGATGCCACTGTTTGGCATTTCTTCACCAGTCAACATTCTGAATGTAGTGCTCTTCCCAGCGCCGTTAACGCCAAGTAATCCAAAACATTCTCGTTGCTTCACTCGGAAATTGATTTCCTGTACTGCCATTAATTTCCCGTAATATTTACTTAACTCATAAACCAGGAACAGACTCTCGTTGTTATTTTCTGAACTTTCAAGAGTGTCAGGTTTAATAGCAGGCATTGGTGTTTCTTTCTCTTTTTCGCTGATTCTTTTTCCTAAAGCATAATCATACTTGTACATAATCATACTATTTATGTATAGCATAATTATTTAAAGAAATAGTTGTACCTTCTTCAGATGTTAAATCACGGTTCGTTAGATTCCTCATTTCTAACGCCACTGCGTACTTCTCCTTCTGTACCTCTTCATCTTTTATATCACAGGCATTTTTTAACTTTTGATCGAATACTTTAGCGTAAAGTTTGTCTATTAATCGTTCTTCTAGAATAATAAGTACAGCAAAATATATTAATGGCGTGACGGACAAATATACAACGCATTCTCCCAGGCTCATGTCACTACTATAGTCAGAAAAATAGGAAAGTTGCTTTTTGCAGACTCCATCTGCACACTCCAAATCTAGTAAAGAAACATAATAATAATTGTCTGTGTTGTTGAAGTAAAAAACTGATTAAAATATAAATTCATACCACAGCAAATATCCATAGGAGCTAGGCAAACTACGCTCTGCAATCGATTTGGTAATCGACGGCATCTTGCATTTTGTACAGCTATTTCGAAGAAAGAATATTGACCATGAAATAGGCTCACATGAGGTATTAGACGGAATATTCTTTTCTGTATCGCGTGTAGAACCTTCAAGTATTCGAAACGGAAAATCACTTCATGCAGCAGATATTGCAGCAACGCTAGAAAAGAAAACAAATGATCATTTCAAGTATCCTTACTATTTCAATATTTGATAACTTACTGAATCCAACAGGTACAAGACTCAATATGGTCCCCACAGTATTTCTCGATTTATTGACAAAACTAAAGATATATGTTATGAATAAAGAATTAATGCCAAACAGCAGTAATAGCAGTGTCATAGTCACTGAAAAAAGAGTTGAAGTTAAATTAAATTTTTAATAAATGTTACAAGTTTAAGTATCTTACATATTTCTGTGCTGTAGTATAAGCGAATATCCAAGATAACATCCATAATATAAAGCCCTAGTATGATAATGAGTACACAAGCTGTGAGAACTATAAAATCAAAGGTGAACATGGTGCCCCAATATGAGAAAGAGGAGACTCCCGTCATTCTTTGAAGTTGCTTTATTTTAGTTTCCATCTCTTGAAAGGGATGGATAAGAAACAACGCTACAGTTGGGAAGAAGAAAGAGCAGAATACCAAAACCCGAGGCAATGCTTCAGCGCTTGGTACTAACATCGTTGCTGACAAAGAGTTCGGTAACTGCTGGCTTGAAATATGAATGGAATATTCTTCTCCAGCTATTTGTTTGATTAATGCATTTGATATTAGATTCACAGTCAATGGTATACTATGAATTGCTAAGCCAGAATAAAAACCATTAACATATACAGCTCCATCAGAAGTATTAAATTCTGCAGAAACAATGTAATTGTTGCGATATTTTGCAATGTCTTGAATAGCATGATCCAACAAAGCTGAAAGGACAGTTGAATTAACTTTTTAAAATAAAACGCAATTGTTGTGCTTACCTTCTGAAACACTTTTATCTTGCTTTACTTCCTCTGCAGATCCACCAAAATATTCTACAGTATTTTTATAATGTTTACCAAGCATTTCATTTTCAGAATACAAAGCTTTTGGATACCTGTACATGTTAAGTTGCAGTGGAAATACATTTGTTGATTCACTAGGTGTGTCGTAACTTAAGCCCATTAATACTACTGACAAAATTGGTAAAAATAGCTGGAAGACAATAATATGGTAAGCTAAAATAATAAATTAGTTTTAATGGTTTTATCTTAATACGTACAGTCAATAATGTATGACTCAAATTCTTCCTAGTGTAAGTTAATTTTTTATGATACAGCGCTAAAATAGTTTGTATACACAAAGGCCATCCCGTTACTTTTTGTAATGGAGAACAGAATATTTCATTCAAATGTGTTTCTTTGTCTTCTTTTTTAATTACTCTAAAAGTGAATAAATGTTTGATTTATAAATTGAATTAAATAATAAATGAATATAATTGAAAAGTATCCTACTTTAAAAATACTTCTTCTAAAGTAATAAGTGACACGCTGATCCCTGTAACACCTAGTTTCTTTTTTTGATTTTCAACTTTATCTAAAATTTGTGGTAATGTCTCAGTATTTGGTACACTTAAAACAATCTTTTCACTGTCTACACTTATTTGTTGTGTTCTTGCATCAAACTTGTTTATAACTTTCTCTGAATTACACCAAGATTTAGTTGATAATGTAACTTCTAAATGGCCATAGCCTAAAATTAAACAATTATTTACATGTACTTAAGTGTACATTACACATTAATACTTTATAGTTCAAGTACCAACCATATTGCTTTTTCAAAAACATGGATGTACCATAACATTTTAATCGCCCTCCGTGCACAATAGCAATTCTGTCTCCGAGTATATCAGCTTCTTCCATATTATGTGTGCTAATCAAAATTGTTTTCTTCCCTCTTATTTTCTATAAAAAATTGAATTCTTTTACATCCGTAAAAATCGATTATTAATTGGTCTACCTACCAATATAATATCCCATATATCTCTTCTAGTTTCAGGATCCATTCCTGATGTTGGTTCGTCCAAAATTACAATCTAAATATTATTGAAACAAATTACTATCAAAACAGTTATTTTTTTTATAAAATAACTGAACTGATATTAATAAATTCTTACACTAGCATCACCAACAAGAGCCATCCCAAGGCACAATCTTCTCTTCTGTCCTCCTGACAATTTACTTGGAAGAACATTTCTTTTCTCACGTAATTTTAATTTATCAAGAAGCATATTAACATTTAGTTTAATTTCTTTTCTTGTTTTATTTACACCTTTCAACTAAAACATTTACACATATCATTCTGAGAAAATTATTATTTATTTACAATAGTACTTAGACTTATCAATGTACTTACTAGACCAAAAAATTCTAACTGTTCAGATACACTCATATCTGGAAAAACCATATTTTCTTGAGGACATAATCCCAAGTCATTTCTGATAACATCCAAATGTTTTGCAATGCTTTTGCCATTTATAAGAACTTTCCCTTCGGTTGGGCTTATTACACCTAATAAATAATGTAAAAACATACTAATATAAAGATTCTTATTTATCATTTTATTTATATTTTACCTGTTAAGATAGACATTAGTGTAGTTTTCCCAGCGCCATTATGGCCCAATAAAGCTGTGATTTGACCTTTGTATAAATCAATCGTAATTCCTTTTAATGCTTGAACTGCCTGTTATAAAATAATTACAAATATAGTGAAATCTAAGTATTTGCCTTAAAGCATCCAATCTTACCGATTTTCGAAAGCAGTTAGTTTTATACGTTTTCTTAAGATTACGTATCTGAATTCCAGGAGTAAGTGCACCTTTTGTCACAGATTCAAAATTTTCATTATCCACTTTATCATAGTCAAAATCTTCTATATCCTCATCAAGATATACTTTATTTCTTCTTAAATACTGCAATATTTGCTTTATTATAAAAACATATCTTTAGTAAGATGTTAAAGCATTTTGGAACATTAAACAACTTACCTTCAAAAAATAAAATGGCTTTTTACGTACTCCATACTTTCCTGGAAAAATAGCATTGATATACAATGCTAAAAGGAAATGCAGTGAAGCACCCAAAAGTGAAAAAATTAATATAAATCCAATAGATCCACTGATATTATATTGTGGATCTCCAACATCAAACATATTTGACCATTGGATACCAATTACTAAAAAGTAAAACATACTTAATATTTAAACAACACGCATAATTAAATACTGCTGATATAATATAAGCAAATATTTTTGCATACATTTAGTTTCGTATGCATTGACCTCTTCCAAGAACCTATACAACAACATATTTGGAAACAATAATCCCAAATATGGTATTATTGAAAATACTCCATCTCTTGTTAAGTGTCCATGAAGTGAAAAAGAAGCAGTATAAATAACTGATAATGCTGTTATCACAAAACGTGCTGCAAGAACAATTATGTTATGAAATCAAAGGTATTGCACAACTTAAGTATATATTACGTAAAATTTACCTGGAAATGAAACTTACGCTTTGAAAAGTATGCAGCAATGTGCATACCAAATGATATTAAATGAGCAATATGTACTGTAAACAGTAACCAAAATATAAAACTGTTGCCATAATACAAATATGGATCAACATTCTTAGAGAAAGTGTTTTTAAATAATATTATTATTGGAACTACATAAAAAATGCTGAAAAATACTCCAGTAATTAACCAACTTAGCAGATTTTGATAATGCTTTACTCCATTCATTGCCATTAAAACCTGTACACAATTATGTAATATGTAATTACAGTGTCTATCTTATAATTAATATAGAAGTTATATTAAAGTTTATAACACACTTACATTTACTCCAATGTATTTTTCCTTTGTTGCATAGTTTGTTTCTATACATAGTGGAATTAATAAAGCAATGACTGCAAACATGCACACTGCCATTCTTAACATAATATCAGATTCGTCTATTTTAACATATGGTGGATAAGGCATTTTTTGTATTGACATCTAAAATATAAATATGAAATGAATAACAAGCATTATCAAGAACAGGTGAATGGCAGCACAATGATATTTTATAATACCTTTCTCTCTATTGAAGAATGTGATGTATGATTTATAAAACATTCATCAACACATATTTGTAATGGTATAAATGGTATTGCATTATAAAATGAACGCTGCTCAAATGTATTGTAAAATAATGTATTTGGAATTTCAATAGCATGTCTTATTTTGTATTTTATATCAGTTGTATTGTATTGTTCAAATACAACAGCTAAAACATTAACATGTGGAGCTTCAACTTGTAAAATTGTGTAAGCATTAATCATATCATCTTCGGATGCGAATCCAGCTATATCTAGGAATTAAAATAATGTACAACTGCTTCAAATATTAACAAAATAAAGCATAACAATGGTTATAATACTTACTTTCATATGGTAATCTCAAACATAATCGAATGTCATTCATAAGATTTTGTGTATACGAATTCCGTGGCACATAGTATAAAAATGTCATATCTATGTTTATTGAAGTTAATTCATCTGGATGGTAGTGTGTACTTTCATTAATCTTTCTGGGTGGCTGTACACTGAAGTCTCTTGTAGCTTGTATTAATACAAACAAAGCAATAGGTATCAAACACTGTACAAATAATGTTGTTTTCCAATGCCTACAACGTACTATCAAATTTTTATATAAAAGAAGGGCAAAGAGCCTGATGTTATTAGCCATTTTGATTTTGTAATGTTACTAAATATCTTTTAAAAATTTTATGGTTTCTAGCAGCCAACATATGTTTGCATATGCAAATTCAGTTAAAGAATGCCATTGGAAGTTCATAAAAGTACAACGAATAAATTATGAGAATTGATCTATGAATCAGTATATACTCTGATAAAATACCAAAGGTGCCAAACACGTAACCTTGACTACTGTCAAAATGTATAAATTATTTCATTATTTCATTTGTAGAAATTTTATGAAATATAACTACAATTCCAGTAAACTTCTTGCATTTTGACTTTCTCATGATTGTCACAATAATTTTCTCTGAAAACAAAATGAGTTTGTTTTAGAATAATGTCAGTGTATAATAAAATAATATTCGTACACAATTAAGATCTAACACTTGCAAAACATATTGTAATAGATAATAATTTTTAAAAGGGTATATATAAATAACTTTCATGTATACATACCTGGAATGTAATTAATTGTTTATTAACTTATAGCAAAAAAAGTTATAAAAACAATATTTTCTTACATATTTTTATTAAAAATATATACAGATTAATATTTTGTACTAAATATTACCCGAAAAATTTACGTGTGACAGCAGTACTGCTTACATACAATTGTCACAACGCAACTGGGTTTCAAATTATCAATAAGTTGATTCTATAGATAAGCAGTATAGATAATATATTATCTCATAGCATATCTTATATATAACATTGAACATGAACAAGTAACTGTTATGCCACATTGACGTAAGTAGTTTGTGCCCACGGGTTGTTTTATCCCCCAAAAGTTATGAACTTTACCATTTTTCAAATCTTTAAATACTCACATTTATTAATCTTCAAAATATCAAATTTTGGAAGTCATTGATTTCTTATTAAAACTAGGGGATTTGGACTATCCCACACAAAAATCCTAATTGCGCCAATGTTTCGTGACGTGCGTGCGTTCAGAATTCCACGGAAGTATGTGACACGAGCTTAACATACTATCGTCAGATGCATGACGTATATTATACTTTTGTAGGAGATACTATGTTATACGTAGAGAACTGCGTTTCTGTTGTCGAGAAACAGCAGATGAATTTGGCTGCTAGCCAGTGAATTATTGAACGAAAAACGTTTGAATGTTGATTCATTTAAAGGCGTAAGTATATTTGAACTTATCTGCACAATGCAACAAAATTAATTGTACCCTATTTCATATGAAAACATAATATTCAGACACTTAGAATTTACAATGTGCCTAACAAAGCAACACGTTAATCGTCATTTTGACGTTGAATTATATTTAAATGTTAAATGACGTTCAAGTGAACATTCGCAATAATATTATGCTGGAATTATTTGCGTGATACAAATTGTGTAAGGTTAGCTAACGTACTTGATTTATAACGAATATATCGCGCCGTATGTAAGATTTCTTAACGTTGTATTTTCTAAGAAACATTATCATTTGATATAATTTATTATCTTATCTATGAATTTGATATTCTTATGTTTACTAGTCAATTGATAGGATGAGTATATTTATAAACTTTTCTTTTTTCAGACAATGCCATGGATTGCTGTTCCTCTAACAGAGATGGAAGTCCTAGGACTGAAAAAGAACTTCCAAACATCTCTAGTCCAGAGATGTTTGACAGTGACATCGAAGATGATAAAAAGAATGATGAAACATTAACGAATGAAGTACCGGTAATAGTTAGTCCACAGAAACCTACTCAGGCTGATTTGATTGCTAGATCCGATAATAATTTGCTAGTTAAGATTAATAAATATTTAAGTGGTGTACCTCCACCACCTAAACTTACAATATGTAGAACTGATTGTTCAGAATTTCTTGTGCGTATTTATGAGAACAAGCATCTATTTTGGACACCAGGTGTATTACCACCTGAACAATTGCAGGAACACATAAATAAAGAATTTCTGGAAAAGCACAAAGAAAATATCAGTATAATTAATCCTTATCAATGCAACAAAAGCACGCTTAGAAATTTAAGTACTGCTTTTGATGCTTGTGATCCACAATATCAAAGTAACATTAATAATAGTGTATCTATGATAGATTTAAAATCTAATGTTTCAAGTGATAATTGTACATTAAGACAAGTAGTTCCTAATAATGAGAGCAGTGTATTTAATACTGAAAGAAATGTAAGAAAATCTAATTCTGAACATGTACAGGCAACTACAAATGAAAATGAAACCAAAATATCTCTTGCTTCTGAAGAAAAGCAATCACTTTTGTATTGTACCATTAATGAAAAGGAAGCTTCTGCTTTGTCATGGCCAGAAGCATACCACCACAAATTTCATGGTATACAGTGAGTACATTAATGTTTTGTATATATCTTTTAATTTGTATTTATGCAAAAGTATCTATAATTGTTTATATAATTTCAGTTACAACAGAAACAAAGCAATAGAAGAATTTGAAAATCTTGTACCAAAACTATGCGAAAGATACATAGGAGCAGAAACTCAATCTACTTGTACCGTGTGGTTCTCTAAACAAGCACCAGGAAGTGCCAAAAAACGAAATCTTTTAGCTAAACGTAATAACGGCCAAAGTCCAGGAAAGAGATTAAATCATTTGACAAAAAGACGGAAAACATTTTCTAGTGCAAATTTGCAAGGATTAGCACTTAATAATAAGAAGCTACTAGTGTTAAATATTAAGTATGTCTTCAATTTAAAATACGTTTATATTTCAAAAAGATTTGCATTAATTTAAATTGTACAATTCTTTCTAATTCAGAAAACCTACAATTAAGAAAGGTAAAAGCCCGAGAGGAAAAAGTCCACGTGGTAAAAGTCCACGAGGTAAAAGTCCGAGGGGAACTCCGAAGAGTTCAACAAAGAAAAGAGTAGCCCGAAGACTTGTTCTAGATGGACCTAGTCCAGTAAAGGCGAAGATAGAAACTTCAAAACGTGCTCTTTTTCAAAGCCCTCCTCCTGACCGCGCTGGGCCAAGCAAGACGATTATAACCGGGCCAAATTCTCAAAATATTAAACGTGCATTATTTACACAGAATACAAAGGACCACGATTTCGATGTTGTTCAGAAAAAAGCTGAAGAATCCAGAAAAAGAAAAAACGAGGAAGAATTAGAAGGACCGCGATTCAAGTGGCCGAAAAGTTTATCTTTTGATTGCTCTCACGAATTGCATAATGGCACGACACCTTCGTGGGAGAGATATTCATCGAGTAATATAATAGAAAAAAATAAAGCATCTGTGACTGAAGGAAGAAACGAACTTAGCGACATACATAGAAAGGTATATTTTTTCATGAAAAAATCAGTGAATCAGTGGTTTTCAAAATTCTCGATTATTAAATGTTAAAGTTTACCTTAAATTTTTAACGAGTTATGTACTTTCAGAAATTATTATGGGCAGTAGCAGAGGCTTTACGGAGCGAAGGTATAGGAATGACTCATCCACAGTTCAAGCAGTATGCCACGAACTTGGCGCGAACTATCAAAAAACTTATGCCTGAATTGGAGAATAAGAATATTCCTCGTAAAGTTGGGAGTACAAGTGATCGTATGTTGAAATTAGCGAAACACCATGTTTTGTCTGTGATCGATGCTAGACCAACAGATTGACAATACTCATTAGTACAGAAAAACTGTTGACTGGACTTTATGGGAAGTTTGTTATTTATCACTATAAATATCAGTTGTTATTTGTATGACAGGGTGGAATATGTATAAACAGTGGATTTTATTTAACTGAATTTAGTGAGACATATTGAAAATGTATTATAAGAAATCGCGTGAAGCATTAACGCGTGGTGTGTGAATGTTGAAACACGTTTTTACTGTTTAAACACAAAATGAAAAGGTTGTTTTTAATATACTTATTTTTTTATTAGCGGTAAAATAGTATATATATATATATTTCACAACTTATAAATAATTAATAAAAGGTGCTTCTCTGAAACAAAACATAACTTTGCAATTAATAATTTTAGAAACAACGCGTTGTATACATGTATATCAATCGTACCTAGCATACAGTTGTATCTAAAATGTTAAGGGCCGAGTAAAAAAATAAAGACTAATCGTGTTGCACTCGCGATACTCGTTTATTTTTTCGCTCGTTATTCCGCATTCTGATGACCCACCCTGGCGATCACTTCGTCCAATATTTGCGTCAGTTCTTTGTTCTCTTTAGTTTTCTGCTCGACTAACTCAGCCAGAGAATTGCTCTTAAGTTCTGCTTTCCTTAACATCGCATGAAGTTTCACCGTTTCGTCTTCATGCTGCTTTCGCATAGCGTCCAAATCAAAGTTAGCTCTGAAATATTTATTAATGAAATAACGCGTTTCGAACAACACGTATTTAGTTAAGTATTTATTTTGAAATATTTACTTTTCGAGTTGAGCCATAGCGTGATTCTTCAACTGGTCGTACCGCGTTTCTAAATCTTTTATAGTTTCCATATTTTCTTTAATACTTTCCTGCAATACCGACTCATTATTCTTGTACGCGGACACAACTCCTTTTAACCTTTCGTATTTCTGATGAACATCGTTGAAAGCAGCTTCCGTGTTGGTCAAATGAACGTTCGTGGCTTGCAATTCTTCCTGAAGCTTCGCCTTCTCTTGTTCAAAATTCGTACGATCCCTTTCTTTCTCCGTGAGCAGTCGACTAATCGATTTTTCATATTCTTCGACCACGACCCTGGAAAGAGCATTTCAATTACGTCCACTCCAGTCTACTCTATTGAGATTATTTTTAAAACAACAATCAACTTACGTCATCTGAGATTTACTTTTTACCTCCTGTGCCAATTGTGCTTGCATCTTATTCATTTTTTCTTGAAAAGAATTCTTCTGCTTTTCCAACTCCACTTCATATTCCTTCTTCTGTTTCTCCAGTTCCTCCTCTAATTGCAGTACAGTCGTTTTTACTAATTCTAATTCTTTACTCATATTAATATCAATAATAAGTGGAGTCTCTGATTTTGGTTCCTCTGCAGGTTGTTCCTACATAATAAAAATATAAACACATACCTTTAATATACTTATTAACCAACTATACATTCGTTGAACCATTAATGACCAACTGAGCACTTACAATTTTTTCTCGAGGTTCCTCCATCTTTTGAACAGTGCGCGTAGAAATAGGACTAAAGTAAAGTAGCCTGTCAATGGCAGCTATGGCAGGATTACATTTCGGACTGGTAATATCCGTCGGTGCGTTTTCGCTTTTGCCATTTTGCTCTTCGTTCATAGGCTGAGCATTTCCTTGAGGTAACATGCTGGTGTCCGATACCAATGGATCAAACTTCACATATAAAGATTCCGCTCTCAAACGATTTATAGTATTTTTCTTCGAGTTTCCGTGAGCTATCAAAAAGTCGAAGCACTTAGGATCTTGAAACACTGGAAAAAAGTATATTATTAATGCAAACAGATACACACGTTTGAAGAACGAATTGATTCCGATAAATTGTAGGAGCAATTACATTCAGATGTCGCGCTGACGAAATGATCTGTTTCATTCGAGAATTCCAACGAGGCCTTAAAAATATCATTGGCAACCTCTTCGGCTGCAGCAGACTTCAAGTCCTCAAAATTTGGCTGCTGAATGGATAATGTGTCTAATGAAGTACTTTGCCGTTGCGGTTGAAAGTCTGTATAGTGGTCCAAGTCCAGTCCACTTTCTGCATTCAAAGAAATATCTTGCAAGGTAAGCGTTCTATCTAACTTTTCCTCGTTATCTTCTTCTTCTTTTTTCACCTTGGCCAAATCTATCGATTCTACTTTCTCAACGCAGTCTACTCGTTTGGTGTCCGAGGACTTACTTAATTCGTCATTTCTTACTTCTTCCTTCCTGGAAGAAGAAACATTTAGGCTACCTTTCTTTGGCGGAGAAAGCTCAACCTTCTTAGCAGCAATATTACTACTTTCAGTTTCGTGAACACTCGTCTGCTCCAAATTCTGTTGAACTTCAGGCGTTTTCGGTCTCACGACGGCAGTGTCGTTCGTGCAATTCTCTTCATCGCTTGCAGCATGATAAACACTAGGCGAGGTTGCTTCTAACAAACTGTTTTTAGTCAGTAATTCCCTAATAGGGCTTCCTCTTAGCGCATCCTGCGAAGAGGCGGGACTACCGTCAAGGAGAACGGGAGACGAAGATCTAGGCAATAGGTTCTTCACATCCTTCTCCTCGCGAGAGTCGTTTTCATTCGACCCTGAGGAGTCTGTTACCGTGAAGGAGGATAATGTCGGTATACTAGGCAGCGATAGCCCTTCCACTTGTTCCGCTAGCGTAGATATACCAGGCAACGAGTACTCCTCGCGCCCTGAAGATTCAAACGAGTTCAAAGCAGAGTTGGGTACGTTCAAGATCAAAGGACTCGCTTCGGTCGAATTATTTGCTAACGAAGTACGTTGTTCCTGTTGACAGATGTCCGAAATCTCCTCGTTGAGGGACAAGGATACCGTCGAATTCAAATTAGTTTCCTCGGGACTGGGACGTGGAAGAGAAACATCATCGACGTTGTTCACCGAGCTACTAGTTCCATGAGAATCATCGGCGCTTTTGTTGGGTGAAATCGACTGGTTAATCGACTCCTGGGTCTTCAAGCTTCCGCTGATCGACTCATATTTCAAGCTCTCGTATACCGTCTCCTGATTCTTCAGGCTCTCGTTCACCGACTGCTGGCTCTTCGAGCTCTCCTGAGTCTTGAAGCTCTCGTTGATCGACTCCTGAGTTCTTAAGCTCTCGTTTTGTTTGTTGTTTGTAACGAGGGCTACGGGCAAGGGTTGTCTAATACAGACAGTGCCTAATAGAATGGGTCGGTCCTGATAATCTTGCGTGCGATTGGGCGTACACGAGCGCTCCTCAGCAGTCGAATCGGTTTCTACAATCTGTGTGCCATTCTGGGAATCTGTAAGAGAAAACTCACTAGTACGATCGGCTCCTAGGTCGTCAGTGGCTGAGGCGAACGTCTGATCTTGACTGAGATCCTGAGAGCTATGATTGCACGAGTGATCCTCTTCGCTGTTTAGCTGTATCTCGGCGCAACCGAGGATCAAGTCGTCCAAGCCTGATATCTCTGGATTCACGTAGGAACTGTTCACTATCTGATTAGGACTATGAGGCAAAGAGTCCGCGCTGGCCACGCCGTTGTTACTGCTCTTGGTGCTGAAGGTACTGTTTAGACTCTGGAAACTGCTTGCCGAAGACAGAGTTTCTGGAGTGGCATAAGTGATCGCTCCGACGTCGGCAAATTCGCGGGCAAATCGAACCTTCACCTCATGCTCCGCTGTTTTCGCTGCTGGACTGTCGTTGCCGCTCTGTTAAACAGAAAGGAGATGTCAGTCGGACGAGAAGATGGTTCGACTCCGCTAATTCTATTCTAAGTATTTTCATGCTGCGTTGCACTAGTCAGAATCATGAGTTTGCAAGGATTTTGAGGTCTGAATAAACGTTGATGCTAGGATGGTGGCTTGGATAGTGAATTCGCTGTTGTAACCAGGTAGGAGTAAGGTTGTATCTGGTCCTATACAATATAGATTCAATGGGTCCAGGGATCTTCTATTTCTGTACGTGGAAACAAAGATAAACAGAATCATGTTTACGGACTACATATTGCAACAGCTCACAATTCGTACATAAATCAGTGCACAGAGATAAAGTGATGCTGAAGCGGAATCAAAGTTCCAAGGGCTTCATCATAAAACTGAATACTCTCACGGTGAAATGAACATGAATGATCTACATCATAAAGTATCACGATGTAAAATCGTATCGAATGAACAGCATGTGGCGGATCCTCGCGCTAGAACGGATTCGTATAAACTACGCGTTAATCAGGCACTCGAGTGGCACATTGGTAACGAGCAAAGCGTCGCGTTCGACGCAAAATACCGATGGCGTGGGCGACGTCGTCCTTGCCGGGATCGCGGCGGCACGCTGCAGCAGTTTATTGATATATTCCATTTCTCCCGCGAACGAGAACCAGAAGAGACGAGTGGAGAGGAGAACGGTTCAACGTGCCCGTATCCCGCGAGCAATCGTCGTTCACTGATTGCGGAGATCAGCTGACGGCGTGGCTCGCGATTTCTTTCAGAAATTGCGCAACTTCGCGAGGCTGAGACTAATTATAAAATATACCTAGCGAGAGGGAGAAGAGAGCAGAATTTTGTTTTGCCGGATCTTCGCGCGCCAGTATTGGCCGCGAATCCGTGCCAAGATCAGTTGTCGCCGGATCGTGTTCGATGAATCGACGAAAAAAATAAACTCCAGTTTTCACGCGAGCTGGAGTCACGATCAGGATGGCTTATTCGCAGTCTGACCTATTTTTGATCGTCCGCGCGTTCGATCCTGGGGTAACAGGTGCAGCGCGATAAAAGACATTCTCGAGTCCACAAAAGATATCTCTACGGTTCGACGCTTGCATCTCTCAATATCACGTATTTTTATATTAAAGCGGTTTAAAAGCTTCAAGATCGCTGCTTCTGTGAAATGTGTTTCAGCCGGGACTGCAGATATTATGTTGAGAATATAAAGGGATGAATTCACGTTTGAAGTGTCGTGATGAGAGTGAAGATGCGGGTTGCTGTAATGATGCTTACATTTGCTTTTATTTGCGTTTTAGAAAACGCAGATTTACAATGGCTACCATAACAATAGTTTCTGTAAGGTGATCAAAATAACTATAAGGTGATTTAACACGTTCGAGATCGATCAAGACCTGCTGCGTCAAATGCTATGCACGTGTTGCAACAAGCGACGCACCTGTTGCGTCTAACACTATCTGTTACAATTTATAAAAATACTGTCATTGCTGAATCAGTTTCAATAAAAAACGAAGAATTTTCGACCCTGACCTCGAACGTGTTACAAAGTGAAACCCGTATGAATAACACATCGTGTATTCATCAAAATAACGATAATCAATGGTGAAGTGGTCCATCGCGTTTCAGGGAGGCAAAAGGAGGTACTTTATTCCCTGTTTTGTTTTCATTTGTTCGTCGAGTGCAGGGAGAAAAAGGCGATCAGACAATAGAGACGTTTGACGAAAGGCAAGAAGTAGGTCGTGCCACGATGAAACGCAAAATTTTGCACGCGAGTTGATTCGCAAATCTACGTTGACGGCGCGCTTTGTCTAGCTCCGCGAACACGATACGCCCGTTTTCTGGGTCACTCGGTAGACGTGGCGGAAAGGTGAACGTTTCGAGGAGTTTTCGAACGAAAAGCTCTTATAACGAGGCTCGGATTGATTCGCGAGATAACAGTTCCTGTGCAATTACTCCATCGAAATTCAACGGAGATACTTATCGCCTCGGAGAATTTGACGATGGAAACTATTGGCGTAATTTGGTTTCTTGTTCGATGTGGAATTTGGAAATCTAAAAATCTGAAGACTGATGACTTGGACTCTAGTTACGCCAAGTCCATTATTGCGTTCGATCGACTTCTAAAAATAGAAGAAATCGAATATCTTTCCAAACGAGGAATCGTTCCATGCGAAGTTTCGGTGCAAAGACTAAGAGCTATAAAATTCTAAAACAAAGAATCCTTGAAACGAAAGAAAAATAGAGACTCACAGTATCGTTTAAATATACTTTGCTGAACAGTAATGTAGTTCTTTCTTTCTTCCGTTCCAATGCTTTATTTGGTATTCGAGGATGGTTCGTGCGTGTGCATGTTAATAACGATAAATAAAACTAACATCTACCATATGTGCAGGTTTCGAACACGTTGAATGTGAAATGAATTTGTATGCTTTGTTCACGATGCCGCTGAGCAAACCGTATATAGCTCGATATATTAATATATTGTTTAAAGTTTATCTCTTTGCTAGTTATTATACCAAATCCAGAATACCGAGAACCAATATGAGCCCCCTATGATAGTTGACGTGTTAAGTACAAGGACATGTCTTAACTCTCTGTTGCAATGTATTGCAAATAACCTAATAATCTGTTACATAATGCATTGTAAAATTCTCTTTCGTATTTCTTGAAAACCAAAAGACATGCAACAAAGGGTTAACTTGCTACAAAATTTCACTCACGTTCCCTGCAAGTGACTCACGACATTCAACGTGTTAAGTTTCTATAAAAGTTGAAGAAAAAACAGCCTTCCTCATATCCTCAAAAATGTCATCGACCAAAACGATGGACCCTTTGCCTTTCGCTATAAGTCGAACTCGTTACCTTTACATCGTTTCCAAAGTTGTAAACTGCACACGATTTTTATCCTTTGTTCCAGCGTTCGATAAACAGCAAGGCAGAGGGTTAATCCATCGATAAGATTATTGTCGAACGTGAAATCGATTAAAAAATGAATACGAAGCTTTTTTCCACGAGTTTACCTTGCGGATGAGATTCCCCATGACTTCTCAAAGGACCTCCACTTTTCGGCTGTCACTGCCGCCCGATACGCGACCATATTTACACGCGGGTTCAACGGAACCCCACGTTGTGAACTTTCTTACTTTCTCCCCCCCCATCTTTCCCCCCTCTATATATCCTCACCCCCTGACACGTTTATTTTGGACGACACGGAACATCCTTCAACCTTGCCATTCACCCCTTCTTCGTAGTTTTGTGTATTTTTTTTTCTATCTTTCTTTGCTCCGCGCACACGCACTATACACTGTCCAGAATAAATTCGTCTATAAAGGGTTACGATTGCAGCAATGACGCAGTTTATCTATGCGATAATTGACGCATCGAGTGCGTCTGCAACATCGGCTACTGCACTCGCGAGAGCGCGGTGCACTAATGTGCGAGCTGCGTGCACTCGCGGGCACCGAACACTGCATGCGTTAGGTTTAGCATTCGTTTATAGGGTGGGGAGATGTTCCTAGATCTTCCTACACTCCCTTAACACCACCCTAGGCTCTCCCTACATTTTACCCCGTGTTTTTCTAAGTTATTCGAATATTCATCGCAAATTTGGATCAATGAAATATTCAACCATCCGAAATTCGAGACATTCAGACTCCTTAGTAGCGGGTTTTCACTGAACACTTAATCTGCCCGTCACTGCTCACTGACACACCTGGTGCGTCTTACACTATCTACCCAATACTTGAACGTCGAATACTTAAAAAGCACAGAAAAGTAAAATGAGAAGTTGTTTAGCCAGCTCACTCTCGATTGAAAGAAAGAACGAAAACTGACGATGGAACGATTCGTTTGAGAATTTAAAGCGTAGCTTCGGAGTTTCGAGAAGAGAGATTAGAGAAACTGAACGCTAGAAACTTTAGCATTTCTGTTATCCTCTGGTAGATAAATAACTTGAAAGTTATTCAAAATGTAGAGTAATACTGCATTGCTTAATTAAAGAATCAAATTTTCGCTTTCTTCGGGATTAATTAAGAAGCCTGTTTCAGACTGATATGTTTGAAGAAGGTATCTCTTTTAATTACCGATCCAGAAAGTTTTTTTTATTCGTCTTTCAATTATATTCGATGACTATGTACTTATTTATATATTGTCCAAACCCTGACCGAATTATTAGCCGTCTAATTTCGGTTCGATTTTCGTGGACACGTAAGGCGAATTCTATGGACGCTTTAATTGAAATAAACGCGTTTAGAAAGTAGAACATGCATATCGTACATTAATGCAACACGCCAACCAATGCATCGTTTGTTTTCCTTAAAACGCAATTCGGTATCGCGAAATAAGACATTAACTCGAGGAATATTCATGCCAACTTTTTACGAGCATTCCACGCTTTTTTTAACGTGTAATTACATAAGTTACCGAAACGTAGTAATAGATTTCCCAGAATGATTTGAATATTGTCTACATATTAGATATTACGTTTCTTAATTAATAAACAACGATGAGCATGCATCGAGCCAATTAACGCTCTTAACGAGTGTTTATGCTTCTAATGCCAGTTAAAGTTCTCTTCGATAGTAGGAGAACAGATTAATTTCACCTATAGATTTAATTTTGCGACGTATCTCCTGAATGGCGCGAAAAATTGAAACACCCACATAAAGGCTATGAAAATAAGCGATTAAACCAAAAGAGCAAAATAAATGCAAAGAGCATGATACAATTTATTTGTTAATCGTTAAACCTTTAGAATATATATAACGTGTTTATTTCACACATACCGCATCTTCCGTAAATACCCCTCGACTTCGATTGCAGTCTCGCGGGAAATCGATTTAAAATGTACAGACACCTTCAGACGCGATAATGGCCTCTTAACATTTCCCTTGGAATGTAAACCTCTTTTTATCGAATGCAATGCATTACGCGTTAGCACAAAAAATATTCGCGAGTAATGAAAAATCCCCGTCTCGATATTCGATTACTCAATCACTCCGAATTACGAGGAACATTTATCGTGAACCGTGGCGAACTACAAATTATACCGTGCGTTACTCATTAAATCTACGGTATAAATCGAACGCGTTCATTCGAGCACTCGATATTTTCAAGGCATTCGAGCGAACGAAGCGATGCAATCAGTAGCAATTCCTATTCGAAACTCGAGAAGCTCGCGCTCTCCTTATTCGGCGTGTTCTTGACATCATCGAGACCACAACACACGCTATCTGTTATATGAGTCATTCCCATCTGGTCTTGATGACCGAGAAAGAGACACTTCTCAAGAAGGGTGTGTCTCTTTCATCCCTCTTTACTGTCTCGAACAAAAGAAAAAAGGACTCGATGCAGCTCGATACGATTGCATTCGATAAGAAAACGACGCTTCGAAACGAGCGAGGAGGAACTAGGTCTGACGACACAGTTATCACCTTCGCAGTCTGCCTGTCTCTGGCTGCCAGGAGAGACTTGGCCGGAAAACCACGCACTCACCGAACGTGACGGATCAACGGAAGATATCTTTGGTCGAAATTCTAATATTAGCGCAGCGCATTCTCCAGTCCAGTCGATATTCTAGCAGTCCACCACTACCACTGACTCGGCACGCGACCACCGACATGCATATACGTGCGCGTGTGACTGTCGTGTCTGTGAAAAACGACGATGCTGCCAAAAAGCGAACGCCTCACCTTTCGACGATGATGTAGCGATCCGTGATGAAGGTTGTGGCTAGATCACGAGCAGCAAAGAACGAGCCTGCGGTTCGTCGAGCAGAATCAACGACCACAGGATCATCGCCACTGTCTTTTGCCACGATGATACGCGCACTAACACTTGCTGTTAACACCGCTGTCGTAACGTCGAACCGCGCACACGCCGCATGGGCATTACGCTACAAAGATCACCAACTATGGAAGTGGTGGAACACTCTTCGAGATAGCGAGAGGTGAGGTTCGTGTAGCGCTATCTCTGGAGTGACACGTGAACATGCCAGTTAATCGCGGCTGTTTTTAACTCCGTTTCAATGGTAAATCGAACGTTCGATTAATCGATGCTGACATTAAGATTTATCTGGAGGCGTTCGAAACCGTGATAGAGAAAGAAGGTGCTGACACGACATCATTGAACGAATCTGCAGGATACCTAAAAACATTAAATTATGAAAAATCAACGGACTTGAATGAAAAATCTGTATATTCGTACTAATTCGTACTAAAAGAACTTCGATACCATCGTGCAATTATGTTGCCACCATAGAGTTGCAGAAACGATAATGTTTAGCATTATCGGTATAAAAATGACCCTAGCGATCTATAGATTTACACAGATACTGAAATCCAGAAATATTGGGTTTTATGGATAGAAATCTAGAAATTTAGAAACATATATCAGTAGAACATACACGCAAGCGCAAGCGCGCGCGTTTCGCTTTTATGGTAGTACTATCACTATTAATTGCTGTATATTCTATAATGAATATTCGATGTTACTCTGCTTAACCAGCACTTTCTCTCGACGTACTAAACGTAGTTCGAGGCGATTTAGTTCTGCATGAAAAAGATTAGATTCATGCGATATAAGGAGATATTTAATATACGAAGTTTAATGAGTTTGAAGTGACTCTTTATGCAGAGGTTATTAACGTGTGTTTTCTCTTAGCTTTTCTTCTATCGATATTACATTTCGACTAGATATTAAAATTGCCGTGTTTATATTGCATAACTTAATTTTTATTGTTTTCGTGACCAGAAGCACACGGAAATCCAGTAGGTTTTTCATCGTAACGACGAGAACCGGTTTAACCGGGAACATGATTTTTGTACAACGCCGCAAACAAACCAGTTTTTGTTTTATACATACAAGAAATGCACCGGACATTTACAAGTACCGTGGATTCGCGGTACACGTCGAGTGTTAACTGTACTTTCGTTAATTTATTCTATGTACGTGACAGATATTACGATATGTATCAATAAACGATTGATATACGGTAAAGTGTTCGGGAAATGCGTCACGTTTAGAACATAAACACAGTTATTCTCATTTCCACATAAAAAGAAAGTAACATGAATTTTATAGGAGCATGCGTTCTTTTCAGACGTCAAATGGCAACGCGCGGGAAGCGAAACTTATTTTCGTTTCAAGGTGCTCCTGGAGATTCAGGGTTTATTTATAGGGATTCTCCGGCACAACTGTTAGCAATAAAAACAGAAGAAAGGCGACAGGGTAAAAAGAAAACGACGATACTGATAAGAACGCTGAATATGCAAGTAATTCGGAGTTCGTTGTCATATGTACAACGCATTATCGTTTTTTAAGAGAAAGTGTTCAAATACCTTGAGACGCAAAGATATCGGCGATAGATTGTGTAGGGATGCAGTAATTTCTCGAAGTACTATTCGAGTGCCTTCTCGAGTTGAACTACCGATGCTCCTTGGACTTGACATCGTGACGATACTTTTTTTCACTTTTTACTAAAGATTCGACTCGATTAAATACATTCGTCGTTACACTGTTGTAATTATTTTGAAATGTAGTATGTACAAATTGAAGAACACTTAAAATTATTGGAATTAGCATTCACAGTCGATCTTCTCTGGGCAACAAAAACACGATTTCTCTTCGACTACGTGTACCCACGATAAATATTATAATCACTTTATGTCACGATTGGTACACAAATTTAGTACAACGTTAAAACACACGAATTGTTCTATTTGATTAAAAATTCTTGTATGATCTTCGATTCTGTCACCGTTCCAATGTTTGGCACACAACCGCTTTCTTAACGGCCGTCTGGTATTTGATAACTTGAATGCAAACGCACTAGCCAATCGCGATGCGTCATTGCGTTTCTGAATCAAACACCGTGGCGCTGCTAGGATACTTTCACTGTCGATAATGTAGACTTTGGAGTTCGATTCATCATCCTACAAAACATGATCAGTAAGTTTATTAACGATTAAATTAAATTATTAGTTTGAATGAACTCTATATTCTCAATTTCCTTAAAATATTGAATTTTTATCTAACTCATCAATGACAAGAGGTGTATACGAAGCAACGTTTGTTTAATTTTACAATTTACAAATATTTATTGTCAAGTTTTTCATACAAATGTGTATAAACCGCTGCGTCACTACATATAAGGCAGTGTAAATTCATCACGAAGTTTCTACCTTATACAATAATTATTAGTCTTATATACTTCACGCATGCATTCATCCCCTCTCACCCTCTCTACTTTTTTTGTTATTATTAATACTTCACAATATACATATACATAAAAATACATTCACCCAGCACGATAACGCATTGTTATAATACGTTGCGTTAAAATAAAGCGAATTACGTAAAAGAATACTATTCACAATGCTCTGTTGATCTCGGAAATGAATAAAAACGATTATTTTAAGGGCACTTTTTGCAGGCACTAAAGTTTTTTTGATTCTTAAAGATGGTAATAATTATTAAATTCATACTAACATATTAATACGATGCATCAAGTTTCACTGCATGAATATAATCACAGAACATAGCCATAGGCTGTCGTATATGTTTACGATTCCTTTATATAAGGCACATTTTTAGCGTCCATGGTAAAACAAGTAATATTAAATTAATTTAGTGTCTCTTTAGACACTGTAGAAAGTGGTTAACACCTTGTACTGTGAATCTTATTGTTACAACAAAAATACCACCACGCAAAACAGTGGATTTAAATGGAAAGCATCATATTATTTACGATAACATACAGACGATACTGTTATTACCGTGCACTGATGCGATTCCGTAACACATGTGCAATTTTACACATGGTAGAATTTGTAAGCAATTAAATGATATTCCCTATACACTATCGGTGTTTAGTTAAAATTATTTACCAGCAATTAGTAAACATAACACTTCATCGTAACATACGAAGTGCATATAAATATTAAATTATGTATATGGATGTAACTGTAGCGGAGGATGTGGCGGTGTGGTAGAATTTTTTTGACTGCTAGATGGTGGAGTTAAAATTCCGTTATCATTTGGACTCTGTCTACCAGACTCAGGATTTGAATCAGACTCAGTTGTATCAGTAGGAGGGACTTCATCTACTAATCGCTGTTGTGCCCTTTCTAACATATTTAAATCTACTACATGAGTTTGTATACGGTGTGATTCATCCATCACTATATTAGGTACTGATGCTCTAAGTCCAGATCCAGAATGAGACTCCACAGGTGGTATAGTAGATCTTAAAAGAAACTGAGAACTTTCTTCTGCAGCTGTTATAGCAAATGGAGTAAGCCATTTCACACAGGGTGCAAGTTGCTCCCATGGAATACGTGATACTCTTAAAGCACATTCTCTTCCTTGGGTGTGATAGATAGCTGCTGCTGCTATGTGGCTATAAGGGAACTTCAAACTTCCCTCATCTAAGGTAGCTAAGTCCAATAGTTGAGCTGCCTGGGAATATTGCAGACCTCCATATTGAGGATAAATAAAGGCATTAGGTTTTGACCAATCACCAGACTCAATTTGCATATATATATTAAGCCAACCAGGGGCTGTTACAGGAGATAAATTCCATCCAAGACCTTTTAAAATTACTAATTCTTTTCCTAAAATTTCTTCTTCTGTACATGCTCCATCCGTAACATATGCAAACTCTGCTATCTTAGGTGGGTATATTTCTTCAACCTATAAAAAAATAAACATATCATTAAAACAATTATTCAAAGTTAAAATAAAAAAAAAAGTTAAAACTAAAAAATATACAAACCTTGGCAGCTATAAAAAGACACGTGATACCTATCAACTGAAGTTGATTTTTGGGTACATTTTGATGTATGGACAAATATCTGTCTATGTAATCCATCGCAAGATAGTATGTTTCTCTATGTAGCTTATATACTTCGCAAACTTCAATTAGCCAATCCAGCAATATAGCTCGCATTCTTGGCTGCAATGTTGGATGCCTTTGAAACATCTGAGGATTCCTTTGAATAATGGTTTTCTGATCTCCCAAACACATGAAGGACCAAACTTGAGAACCATCTGCCCATGGAAATGAAGGTAGTGGGCTGGGTCTATTTGATATATTATTAGATGAAGATGGTGTTAAAAAGCAAGTAGCACTTCTTAATTCAGACCATGTGGCTGGCTCTTGCTGTTCTTTCAATGGAGACACCTGATGTGGTGTGCATGAATTTTCTAAAGAATGTACTGTTTGACATGACTCTGAATATGATGTCTGTGACAATGCTGGTACTTTATTAGGCGGATACAAATTTTCTGAATCCTCAGAGATTTCTGTTGTACGTCTTTTACGTTTCAAGGATTGTGTTGCTTTACCTCCTTGCAGATAAGTCTGTGACTTTTTTCCCTGTAAACTGCATGAAGCAAAAAAAGCCAATTTGAATTGAAACCATTATGGAAACTCTTAAGATTTGTTTGAACAAAAAAAAAACAAATTTATTATGTACAATGTTGAGAAAAACATTTTTGAATTGCAACAGAAAATTACGTTATACAACGTCTAATGTCTTTTGGAAATCATCTACGTTTTAGATAAACTTTATGGTCGACTATCACTGGTTGTAAATCATGTATAAAACTATTAACTTGAAATCTGTGTGGATAATATACATGCAAAACTGCTGAATCTTCTGAGAAGTTGATATTAATTGAAGAAGGTTATACATGCATATTTCTTGATTTTTTTTTAAAGCAAAAAGTACAATACATTGTTAAAATCAGTTAAATTGGTCTCAAATAAATTATAAATTTTTACGATGAAATATTGAAGGGATTAAATTAAATTTTCAGACCAAATGGAAAGTCGTTCACTCACCTTGTCTGTGGCATCTTGCTGCAAAATTGTCGACGTGTTCAGAAATTATTTCGGACGAAAATTTATTTTTTTAATTTATACACAGATTAATTGATATTTTAATTAAACGTTGGCCAAATTTCAGTAACATACGATCAGTAATTTAACCAGGAAAATGCCGAAAAGTAAAAGAGCGCGCGAAGCTTACACGCACCCGATCGCCATAATGCACATATACTTGGCTGCTTTTGATTCAATATTTTCTGCCATAATTTCTTGTTGGCAAAAAATCTTTTAACACGAAAATTTTTCAAAATCTTTTCCAATTAATTTACAAGCCTCCAGGTATCACTGAACAATAATTCTTGAGAAAAATATAAGACGTGGAACTCGAAGCGCGGGAGACCAGCGCGCGAAACGATGACCAACCCCTGCTTGCAATCTGGCACTGTCACGCCCTCTATATGTATAACATAACCTCAAAGGGGCAAAAAAATTCCAAATTTTCGTAAAACACCTTCCTTGAACCTCTATCGTTTACTCTCAATGCATAAACAATATAACTTCCACGTATATGTGCTGATTTTAAGGGCTATGCAAACGTGGTGCAACGTTGGCGTCCTTTGACAGACGCCTTATTGTCGTCACGCTTTTACGCATTAAGATATCGTTGAAACTCGTGAAAATTACTGTCTGTAAACTGAGAACACTGTATTTTATCGTTCTGATAGAATGCATTCACGTTAAAACACAAAACACTGTGTGTTGGCGATACAGAAATCCTAGGAGTCACAAGCACCTACGCGTTCTGCGCATCTGTTTTTCCCGCTTCGGAATAGCACAATTTTTTCAAGTAATATTGAAAATTATTGTCTCACTTGAACAAACTGTGTATGCTAAAACGAAAACCAAAGTATAACTGAATAAAAAATGTGTATATACGCACAAAATAACGCTTTTAAATCGCGAACGAAAGTTTAGAACAAATGTTTCGCGGGAACGCCAAACCAGTGGACACCGGTCGAGAAATCGAGGCGCTGCTGTGCAACGATATAATCGATTCCTATTGGTCGACACGACGAGCACAGCTGGCGCTCAGCTGATCCGTCGAACACACACAAACGCATACCTATGCATGACTGCATTTACGCCCTGACCACGCGGGAAATATGCGCGCGTAAATAGTTTACCTTCCAAGCCGTAATCACAGGGCTGGAGCAACCATTGAATGAAATAAGCACATGCTTAAGATATTAAACAAAATGATAAATTATACAAATTTATCATTGTTATTGCTCTTAATTTCCAATATTTCAAAGCCATGAAGCACCAAAGTTTCAAAATCTCAAACTTTTTAAATTCTAAAGCGCCAAATCTTTATAGTCTTAAGGTCCCAAAGTTCTAAAGTTCCAAAGACTCAAATTCCATAAGCTCCACAATTCCAAACTTTCAAAGTTCTAAGATTTAAAATTTACAAATTTTTAAAGTTCAAAAATCCCCAATTTCCAAAATACCATTGCGGAAAATAAAATTTTATTTCATGATTTATATTTTTATTCAGATATTTAGAAAAAGGGTACCAAAATGTTTTAAGCATTTAGGACCTTTAAAGGTCTTCAACTTAGCCCGGTATAATCATAAAATTAAATGCTAATTATTAAAATGTAAAAGGCTGGAAAGTTATGAATGCCATATTTTCTTTTCAGCATTTGTTCCTAAAGCAAACATGCATTATAAGCGAATGAGTCATGTAAAATTACCGAGGGTCCTAGATCATAAAAGTTTGGAAAACCCTGTCATAAACCATAGAATTTAGGAAAAGGAATAGGTAGAATACAATCATTTATGCTTCATAACTTTAAATTACCCGACTAACAAAAGTAAATGGAATGGTTATTCCAGTCATGATAGAATATTCTGAAATATTAATGTATTTATAAATTTAAGACAGTATTGAAACAGAACACTTTAAGCTCAATAGTAATTCTATATTGCTAAAAAATTCTCTTATCATATGAAATTATAATATTTAGAATGTAATGTATTATTTTGTTGGGATATGTTACCAACAAACAGAAAAAATGATAAAGACGATTACTACTTTTTATACGCGACTTTTTTATCAACCGCTCAATGAAGTTTGTAAAACGGCTCATGCATGGCGCTTTATTCGCAATTGCAACCTAATGGAGCATTCGACTATCTATTTCAAACATTTCTAAGATTGTTCTCATTTATGTAAACATTATTAATTTCTTACAATAAATAAGATATTAAATTCCGAACTTTGCACATATCGAGTATACATAAATGCATTCTTTTGATCCCGCATAATTTTGGAATCGACTCTACAAATGCTCGCTGGGCTCTGTTGCTACATGTGAAATGGATTACAAGCACGGCAATAAATTTCTTAATTTTAATTATTTCAAATTTTTTAATTCTACAATATCCTAAATTTTTGAATCTCTAAATTTCTAAGCTTCTGAACAAGCATATGATTTACCATTCACTGACATAAAGCGCGGGTTCTACAAGAAAATTGTCCGACACTGTTCCTAGTAAAAATATGTTTATTTTCAGTTGGCAAGCTTCTGTAACCAAGTGTTAGGGTATCGGAGTGCTACAGGGTACTGGACCAATGTGGACAGTCCTGGTTTTCTGGAAGTCGTCAGTGGTCCGAGGCCATTAAACGCGTTGTATGTGTCTTGCAATTTGATCCCGTAGCGCTCTGTGCGCCGATCGGAGAGTAATTTACGCGAATTCCTGGGCATCCGGGTCTCTGCAGGTGGGCCTTCGGAGTTTCTTCTTGGGTCTTTTGCTTTCGATGTCACAACATTTACTTTACCATTTGGTACTCGTGTAACACTCAGGATCCGTCAGATCAAACATTTGAAAGAGACAATCTTCACTAATATTGTCACTTTGACTTTAGTTATGTATGTACCTTCTTTTATTTCTTTTATTCTAAGATTTATCACTTTTTAAATATTACAGTGTGACAAAGTACTATTCACTATTATTTCTTAGATCTTAAATTTAACTTTTTTAAATTACATGATATGTTTAATCTTAATTTTAATTATCTTCAATTAAATTTCAGCACTTAAATGTACGTAAGTTTCTGAAAGGTGATGCAGGGCATAATGCCAGTTAAAACTAAATCTCGTGTTCCTGAAAATATGGGTATCACGGGTGGTTTGGTGGATGCCAGGGACAAACAGGTGTTAAAGGAAGCAGTGGAAGCTGTTGTTAATAGTTTTGCAAAACATACTCAAGGCTATGGAAGAGGTATGGAAAAGGTTTCTCACTGTTAAATCAATTTTGATTTGTGTCATTTTATTTTTTTAGTCAATGTGGTGGAAGCTTTGCAAGAATTCTGGCAAATGAAACAAAGTAGAGGAACAGAATTGAGAAATGGAGCTTTAGTTATTTATGAATCTGTACCTTGTACCAGTCCACCTTATGTATGTTATGTCACCCTTCCTGGTGGATCTTGTTTTGGTAGCTTTCAAAATTGTCCTACAAAAGCAGAAGCTCGTAGATCGGCAGCAAAAATTGCTTTGATGAATTCTGTTTTTAATGAGCATCCAGCACGGAAAATAACAGATGACTTCATAGAAAAAGCAGTTGCAGAAGCAAGAGCCAGCTTTGCCAAGCCTTCTGCAACATCAAATGGTGTTGGCAATCAAACACAAGTATGTTGTATTTCCAATTAGTCAAGCTTATTTATTGTTAATAGTTATGGAAATGTACTTAATATTTCAGGGAAGTGGAGATGAGAAAGAGGATCCAAATACAGGTATAGGCGCGTTTCGTTTTATGTTGGAATGCAATCGCGGAAGAACTATGTTAGAATTTCAGGAGTTAATGACGGTCTTTCAATTACTTCATTGGAATGGATCTTTAAAAGCTATGAGAGAAAGACAGTGCAGCAGACAGGAAGTAGTTGCTCATTACAGTCACCGAGCTTTGGACGACGATATGCGTAGTCAAATGGCACTAGATTGGGTAGCAAGGGAACACGAAAGCGGTGGCGGTGTCGTTGCTATGGAATTGGCATTAGCCGAAAGAGAACTTGAAGCGGCACGTTTAGCAGGAAGAGAGCTTAGATTTCCTAAAGAGAAAAAAGACATATTGATGTTGGCACATGCTCAAGTGTGCCCTCAGTGATTTAAATCAAAAAGATCATGCAATTTAAAAAGAATATGTGAAACTGGTTTTACAAAAGCTGGTAATAAGGGAATATGTTTTTTAATGACATGTAATGTCACTATATTGTTGTCTAGGATCGAGACACATAATCAATTCCGTCCTTGTAACGATATATTTTTGGTGATATAGAATATTATGAAGTTATAAACCTACAGTAATGTTAAGAGTACTTAAAGCATATAACTGCCATGATAAAGTATCGATACGCTAAGAGGAAAAAGGTATTCAATTTTCAATCAAAATTATTCATAATTTGTACATATATAGGTATGTTTTGATACAGAATCGCGTCTTCCATTACTTCGCCCAGCCGCCTATGAGTATAGCATTATATATTTTTATCGTATAGCAAGAGTGCTTGGTGATATATTGTGCTTGTTTAAGAAATGTGAAGAGATCTGAATAATTTGTTATTAACATATCACATTCATGTTTGTCATTTATGAAATCATCATTTCATGTTTTATATTTACGTAAAGTTTACAAAATATGGGCACATTTAGTGTATTCAAATACAGTTATATACATGATATAAATTGTAATTGTTTTAAAAATGTTTTATTACTATTTTTAAATATTGATAAATACATGTTTTAATAAAATTTTACAATTTTGAACACTTATTTCCCAATTCTAATATCATGGTTGTGACGTAAGTTCAAGGGTAGTCTCTGCTACATTCGTACTTTTTGTTGCTGTTTCTTCTTCTTCTTGCATTGGATGAGTTAATACTTTGTCTATAATTCCAAATTCCTTTGCTTTGGCTGGACTCATAAAATTATCTCTTTCCATACATTGTTCTGCAAAGTTACATATTGCAAAATACTGCATTAATATATTTTTACAAAATTTACATACCTATTTTTTCTAATTCCATGCCTGTATGTTTGACATATAATTGGTTGATTTGTTTTTTAAGTTTTAATATCTCTAATGCTTGTATCTGGATATCAGTAGCTTGTCCTGACACTCCTCCTGAAGGTTGATGCGTCATAATCCTTGCATTAGGTAACGAATGACGCATGCCTTTTGTTCCTGCAGCTAATAGTAAACTAGCCATTGAACATGCTTGGCCTACACACCATGTTGCAACTGGAGGAAGAACATATTGCATGGTATCATATATACCAAGTCCAGCTGTCACACTCCCACCAGGAGAATTAATGTACATATGAATTGGATTTTTACTACTTTCTGACTGAAGAAATAGTAGTTGAGCAATCACTACAGAAGACACGTTATCTGTGATCTATAAATAATATAACTTGCTTCATTTTTAAATTCAATGTCTTGTTGGTAGTTGGATATATGATAAACTAATATTATAATGAAGAAGGTATCATACCGGGCCCATTAGACAAATAATCCTTTCCTTTAAAAGACGGGAATAAATATCATATGCACGTTCACCTCTTCCACTTTGTTCTACTACAACAGGTACAAAATTTAAGTACCTATTACTTATCTTCTGACAAGGTACCTACAAATTCCAAACCACTATATTAACATTTTTACCATACAAAATATTATGATTAAGAAGACTCATATAAATAAAATATGTGATTCAGTTTAAGTTGTGAAATACTTACAGAAATTTGTAGAAAATTGTTTATTCTTCGTAATAACATTTTAATAATTTCATATATCTTAATCGAATACGTGGTTACGTATGCATTTATGCATTAAACGTGACTGCAAATAACATTTCATGTAACGAACTATTAAACATTTTGATTTCTCATTAAGTCTGATAGGAAATAAAACATAACCTAAGGAGTAGGAATTATCGCTATTAATTACATGCTATCACTCCAAATTGATTAAAAATATAGCACAGATAACTATGTTAGGGTTAAAATAAATTATCTGAAACAATTTATTTTTCGTTTTATTGTTCTCGATTTTTGTAGGTTATATTTTATTTCTTTTAACTTATACGTTCTTTTATCATAAAGTGGTTAGTGTATTTCATTTTTTATGTTAAATTTTACACTTTATCGAATTAATCTTTCAGTTACAAACAATTTTTGATCAAATGGTTATCGAAACTAACTTGTTTTAAGTCTTGATGTAAATAGTACATTTACATAACGTGTTTTATTTAACTGTACTATGACAATTCATCTAAACTAATCAATTAATGACTGAAAATATAGAACAAGTGCTTAAAATAATTTTTTTGACTACCTTTTAAAACAGTGCATGCGTACAGCCTTTAATATTTTGATCATTCCTCATGTAACAAGATCGGATGTGAATCTTTTTATTGGTTACAAAAGTAGTTATTATAAACTTCAAGAAAAGAAAAATCATATTATACTTTGCGAAGTATGTATTGCATTAAAATAACAAATAACTTATCACGAATGTAAAGATTGTTAATAGTTAAATTTTAATTACTTTAATCTTAATTTTAATGTACCTAACCTCTTATTTCAATACAATAACTACTAAAAATATTGCTTTACTACTTTAGAAACTTCATCAATTACATAAAAATGTATTTTTTACAGGAATCATGAATATGTCTTCATTATTTAGAAGAGTATGCCAAAATATAGGCTCTGTTATTCCAAAAATATCTGTGGAACCAGTAAACAATGTTATGAATCGTAAAATGCATTATATATGCAATAAATCAAATTTATACAATTTATCAAACACCTATGCAAATAAGCTTAGTGCACCGGCATTGCTTCAGCCTTCTTTGCCAATATATAATTTAACATGTGGTTTAAAAATGAAAACTGTGTTGCATCGGCGTTGTAAAAGTTGTCTTCTAATGTGGAGGAATGACAGAAAATATATAATATGTAAAGCCAAAAGAAGGCATAATCAAGTGGAAAGGAAGAAGAAGGAATACAATACATGGATACTAACACATGCCTCACAAAGTAAAGTTCGCGAATGGTAGAATATATTGTACTGCAAGTCAAATTATGGTATTTAAACAAAGTATTTGTACATAAATTGGTATCTTGTACAAATAAAATAGTGCAATTTATGCAACAATAATTTTTTATTTAGTCATTACAAAAGAATATTTGATTATTTATGCAGTCACAACACATTTTACAGTCTGGCAACTTTGATTTAACATCTGTAAACGCTGGATGCTGAAAATAAAAGGCAGTTACAATGTTGAATTATGTTATATTCTTTGATATCATTGATCTGAATTTGTAACTTACTGTAAGGGGGACAAGTAATACTGCAAACATTCCGTAATGTTGTATATGGTTGGTATTTACTATACCAGTATGAATAACTTCGAGGAGAACAAGGCGTATAAGGTGGACTATAAGGAGTAAACGGATGTATTGCAGAATAAACCTATTAACATATAGAGAGATTTAATAATTGATTCCATGTCATGATTATTTATAATTAATATACTTTTGTGTTTAATTACATACTGTACAAAAATTATCAGGTGGTCCCTCTACAATATTCACAGGAATAATATTGCATGGAGATGTGCACATTGGCTGATTACATGAACCATTTGCTTGGGCACTAAATTAAGTGAAATAATGCATTATTTTAAAATAGATAAAAATAATTAGTGACAGTATTACTTACGACATGTTCGATTTGATAACTTTCCTTACATCAGAATTTTATTTCCTAAAAGAGAAAAAGAATTTTGTGGTTAAACTGTCATTTATTTCGAGTTTCAATTTCATGTATCATGACAATTGAAATGTTAATGTGCATTCATGTACTTTGTTCTCCTTGCCGGCGATGAAAAAGTAAAAGTCGAAAGCTGAAACTTGTAAAAATGATAACTTATAATTATAATACAATTACAATTTCATTCTAACTTAAACATAAATCGTAGCACTTAGCTCGATACCATTTTCTACATATTGTCTTTTGGACAACATATCGAAAATGATATCGATTACCAGGTCACACCACGTGGAGGTGACTACGATTGTGACCCACCCTAACTCCAAATCCCTACCACCCTCCATTTGCAAATCGCTCATTTATCGGAAGGATAAATGAGTTCTGACTCTACTTAACTCATAGGCTCGCATATACAAGTACTTTACCACAATCCAGCAAAGAACTTGTATTACACACACACACATACATTAACTTAATACTAATTGCATAGGATCCCACGCATACGCTTAACTTATTCTAAACGCCGCACGGTACCTCTCATTCTAAGATTGCACTCAAATAATCTATGACGAAGCAAAAAAGCAAAGGGGCAAAAAAGAAAGTTAGAAGAACTTTCTACTAAAAGAGAAGAAAGTTAGAAGAACTTTCTACCAAAAGAAAAGAAAGTTAGAAGAACTTTCTGACAAAAAAGGGAACCATTATTTTTCGCCAAGCGAACCTTGCTTTCCATGGGTCAAAGGGTAGCCCATAGTGGCTTACGTGAACCACGACGGCAAAGATGAACCGAAGATACCTTTGGCAAGAACGAGTGATACACCCCAGTTGGCGGAGGGTTTCCCATTTCTGACGCGCGGGCGACTTATACAGAGGACACCCTTGCCGTGATGCCCCTTGGCAGTATGGCGGCAGATCGGGGGGGCACATCATGCTATGAGAGGTGCTCCCCCCGTTCGGCCCCGCCGGGCAAAGAATATCACTCGCGCTACACCGGCACTTGCAGCTCACCTCTACCGCGTGTTCACAGCGCTATGAACCCCCAATGATCCACTTGGGCGCAGAACGATTGACAAAAAATAAGTGGGTATACTACAAGCTAACGCGTACAAAGTTTGAGAATTGTGAAGATGAGTGCAAGTTGGAATGAGAGGTACTTACAAGGACCCACCCGCCCTGCCCACGAGCACACTTAACTTAAAATTAAGGCACGCATAAAATTAACTTAGAACTAAAGCACGCATCAAATAACTTAAAACTAGCGCACGCATCCCTCGATGGATGTCTTCAATGATGACCTATTCATTACCTACAGAAGAATTAGTCGTAACAATAAAAGGGGGAAACAGAGAAGCAAATGCAATATTAGTAACGTTATAATGTTTAGACATGCATATTATGCTAACATGCAAAATTCATATTAACATTTTCGGAATAAAAATCTCGAGTTGACTCAGTAGAAATACACCTGTAAAATATACAATATACCTGAGAAATATTCAATTACTTAATTAAAATAAAAACCTGAAACATACAAAAAGTAATTAGAACAAATATGAAGCATACTACAACACAAAAAGCCCTAAATGTGCCTTTTGTTCTAAAATTGCACTCGTATAATGTAAAACTAAGTAAAGAAAAGGGTAAAAGAAGAAAGTTGGAAGAACTTTCTTTTAAGTTTAAAGCAACTGATAATAAAAATGATAGGTTACTACTACAAACTAATATCTAACAAGTTAAAAAATTGTCGTTAAGATGAGTGCAAGTTAGAACAAAAGGCACTTACATTTGCGCAGGTTTTTCGCCACATGTCGTGACGAAAAACCTGCGCCCGAGCCCACCCTTCCTCCCACAGCTCGGAATTATTGTAATTTAGATATGAAATTGAGAAGTTATAATCGTAGCTCTTAGCTCGATATCGTTTTCTAAAGATAATTTCGTGAAAAATATTTAGAAAACGACATCGATTACCAGGTCACACCACGAGGAGGTGGCTACGTTACAATAGTGACCCGCCCTAACTCCAAATCCCTACCACCCTCCAAATGCAACCTCATTTATCAGAAGGATAAATGAGTTCTGACTCTACTCAGCTCATAGGCTCGCATATACAAGTTCTTTACCACAATCCAGCAAAGAACTTGTATCACACACACACACATACATTAACTTAATACTAATTGCATGGAGCCCCACACACATACGCTTAACTTATTCTAAATGCCGCACGGTACCTCTCATTCTAAGATTGCACTCATATGATCTATGACGAATTTAAAAAGCAAAGGGAAGAAAGTTAGAAGAACTTTCTACTAAAACCAAAGAAAGTTAGAAGAACTTTCTACAAAAAGAAGAGAAAGTTAGAAGAACTTTCTGTGAAAAAGGGGATCAGTATTTTTGGCCAAGTGAACCTCGCCTTCCATGGGTCAAAGGGTAGTCCATAGTGGCTTACGTGAACCACGAGACAGAGATGAACCGAAAATACTGGCAAGAACAAGTGACACATCCGCGGAGGGTCTCCCATTTCTCCCCGCTTGCGTTTAAAGCAAGTCTGACCGCAGAGAGGAGACCCCTGCCGTGAGGCGGCAGATCGAGATGGTTCATCAATCGATCGGCCCCGCAGAGATGTGTCCCTAGCGCTACACCAGCACTTGCAGCTCACCTCTGCCGCGTGTTCACAGCGCTATGAACCCCCAATGATCCACTTGGGTTTGGAACGATTGACAAAAAATAACTGAGTATACTACAAGCTAACGCGTACAAAGCTTGAGAATTGAGAAGATGAGTGCAAGTTAGAATGAGAGGCACTTACAGGGACCCACCCGCCCACCCACGAGCACACTTTACTTAAAACTAACGCACGCATAAAATTAGGTTACAACTAACGCACGCATCCCTCGATGATGCCACGATGATTGATGTCTTCACTCTTCGCGTATACGCATTTCATACATTCACTCATTCATACTACAATATATTACAATAGACGCAGCTTAAAATTAACTTAAAATTAACTTCAAATGATGAAATCCCTCGAAGGAAGTCTTCAATGGTGACCTATTCATTACCTATTAAACTCGAGTCGACTCGATAAAAATACGCAAATAAAATATACAATATACTTAGGAAATATTCAATTACTTAATTGAAATAAAATCCTGAAAAATCTGAACGAAATTAAGACAAACAAGAATCATTAAAATAAGAACCTGAAACGTCTGAATGAAATTAGGACAAACATAAATTATTAAAATAAAAACCTGACACATATAAAAATAATTAAGACACATATAAATCATTAAAAATTAATTATATAAAATTAAAACCTGAAACGTCTGAATGAAATTAAGACAAACATAAATTATTAAAATAAAAACCTGAAACATACAAAAATAATTAAGACACATATAAATCATTAAAAATTAATTATATAAAATTAAAACCTGAAACGTCTGAATGAAATTAAGACAAACATAAATTATTAAAATAAAAACCTGAAACATACAAAAATAATTAAGACAAATATAAATCATTAAAAATTAATTATGTAAAATTAAAACCTGAAACGTCTGAATGAAATTAAGACAAACATAAATTATTAAAATAAAAACCTGAAACATATAAAAATAATTAAGACACATATAAATCATTAAAAATTAATTATGTAAAATTAAAACCTGAAACGTCTGAATGAAATTAAGACAAACATAAATTATTAAAGTAAAAACCTGAAACATACAAAAATAATTAAGACACATATAAATCATTAAAAATTAATTATGTAAAATTAAAACCTGAAACGTCTGAACGAAATTAAGACAAACATAAATTATTAAAGTAAAAACCTGAAACATACAAAAATAATTAAGACACATATAAATCATTAAAAATTAATTATATAAAATTGAAACCTGAAACATACAAAAAGAATTAAGGCAAAGATGAAATGTTAAAAATTACTTACATAAAATTAAAACCTGAAACATACAAAAATGATTAAGACAAATATGAAATATTAAAAATTGCTTATTTGAAATTACAACCTGAAACATACAATAATAATTAAGACAAATATGAAACATTAAAAATTACTTACTTAAAATAAAAATCTAAAACAGACGAAATGTTATTAGACACATACGAAAAATTGCATTACTTATATAAAATAAAAATCTGAAACAGACGAAATGTTATTAGACACATATGAAAAATTGCATTACTTACATAAAATAAAAATCTGAAACAAACAAATATAATTAGGCACATATGAAACATTCAATTCCTTACATAAAATAAAAATCTGAAACAAACAAATATAATTAGGCACGTATTGAATTACTTACATAAAATAAAAATCTGAAACAGACAAATATTATTAGATACATGAAAAATTGCATTACTTACATAAAATAAAAATCTGAAACAAACAAATATAATTAGGCACATATGAAATATTGAATTACTTACTTGAAATAAAAATCTGAAACAAACAAATATTATTAGACACATGAAAAATTGAATTACTTACTTGAAATAAAAATCTGAAACAGAGAAATATTATTAGACACATGAAAAATTGAATTACTTACTTGCAATAAAAATCTGAAACAGAGAAATGTAATTAGACAAATATGAAAAATTGACTTACTTACTTGAAATAAAAGTCTGAAACGGAGAAATATTATTAGACACATGAAAAATTAATTACTTACTTGCAATAAAAATCTGAAACAGAGAAATGTAATTAGACAAATATGAAAAATTGACTTACTTACTTGAAATAAAAGTCTGAAACAGAGAAATATTATTAGACACATGAAAAATTAATTACTTACTTGCAATAAAAATCTGAAACAGAGAAATATAATTAGACACATATGAAAAATTGTATTACTTACTTAATATAAAAACCTGAAACGGATAAAAGTCATTAAGACAGAAAATTGAAGGAGCAAGAAATGAAATCTCTCTTTATTCGAAACGATACTTTTGAAAAATCGAGATCTTAAGTTTTGAAAACCTTAAAATCCGAAATGAAATTACGGATTCGGAAACTTCAACTCCGAAATAAAAAGGCAAAGAGATTCAGGAACTTCAAAACTTGAGATAAAATCACGATGGTGTTTGAGATCCTTAAATTCGAAATAAAAATCTCAAGAAATTAAAAACTTCGAAACTGAATTGAAAAGATGAGGTGATCCAAAAACTTTGAAGCTTGAAATAATATACACGCCTGAAATGAAAGAGGAACTGAAACGAAAGTACAAGTATTAAAAACCAATGAAATAATAAAGTAAGACAGGGGAGAAATAAAATAGAGAGGAGACTTGGAAACTTCTGTGGCAGATGTAAAATAGAGAAGAAACTGGAAATCTTCGGAAGAGAAAAATAAAATCATTTAGAATTTGAAAAACTCTGTGATTCCACGATGAGACGAATAAGTCCTGCATCCTGTACTCACATTTTCACACACTCACACATACTACAATACAAAAAGCCCTAAATGTGCCTTTTGTTCTAAAATTGCACTCATATAGTGTAAAACTTTGTAAAGAAAAGGGGTAAAGAAGAAAGTTGGAAGAACTTTCTTTTAAGTTTAAAGCAATTGACAATAAAAGTGATAGGCTATTACTACAATCTAATAAGTAAAAAGGTAAAAACTTGTCGTAAAGATGAGTGCAAGTTAGAACAAAAGGCACTTACAATTTGCGCAGGTTTTTCGTCACATGTCGTGACGAAAAACCTGCGCCCGAGCCCACCCTTCCTCCCACAAGCTCGGAATTAACGTCAAACTAATGCACTGAACATAACTTACCAAAAATAAAATGCTGAAACAAACAAAAGTTATTAAGACAAATATAAATTATTTCATTACTTACATAAAGCAAAAATCTGAAACAGACAAAAAGGAATGATTCCATTACTTACTTGAAATAGAAGTCTAAAACAGCAAAAAGTAATTAAGGTAAATATAAATTATTTCGTTACTTACATAAAGTAAAAATCTGAAACAGACGAAAAGGAATGATTCCATTACTTACTTGAAATAGAAATCTAAAACAGACAAAAGTAATTAAGGTAAATATAAATTATTTCGTTACTTACATAAAGTAAAAATCTGAAACAGACGAAAAGGAATGATTCCATTACTTACTTGAAATAGAAATCTAAAACAGACAAAAGTAATTAAGACAAATATAAATTATTTCGTTACTTACATAAAGTAAAAATCTGAAATAGACGAAAAGGAATGATTCCATTACTTACTTAAAATAGAAGTCTAAAACAGAAAAAAGTAATTAAGACAAAGATGAAGGATTTCATTGCTTACTTAAAATCAAATTCTGAAACAGACAAAAATTTATTAACACACAAACTTGAGAACAACATTACTTATCAAAAAATGAAATCTGAAACATACAAACTTTTATTAACCTATACAATTGTAAGAGAACGAATGAAACGACGTTATCAAGAAACAGAAAACAATGAAAATTACGAATTTAAAATCAATTAACAATAAAACAATTTATTCAAAATCAATTCCTGAAACAGAGAAAAATAATTAACATATAAAATTGGGGGAATATAAAATCGCGAAGGGATATACAAATCTCGAATATCGAAATAAAATCTTTAAGGGATATAAAAATCTCGAATTTCGTAATATAATCGCGAAGGGATACAAAAATCTCTAATCTCGAAATTTAATTGGGAGGGCATAAAAATCTCGAATCGCGAAGGGATGCAAAATTCTCTAATCTCAAAATTTAATCGCGAATTTATGCAAAAATCTCGAAATTTAAGTGGGAGGGCATAAAAATCTCGAATCGCGAAGGGATATGCAAATCTCTAATCTCAAAATTTAATCGCGAAGTTATGCAAAAATCTCTAATCTCGAAATTTAATTGGGAGGGCATAAAAATGTCGAATCGCGAAGGGATAAAAAAATCGCGGGTGGCTGTGCTCGTAAAAATTCGAGCAAAATGCGACGATACATTTTGTATCGTTCAAAAAACACATGTAAAATACAAAAAAATAATAGCGAGCATAGTGACAAAATGACTGTCCATCCTAAAATCCTAAGATTTTAAGATGGACAGTCATTAATAGTTCCCCTCTTCTTTGGCAACTTTTGCCGGGGCTCTTCGGCATATAGCCTCTTCTTTCTTCGGCAAAGCCTCACAAAAATCACTCGCGAATTTTTACGGTAACTCGGACATTCTTATTTTTCACATAAAATTTCAATTTCGCTATCAATCTCCATAAACAGATAGCAGACAATTTTATAGAAATAAAATTGCACCACTATCCATTTATTTCGATCGATAACAAAATCGAAATTCTATGTAATAAGTTAAATTAATAAGAAAGAAAAATTACTCAAAAAGATACGACCAGCGATTCTCAGAATGCGCTGTCCGTAAAAGAATGTCCGAGCAGAATATTTTATTTCACTGCACTTCACTTCACTTTGTACTTCATTTTTGCAGTCGGATCTAGAACCCGACTGCGACTTACAAACTAAAAGGCCTGGCCTTACGAACGAACAATCGAGTTCAAGAGATATTAAATATTTTCATATTTAATTTTTCTCTTCTCGATTTTTCGTGAACCCCCCAGATGCAAGCCTCTCACGTGTGAGAGAGGAAGACAGAGAAACGTGAAAGCTTGCTCTGGCCCTACCTACTTAAAAACTAACTCATTCACACCAGAAGTAAGCTACCTGCCTGCCTATCGCTATATTTAAAAAATTGCAAAGTCCATTCTCTCAAAAACACACTCCACGGTTCTCACACATACCACCCGGGTGCAAAAAAGCCTAATCCTAGGGAGTACGTCCCGGGACGTCTCCGACACCCGAGTTCAATACTACATTCACACTCTAAGTTCATACCTTTTTGCTGAAATCGACCGACAATCGACAGTGAACATTGAACATATTTCATTTTCGTACTCTTTCGAATAGTCAATGTAATATGTACATGTAATAATTTTAACTACTAATAGAAATTTTGTAACTTAATATATGTAACTTTGAAATGACTCTACTTGCATTTTGTATGCATAAATATAATTTTGAAATGACTCTACTTGCATTTTGTATGCATAAATATAACTTTGAAATGACTCTACTTGCATTTTGTATGCATAAATAAAACTTTGAAATGACTCTACTTGCATTTTGTATGCATAAATAAAATTTTGAAAAATCTTTGTAATAAATCTATAGTTTGTAATCGACACAAGGTCCACGACCTAACCACACACACACACGTGTAACTTGTGTCGATAATTCACTGTCAATTTGTCGATCGCCAAAACATCTTAAAACTAAACCGTGTCCACCTGCCCTAACCCATGCGAGTAGCATCTAAGCACGCGCATGAGTATAGAGCATAAAAATGAACACGGCCACATGTATTTTCACCTACCAGTTTTCTTCATGTGTGCTGAAAATCCTGAGCTAAAAAACGTGATTAGAAACATGCTAATAAAGTGTCTTCCAGCAAAAATTTACTCTAACTTTAAAAAACTTTCAAAATGGAAAATGGAAGATCACTTTGCAAAAATCTAGTATATCGATTGTTTCATTTTTAACAGATTTCTAATATCAAAGTAAATTTCTAAATGACTCAAACATTCATAAATAACTTTGATATCGAAATCTGTTTCTCGCGATACTTTCTTGTACATTTATTTAAAAAATTTTCACGCGTACGTAAAAATTGAAAGTGACTCGATAACTTTATCAAAATGACTCGAAAACTACTGTGAAATCGGAGGGTCATCCGACTTCTATGTACTAATTTTAATTTGAAATTGTAAAGAAGTTAAAACGCGATGTACAAGAAAACCCTGACCTGAGCTAATAAATGAAATAAACAGTGTGTACGAATTTTACACGATCGTACAGTCGTGGTCACTATGCTCGCTCAAATAATAAAAATACAACCAGTTCCCGTGTCGTTTCGGACCATTCGTCCTACGACATGATGGGAACCGGAGGAATCGTAAAGCATGCGACTCACCGATCGCTGACTTGAATCACTGCAATCGTTTCACCGGTAAAGCATCTGAGAAGTGGCTCATCTGATTGACTGGCTGCTTGGTAGATTGACTGCTTGGCTGCTTGATTGATTGATTGATTGACTGCTTGGCTACTTGGTTGATTGGCTGCTTTCGTCAGATTTGGATTTGGCGGTTTGTCCGTGAAGTTGGTGTGGCCTTCTGTAATCACAAAAGAATCACAACGATTAATTAACTGTGTTTATCGATTTGCATTTTAATTAACATGCAGAAATACAATAACTACATTACAGAATTCGGTTATAAATTTGCAAACGCTTGTCAGTAGTAACATCATGGAATATTGTAAAACATTTGAAAATGTATGTCAAAATACTTGAGTAATTACTTAGAGAACATGTTAAAACGTTTGCAAAAATATAACGGAACACGTAGGTAACCACACCGTAAAACATATTAAACATTCACAATAATTTGTAAAACGCGTAGGTAACGACACCACAAAACCCAGTAAAATATTTGAAAAATAATGGTAATACACTTGTATATCAACACCATAAAACACGTTAATATATTCGTATACACATGCACAATTATAAATTAAAACGTTTAAAAAATTTGTAAAAATAAGTAGGTAATAACACCACAAAACTCAGCAAATTATTTGAAAAATAACGGTAAAGCACTTGTACATCTACACAATAAATTACCCAGAAGCACTTGCACGAACATGTCAAAACATGTTGCTAACTACGCCGTAAAAATCAGTAAAATATTTAAAAAGTAACGGTAAAGCACACTAATATATTCGTATACACATGCACAATTATAAATTAAAACGTTTAAAAAAATTTGTAATAACACCATAAAACCCGATAAAATATTTGAAAAATAATGGTAAAACACTTGTAAAACTGCACCATAAATTACATTAAAGCACTTGCACAAGCATGTCAAAACATGTAGGTAACCACACCATAAACTCATTAAATGTTCACAAAAATTTGTAAAAATACGTAGGTAATAACACCATAAAACCCAGAAAAATATTTAAAAAATAATTAAAAAACTTGTATAACACCATAAAACACACTAATGTATCCGTATACACATGCACAATTATAAATTAAAACACTCCCGTAAGCACTTTGACACATGAGGAACCACACCATAAATCGTATTAATACACCCCCATATTTATTAAAAAACACTTGATAAAACACACTAAACACTTGCACTAGTATATTAGGTAACACACAGATGAATAAATAATCCAATAAGTGAACCATTGACTCGTACCGGTAAGTGTTGATGCGGGACGTCCGACCTCCTCGACAGGTGTAATTAAACTGAGACGAGCGCGACCTTCCGCGAGTCGACGATTGGCAATTCGCGTTAACCAATCAACTATCAATTATTAGCACCAATAGGGTGATCCCATTCTGACAGGTGGTTATAATTATTGCATTATGATTAATTTTAAACAAATTGTTAAATTTACATTGTTTATTGCATTTTTTGTTATATCTATTAAAATTTATTATTTTTATAATTTTTTTTTACGCGAATATACCACAAAATGAATTTTAATTATTACATTACAATTTATATTTTTATAATTATTAATTATTCAATTATTTATTTAACAAATTATTGTTATAAGTGTTAAAATTTATTATTTACATCATTTTTGTGGGATTATATCTTGCTAAATATTTATTAATTATTATGTAAAAATTAATTTTATTATAATTTTTAATTAGCACGTGCTTATTAATTGAATTATTGTTACATTTATACAAATTTGAAGTAATGACACTGAATTTTCAGTAAAATGTTTACATTTACTGATGTATTCAACTAATATCAGTATTCGGACATACGATTTTTTCGATTAATTTACCTGTTTTAACGCTGGATGTCGTTGCACTTTTTGTCCATGAAATGACCATTTTTTTCGTTTCTAGCGCTCTAAGGAAGTTCTTCATATCTAGAAAGAAATGTCGGTATTTCAGATTGCTTGACATAACAATTATATGATTTATTTATTCTATATCTCGTTTGTCATAAGATATACAATTTTATAAGCGCAGATGCATAATGCAATGTAATGCAATCATCCATAAATTACTAAGGACATTACGACTGATAATTAATTTCCACTTTATGTATATTACACATATCATGATAAAGTAGAACTCCATTTTAATCGTAATCGAACTTTGTATTAGCTCCTATTTTCTATTACAGCGAAATAATAAAATAGTAGAATAATAGAAATAGAGCAGAATCATAATTTATATAATACAATAGAATAATAAAATATTAATACTTTTATTCGCTTCTAAATTCGTATTCGAATATCATCTGCAAAAACGTTTCACGCACGCGCTATACCATCTTTTTTCGAGCTTCCAAGTGACGTGGCTTCAATGACGGCACAAGTCGTGCTCGTACGGTGAAATTTAATCGGTTTAGTTGAATTATAAAACAATGATATGATTATGAGAACTTGATAACAAACTTCGCTTGAAAACATCTTCAACTCGTAATCGAGAATTTACAGCGATCATACGTTAATTCGTGTAAGTACGTTTAACCTACCAGCAATCATGCTTTCATACTTGTCACATATTTAAAAACTGTGTTATAATTGTGTGTGCTTCAAATTTATCCTTGTATCATTTTCCATGACTGCAGCATCATGACTACTTATGAGGAGTTCATTCAGCAAAATGAAGACCGTGATGGAGTACGTTTCACATGGAATGTTTGGCCCTCATCTCGCATTGATGCTACAAGACTAGTAGTACCATTAGGAACTCTTTATCAACCGATCAAGGAAAGACCAGACCTTCCTCCAATACAATATGATCCAGTTCTTTGTAATAGATCTACTTGCAGAGCAATTTTGAACCCATTATGTCAAGTAGATTACCGGGCTAAACTATGGGTCTGCAATCTGTGCTTTCAAAGGAATCCTGTAAGACCAAAATCATTTTGATTGCAAATTTTAACTCTTATTTTAATTCAGTAACTGTATGCTTTAATGTTTAATGTTTTCAGTTTCCTCCACAATATGCTGCCATTTCAGAACAACATCAACCAGCTGAACTAATTCCAATGTTTTCAACAATTGAATACACTATAATGGTAAACATCCATGATTTAAAATAATTTATTAATTTATTAGATTTTTATTATTATTACTTTTATTACAGAGAGCACAATGTTTGCCACCCATCTTTTTATTGGTTGTGGATACATGTATGGATGAAGAGGAATTAGGTTCTCTTAAGGATTCATTACAAATGTCTCTTTCTTTACTTCCACCTAATGCACTCATTGGCCTTATTACATTTGGAAGAATGGTACATGTTCATGAATTGGGTTGTGAGGGATGTAGTACAAGCTATGTTTTCCGTGGCACTAAAGACTTACAGCCAAAACAAGTCCAAGATATGCTAGGTATAGGTCGTCCAATGCCAGGACAAAATCCAAATCAGCAAAGAGGACCTACTGGGCAGCCATTGCCACCTGCTAACCGCTTCTTACAGCCGGTACATAAGTGTGACATGAGTCTAACAGATCTACTAGGTGAACTGCAATGTGATCCTTGGCCTGTAGGTCCAGGAAAACGTCCATTACGATCTACCGGTGTTGCATTGGCTGTTGCTACTGGTCTTTTGGAAGCCAGTTATGCTAACACAGGAGCTAGGTATGCAATACTGTTCATGACTATACTTCAACACCTCATATGAATTTTAATATTTTCAGGATAATGCTGTTTGTTGGTGGACCTTGTTCCCAAGGCCCTGGTCAAGTAGTAACAGATGATTTGAGGCAACCCATCAGATCACATCACGATATTCAAAAAGATAACGCTAAACATATGAAGAAGGCAACTAAACATTACGATTCTCTTGCATCTCGAGCCGCAACAAATGGTCACATAATAGATATCTATTCATGTGCTCTTGATCAAACTGGTTTATTAGAAATGAGACAATGTTGTAATTCAACTGGTGGTCATATGGTTATGGGAGATTCCTTTAATTCTTCTTTATTTAAACAAACGTTTCAACGAGTATTTGCTAAGGACAATAAAGGTGATTTGAAAATGGCATTTAACGCAACGTTAGAAGTTAAGACGTCTCGGGAAATTAAAGTTTCTGGAGCGATCGGCCCTTGCGTTTCCTTGGGAGTAAAGGGAGCAAGTGTCGGTGAACAAGAAGTAGGATTAGGTGGCACTTGCCAATGGAAATTTTGTTCTCTCACACCTTCCACAACTACAGCGTTGTTCTTCGAAGTTGTGAATCAACACACCGCACCGATTCCACAAGGTGGAAGAGGCTGTATTCAATTTATCACACAGTACCAACATAGTAGTGGTCAGCGGAGAATCCGAGTTACTACAATTGCAAGAAAGTATGCAATCACTACATCAAAGTAGTAGATTGTATCATTGAGTTTGAAAATTATGATATTTCTGCTTGCAGTTGGGCAGATGCATCAACATCCTTACATCATATAAGTGCTGGATTTGACCAAGAAGCAGCTGCTGTTCTTATGTCACGTTTGGCAGTTTTCAGAGCGGAGAGTGACGATGGTCCAGATGTTTTAAGATGGGTGGATCGTATGCTTATCAGATTAGTTAGTGTTCTTTATTCAATTCTGGGTTATATTCCGATAATATATATGATTCTAATAATTTGAAATATACTTGTTACAGTGTCAGAAGTTTGGAGAATATGCAAAAGATGATCCAAACAGTTTTAGACTTGCAGAGAATTTTTCATTGTATCCACAGTTTATGTATCATTTGCGTAGATCACAATTCCTTCAAGTATTCAATAATTCTCCAGATGAAACTAGCTTTTATAGGTAAGCTATTCTGCTTAGTAATCACTGTATGTATTGCTACTCAAATTCTGAATTTACAGACACATGCTTATGCGTGAAGATTTAACAAATTCCTTGATAATGGTGCAACCAATCTTGTATAGTTATGGATTTAGTGGTCCTCCAGAACCAGTTTTATTAGATACTTCATCTATTCAACCTGACAGAATTTTATTGATGGATACTTTCTTCCAAATACTTATATTCCACGGAGAAGTAATATATTTTATTACTTTTTATGAATAATGGATGATATTGTAACGTTCATTCATTGGTTACAGACGATTGCACAGTGGCGTCAGTTGAAATATCAGGATTTGCCAGAGTATGAAAACTTCCGACAGCTTTTGGCAGCACCTGTTGACGATGCTGCCGAAATATTGGCTGGAAGATTTCCTGCACCCCGGTACATTGATACCGAACAAGGTGGTTCACAAGCGAGGTTCTTGCTAAGTAAAGTGAATCCAAGTCAAACTCATAATAATATGTATGCCTACGGAGCGGTAAGTAAATTTTCCTTTTACCACTGTTCTTTAATAAGATACATTTCATATATTACAATTCATAATTATCGACAGATAAAGTCCTTTTATATCGAACTGCACTCAATATTCATTTTCAATTGTTAAATATCAATAAATCACACGTAACTAATATTTTTTTATGTCACCGTGATCCGGCAACCAGGGGATGCCGATACCCAGTGGGGTGTGTTTTCCATTCATTTGATAATTTTATTTGCTTTCATTGCTTTAATAATTTAATTATATGGGGTAATGTGGTAAAGTTACAGTTGATATCTATAGTAACATTACAATAAAATATTTATTCTATGTCAGAATATTTGTTAACAGTATTAAAATATCTAACGGATATTGACTGTTACTAGGAAAATTTGCAGGAACATAGGTATTGGGATCTTAATCTATATCTTATATTATTTAACACAATTTCACGTTATTACCATGCAGGTGTACGGTATTCTACACGCTTTAACATATTTGTACGATTCTGTTGTCACAATTCACTGGTGGTTGGCATCGAGGCATTTTGTTTATTCGTCGATTATGCTTTTACAGACTATAATTAACTCTTATTTTCCATCGGTTTGGGACAAGATATCTCAGCTTCTATTTTTTTTGTTCGATTATCGATCGTGATGTCTAATTAATGTTTGTTTTAATTTAGGAGAGCGGAGCGCCTGTCTTAACTGACGATGTCAGTCTACAAGTATTCATGGAGCATTTGAAGAAATTGGCTGTATCTTCTACAGCTTAAATTGCAACAGTACAAAAAGATTTAAGTATTGTTAGTTGCAATTTGTTCACAAAGATAAAATAGATACAGCCCGAATTTATATAAATATATATATATATATATTTCCGTATATATATATTAATGGTTACGCTATTGCGATGGAAATATATAATTAATTAAACGTAATTCCACAATTTTTTTTTCGGAGTCCAAGTATAATTCGTGTATAAAACAAAATACATGTAATACATATTTTAAATGTATTGTACCCCAATTTTTTAAAATGCGTCAACAGTAGTATAACTTATTTTTCAATGGTATTATAAGAGTAGACCTTGTCACTTTTTGGAAGATTGTAAAATGAGTAACAAATCGTGTAACTAATTAGACATTGTAAAGAGTAGGTTGTCAAAATCTGTAATATCTATGAAATTTATACATTATTAAACATAAAAATGATATATAAGTGTACAAGTTTTTTATTAATTAAAATTATAAATGTTTTCATAAAATTTATAGGAGGAATAAAATTTAATGATTCACCTTTCAATACATTGATAACTGTTTTGACTTCCCTTTTTATGTAAAATAAATGAGATTATCTGTGAAAAAATGAACTGTTACATTTAATACAACCATCAGTACATCCAACTCATCAGTAAATTGTGCAGTATTAAAGAAATTAATCAAACATATTAACTGAGAAACCTTATAGACATTTTTTGCTCAACATCTGTTCGTTCCAGAGCTTTGCAGAATTCTTCAAACGATATCATTCCATCACCATTCTCATCTGCCTCTACTATGGTGCGTTCTGCAATGCTAGTTAACTGTTCCTCACTAAAATAAATGTGTTCACATATTATCTATGAATAATATGAAATGTAATGGATAATTTTTCTCCTTACCTAATGTTTGCACCAACCATCATATGCAAAATAGCTAAAAGTTCATCTTTGGATATCAAATCATCATTATCTAAATCGTACATTTTGAAAGCAACTAAAAACAATAAATAACATGGTGTTTATAAGGCATGGTGGAGTTTTGAATTATATGACAATATTGTAATATTATCAACTTACATTTCAATTTTTCTTGCCTAGAATTTAACCTATTGGGACTATTCTTTTTAATGGGTCTAAAGTGAGCCAGCACTTGCATAAATTGTAGAAAATTGACTCTATCATTACCGCTTTCTTCGAAAAAAGCATTTACAATTCTATCACCAAGAGGATTGATTGCCAATTCTGGAATTCTGAGAAAATCTTCCCTGCTCAAAGTTCCACAATCTCCGCGATCAAGACTAGTAAAACGACTGTACAGACGTTCAATTTGATTTGGAGTAACTGTAATTATATTTAAATATGTACTTGATAACTAGATGCATATTAACATAACATGTCAATGAACATTAAATAAATATTAATGCTTATAATTTTTAGTAAGATAGTAAAAGTAATTTCGAAATATTTTCGTTACGAATACCTACATCCAGTAGCTTCTTGGATTTGCGCTATTTCTTCTTCGCGTAAAAGTAAGCTGGATCTGTTACCCATATTGACTAAATATAACAGTTCAAAAAGCTTACAGTATTTCAAATTTAAAAGTTAATATTTATAATCTATCACGTGTCTCCTAATTCATATTTATGTATGTACTCTGTTTGGTCAAAGTACATCAAACAATTGACTGACAGCTGACACATTAATCATGTGTCAAAGGTAACTTAGATAACGGAGAGTTCTTTAAGGTTGACATACAATGTAGTATAAGAAATGTTACAAAGATTTAATTAATAAATTTCACAATACAGAAATGAAATGTTTTAAATAATTAATAACATTTTTGCACAAACACTCTTCGCAACTAATTTGACTAATCAGTTATTTATGTCGTTCTAGGGAAAGTAAATTCTCTATATAGAAAGTTATAATTATGTTTTCATCACTGAATTCCCTAGTGTTTCATTTGCTAAATCAAGTAATTTATATAAAAATAATTCATTAATTAATGCAGTTGTAAATCATATATTATTTTTAAAAAGCAAAATTTACATTGGTGAATGATAACATAGAACTTTCTGTTTAACCTCTTTTATTACTGATTTGTTCCAAAAAAGCGGAATGGATCCTGTTATGTGACTGAGTATAAGAATATCAAACATTGTGTAAATTTTTGACGTGAAATTGTATTTGTGTTATTATCAAGTCAGTAAATGAATTTGTGTACAATTTTATTACTTACTGAATTCAAATGCTTTCGAGCTGGCGCTTCATCGATTCGATTCCAACGTCAGTATTCAGGAAATGACGTGATTACAGCTCAGTGTCCACGTAGCGCTTCAACGTCTGACGAGCGCAGTTTTTCGTACGTCAAACAACACTTTACAAAACGTTCTCCGATCGTAAGCAACGTGAGTATCGCATTTTCGTGTATTGTCGTCGTAATTTGTATACGTGGGACTAAAACAAAGCTGTATTATTAAAATAATTAACATTTCTCACTAGTTACAGTTCATTTTCTGTTATTAACAAACTCGAAATTAAATAGGTATATAGGTTACCGAATATAAGTGAAATCAAACATATTATTTATACACTGTATTATAACTACAAAAACATATGTAATTTTGCACACTGCCTGCGTAAAATATTATGTCAATTCTATTTAAACATTCTAATTTTAAGAATAGTAATATTGAACCATTATAAATCTTATTTCAGTTTTGTGAGCATAATGGATCAAGTAAAGAAATTGACAGAACCTGGACGCCAATTTGCAAAAGACAGTATTCGTCTTATTAAAAGATGTACAAAACCTGACAGAAAAGGTAAAGTTTAAATGAATTCAAATAACAAGAGTATTGTATAACCTTAACTTATCCTGTGATGTTTCTTAGAATTCCAGAAAATTGCCATTGCCACAGCTATTGGTTTCTGTATAATGGGTTTCATAGGATTCTTTGTTAAATTAATTCATATTCCAATTAATAATATCATTGTGTAAGTAATACATTCAATTTAATTCATATGGATATCATTTTCTGAGTACTTGTATTTACATAATTATTTGTATTTTTCAGGGGTTCTTAAGATCATGTTAAATAGGTATAATTGAAATTTAATAAGGTTATTTCCATTGTTTTCCATCAATGCGTCTTTATTTATAAGATAAAATTATGTATTTTATTTTGAATCGATTGTGATTGAGGTATGTGAATGTGTGTGAGTAATATAAATAATGAATTTTATAATAAAATGTGTGTCTAAGTATTTCTGTTGGGTTCTTTCATTTCATGTCTTATGAATTAATTTCAACCAAGAACAACAAATAAATATTAGTATCGAAGGCACTTTTATTTAAAGAATAAAATTTTCCCTTAGGTTACAACGATAAAATTTTGTCAGCCATTTTTCTAGTCATTTGATTCAATGCATCTCTCCTAGGGAAAAATAGCTGTCGCATGGAAATCCATGGCCAGGTACTCAGTAATAAAAGACAATAGTACAATTTTGTTACAATTAATAAAATCTTATATACTGTTTGCTATTTTGTTATTAAAGTTATTTTGCTCTTATTTTCTAGAAAGACTTTTTAATACATTTTACTAATAAGATAATGAACTTAGAGCCCGATACCATAAATGACTGTATCTGGGATTTTAATAATGGCAGTATATATTGGATAGCAAACGTAATTATATCAAACTACACTCTATATTTAAAAAAGAATAGTAAATTTTGTTGATGATTTTTAACAGAACGTGTATTTCCTAGAACACGATCAGAATTTTTATAAAAAAGAAAAAATGCAATACTTCCAAAACAGTCTGCAAATTGTCCACAAAAAGAAAAATAATCAAATAGTGATTGCTTAATATAACTGCGTGTGATAAATCCAATACTTAAAGATTGTTTAGTACGTCGATAATATTAATAATAATTTCACCGTGTTCGGATTTTCTTCTCAATATGTCAACAATAGAAAAAGATTCGTATATAAATATAAACTCTTGATAGGTCTGATACTTTCTGAACTTTACATTAGCAAATAGACATCGATAATATATTTATACACTTAACGTGTGTATTAAACTATTAAATACTCTCTTCAGGCAACTTAATAAAATTTATATAAAAAGCAAATATATATATATGTAGCACCACACGTGTGCAATTGTCACGTGTTGACATTCGTTCTACGCATTAAAAAAAAACATCCCTATTAATGCTCGTAGATGCTTAATCTCGTGAAGAATAAGAGGAAGACTTTGTCTCACTTCACGTTTCACGAAGTGCAAGAAAAATCTTCTCCTTCATTAGATGAACTGGCGGTAACATTCCGAAGATGAAAAGCATTTTTAGTCCGTGGACTATTTAGGCGAGTCGCGTTTGGCTAAGTATTAAACTAGCTTCCATAAATTGCAAAAACGCTTAAGCGTAGCCCAAAGTGCGTTTGCCGAATTTTCACAATCGATAATTTTGTAGCACAACTTGTTCCGATCGACTAATAGTTCTGTAGATTCTTTGGCATTTCTCTGTGTATCAAATGTACAAAAATTGATGAAATCACGCACTTAGAGTTATACGGATTAAATTTGAAAGTAATTCCTGATACTTGTTTAGCGCAAACGCACCTGGGGAGGGTAACTACCCACAAAATTGAGGTATGTCGTTCGGTTTTTGTCATTAATCGTCATGTACTTGTACGTGTTCATTAACTGTTAATGACGCGCGCGCATGTGTGTTTGTATTCATATGTGCGTGTCTGCGAGTGTAAATACATAACATACGTATATCCGTATAAAACAGCGATGGACAAATCGTGAGTCCGCCGAAAGACTTACGGGCACTGGTGTACATAGTGACTTCAAATTGAAAAATTTAGAAATCTAAAAATTTGACAATTTAAAAATATAGAAAGTACAAATTATAAAATTACGAAATGAACCCATCAGTACCCGCGAATATACACCTGCACTTCGATGCACCGCTGCGGGCACAGTTGCCCATCACTGTATATAAAATATGCACATTTACAATATTAAATATCGTTCGATTATTCGTATAATTATAAGTATCCTTTGAACGCGTTACAGAACCGCGTCGCAATAGTCGTGAACAATATCAGAAGACTTACGCTGAGTTACGAGTTATACTTGGTTTCTCACTGGTGAATCGAGAAGCGGTCGCGTGTGAAAAAAATAACGGCAATAACGCAGACTGCAATTTTAAAGGGACTCTCGATTCTCACTTAAAATAACCAAAACATCTTTGCGATGCTCAATTTAAAATATTGATTGATAATCATAAAAAAAATTATCTTAATTGGGGATCAAAAAGAAAACAAACTTTTCTTCAATTTTCAATATCTCGAGCATCGCAAAAACGATTCGTTCATACCTTACATTAATTATATCTTAGAATGTCACAGTACTTATGTTCGAGGAATTGGTTACTTACTTTCAAGAAGGGTTACTTTCAAGGAATGTCTTCAGGCGTTCAACGTCGAACGTTTCGAGTATAAAGGATCGTGTTAAAAAGAGAAGATAGAGGACAAAGAGAAAGAGAAGAAACAAGAGCGACGCTGCTACCATAATCAACTTACGAGCTACAAGACTTGCGATTAAACAGAGAAGGGAGATCCAGGAAGTCCGATTTACCGGAAACGAAAGGATCACACATTTGCACAGAACGAAATCCTGGTCTTCAGTTAACTCGGATGTTTCCACTTTTCTAGTGTCTTCATTGGCGCAACTAGGATTCAACGCGTTAGATCATTGTCATACAGTTTATCACCCCATCAGGTCATCACAACATTCGTCTAGGGGATCCTGTCTAATTGCGCCAATGTGTCTTCTTGGAATGCATACGACCGTTCGTTCACCAGCTTCAACAAAACTACCCCCAGCAGCTTCTCCAAGCCGGTAAACCGGATTTCCTCAAAGGCAACTCCTCAGACGTTGCTTGCGATGGATAAAGCTATTAAACCGTACAACCGGTGTCCGTGGTGGGCACGTACGGGCTCTCCTGCCGATAAAACTCGCCCTCGTACTCTTCCACCTTCACCGGGTACTCCGTCACACAGTTCTGAGGTTGATTCAACGCTGGAGGAGGTTGCACGAAGTTCTCTTGGTAACTGGGCAACTGCAGCGGCTCCGCGTACTGCTGATAAGAGGTGTCGTTGCCGCCTTGCTTCAGACACGTTGGCCTGTGGAAGCTCAACATGTCCACCAGCCTACGCCTCTGTGTCTCCAGCTCCTGGATCTGCGACTTCAAGTCGTGATTTTGCGTCTCCAAGATCTCTGACTCCTTTACTAGGATCACCGTCTTTTCTCGCTTCTTTAGTCGACACTTTGTGGCTGCGATCTTGTTCCGTTCGCGTCGTCTTCTACGCCTTTCCTCGTCCTCTGGTGTCAGCTGAAAAGAATAGTTGAGTTTTTGACGGCTGTTCGGTGGATGTCGAGAGAATATAGGTAGAAGTTTTGTAAAACATTTCATCGGATGATCTAACGAAATATTACAGTCTTGTTCTGCATGTTTGAGATTGAAATCCAATTCGAGGGTTTTGAATGCCGAAGGGCAAACTCTTGAAATCGATGAGACGGTGACTTACAGCACAAATCGACCGACATCACAACCGCATTATCGTTTTATTAACGAGAACAGTATGTGAGTAAATTTCTTACTCCACTGCGGTTGTTGTTGTTTCCCGCTTCGTCCTCTTCCTCGTCGTCCGCGCTGCCATCTTCCTTCTTCGTCCTCTTCTTGGTGTCATCTCCGCTACCGTTGGCTCGTCTTTTTGTTTGTAGCGTCAACTTCAATCCTGCAATATTTATTTATGAATTAATTACAATTCAAAGTTGAAAAAATTGACGCGACTTTATAACACACAATAAAGTTTTACTCGTATCGCTACATTTATTACATTGTTAACATTATCAGGGTATTAATATTATTTTATCGAACATAGTCGTTTATCTAATTTTAGATTTCTTATCGGTAGAGTACTGTAATTGTAAATAACGCTACATAACAACAGTATAAATAATAGAGTTGTAATCGAGCATATAATATTTATGCCACCAGAAAGATACACAAGTTTGTAGGTGAGTTTTAATAAAAAAAATTCGGAATTTCTAGATCGAACAAAGTAACAGAAATAAAAATAAAAGTATTCATCTAGAGAAAAGATGCAGCATTAAAGAGCAGTTATATAATGGTTATGGCAGTAACATTGCAAAATTGTACCATCACTCGTTTCTGTCTCGCCTCGTTTATATATCTCGTCCTAGTTACGTGAGACGTGTTTTACTTCCTTCGTATCATTTGTTCATCTTCTGACATCTTCAATAATAAATAGCTGATTTTAGTAGGCGTGAAGATATACCGTTGGATATTTATTACCTTACATTATCTTTTTTATTCACATTTTACAGAATCCTTACGAATGGAATATCTATAATGTGTAATGTACAGTTGGCTTTCTTGGGAAAAATCAACCTGACGATTTGGAAATCTACTTGTATTATACCCAACAGTACAAACTGAATGACAAACTATTATTAATTTAATCAGTAAAAAAGCTAAGAGTACAAAGAACTAGAAAGGCTAGTTTAGAAGCGAATCTTGAGATTCGAGGTAGTAAAGTTGAAAGGGTCAAAAACGTCCTTGGAATCGGTAGATTCGGCGGCAAATAAAGTAAGAAGAGTCGAAAGAGGAGCCGGTAGGATATCAAGGTCACCACCGGATGGATGGGTACCTTCTTTAATGAGCTGACTACAGGTGTGCTGAACACTCGGTGGGCTCGGCTCACCGCTGCTAGTCGAGTCCGTACGATCCCTGCTCTTCTCGTTCGTGTAACCCTCGAAGGGATTGGTCATGGCGATTAGGGAGTTTACGATTTCCGGTGTCCTTGGTGTGACCTCGGCCGCCGCGACACCGAGAAGACCCGCGGCAGCCGTTGGACTAGGATTCACGTTCACATTCAGGTTGTACATGGTCGGTTATTACCATTTAACCTGGAACAAGAACAGAAGAGTACCGAGGTGAGATTAGGCGGATGTGGAGGTGATCAGATCGGAGATGAACAACCAGCCTGGATAACAGTTATTATACCTTTTTGACGATGACACAGTTACGAATAATAGTGATTGTTCAACTTAATTGTTTAATAACATTCAGTTCATGAAATTCATTAATAAAACATATCATCGCGTTCGTAGATCTTTAGAACCCTAATTCTATAAATTCTTATAATTGTTCCGACGCTAATTCTATCCAATTGGAACTCCTGTCAAAACTTTCAGCTACCGAAACATGGCCCGAAGGTGCTAAAGCGTTCAAGAAATTAGCAGAATTTTTGTAGAGAGGCAACAGTGACACATCGATTTTGACGATTTATTTCTCTCAACGGAACAAAGTCTAAAGTTTAAGTAAATTTCGTGGAACTGTCGTTAAATAATTAGCGAATTCCTTCCGTGTTCGAAGAGAATTTCGATCTTGTCGCTTAACTGTATCTCGACGACATTTCCTGCTCGTAGAATCGTAGCCTCGTTCTATTCTGCCGATTGTGCATTCTTCTTTTCCGGGGAATGAGAAGAATATTGATACAGCCTTGAACGGGCGACTATTGAGCTCGAATCAATGCGAGAACAAAGAGGAATCCAGGCTGAATCGCGGTAACGCTGATAAACCGAACCGGAAGCTGAAGATCTCTATCGATGCCGCCAAGTGTAACCGGCTTTCGACGATTATCAAAAGTTGCAACGCGTTCAATAACGTTCGCCGATAATGGAACAGTTATACGACTAGCATTTCGAGCCGTCGTGACGTCTGATAACCGTTATCGGTTACGGAAGAACTCGGCAATATTGAAATCGAACGATCACGTAGCAAAAAGCGTTCGTTCGATTCCTTCTTACAATGGCGCGATCTGTAATTTTGTCCTGCGAAAGTTTGTTGGATGCGACATTAGTCTCGTTCTTAGAAGTGCTCGTTATATCAGCGATAGAATAAACATAGTAAATTCCTGGAAGAAAACAAAGTGGATATAATTGATGTATCGAGAGAACGGAAATCTAGAGGAAATTGCAACTAATCACACTTTTCAATTGTCTACGATCTTCCAGATCCCTCTATTGATCTAAGTCCCCAAATCCTTACGTTTCTCATGGATTCATATATTCGTAGATCGTTAGTGATCTCTAAAGCAAGTTCTAGCATCTAATTTGCTAATAATTCCTTTAGCCTAAATGTCACTGTCGTTCAAAATGCAGTTTGTGCGTGTAACGTTTCACGAACGTACATCAATAAGAATGCGTAAATCACAATATCGCGTTACAAAAGCCCGTTAAAATCTTAGTCGGAGTTGTGCAGTCGTTTCTTTGTGAGAAGAAGGTTGGGCAACTGGTAACCGAGCCGCAGTCCGAAGAATTCGATGGCTGAAAACAAACCGGGCCCCGATTCTAGCCTGGAGGACGAAGCCGTTTCTTTTTTAGAGGACACGTCGCGTGGAACGTGCTCGAATGCTCGCGTACACCCGTCAAAAATGTATTTTTGACGAGAATTGACAAGCTTTTAGCGTTTCCCCTACCGCGTCCACTTGTTTCGCCTCGCCCGATGGATTTTTGCGCGTCCTGGATAGATCGTGCACATCGTAGCCGCGTTATTTTTGCGATCTTCATTCGACGAGCACCGAGTTACGTAAGCATTCTGGCGGAAAGGTTACCGGAAGGTGGCTGTCTGTGTGCTCGATGGGAACGTTCCGGGATGATTTTTAGGCTCTCCGTGGTTCACCGTCCAAATCTGGACTTTCTGTAAATATGTGTCCTTTCTCGGTTGTGAAACACGTTTTACTTTTCTTCGCTTGTTTGATTTGGGAGGATGTTAGAATTTAGAGCTTGTAAAATTCAAGAATTTAGAGCTTGGTAATTTGAAGAGCTAGAAAAAATAAAATTTTTGGATTCTATAGATTCGGAAATCGTGGAATTTGAAGATTCGTAGTTTGAGAACGTGGGCGTTTAAATGCGAAAGCCCGATAAAATCGAGTCACTGGTCCTTCTCCGAGCAGAGGACCCTTTCTCTCTTTTTGTGAGAGTGCCAGATGCAAGAGCGTGTGCGTGAGAGAGATCGGAGTTTCGTAAGAATTTGATCGTTCCGTATTCGGAGCCTAATGCCCTTGCAACTCCTTCTTCGTAGCCTTCTATGGTTCCTCCTTCTCTCAGCCAGTGTTTCTGACTGTGTGACTCCTCCGACATTTCCCGCGCAGTTCTCCGGACAACCGTAAAATGGACTTCCTCGGACCGGATCTCCTCTGATTGTGTGTTTGGGTCGGAGACGACCCATGGTCCCCTCCGCCACAGGCAAACCCACTGACCTATATGTTGCGGAGGAAGATGACTCGCAGGCGCTCATCGCAGCGATGGCCTCGAAGTGATCTTGAATTTGAACAAATTCTAGCTTTGCTGGCCTTCTTTAAAAAGTTACGTCGTTTTAAATTCGATCATGAAAGAACGTAAGATTATTAAAGAACGCGATCATAAAATATTAGTGCTTAATTTAATAAATGATTAATCTGGAGCAATAGGTGCATCTATTGGCCGAGTTTAAACAGCTGTTGTATTCATACATTAAGCGAATTACCTCGCGTAATTCTCTGTCAGAATGATCTTGTACTCTTGTCGCAACGAACTACTTGCTCTAACACCTTGAGCGAAACATGCATGTGCGTTTAACATGATTCTGATATCCCGATGGGATAAGTACATTTATTTTGCAATATACTAAAGGACATGTATTGCATTAATAATTAATTAGTTTAATTACATACAGAGAAGTAACGCGAGTGAATATATTTTACAATGGAAATGGAATTTGTAAATGGAAGGAAGAGAGTAAGTGAATTCTTGCGTCTAATTTTCTCTTGTCTTCTCTGGCGTGTTTAGTCACGCTGATTAAACGGAAAGACGATAGAGAGGAACGCGAATCGAGGCCACGAAGCGGAAGAAGGAAGAACGCTTTGATTTTAAAATTGAGCTACGAAAATAGCTTGATAAATAAAATCAAAAAAGTACACAATCAACTTCTCGTTGCAAGTAGATTCTAATAACAAACTAATTTAATTAGTTCAAACAGTTTTCTTTCTTCGCTTCTCTTTAAAGCGCAGTGTACACTTTTGTAAATACAAAATCAACAAAAACACGTTTCTAAAAAAATAACAAAATAACAGTTCCGTTCCACAAATCTTACTAATTTATTGCAAATGCGAGTTTCATAGTAATCGAACAGGATACAACAATCCCTATTATAAAACACGGAAAAACCCGCAGTTTATCTGGAATCGCAAGAAAAAGAAAAGAACTTTATGCAAACTATGTTTTCTCGAAATACACGTGCCAAAATCTCGTTAAGTTTTCAACGATACGCAAATAACACAAAAAACAACAACAGGGAAAACAGAATATTCGAAGGAATCCGTTGGAAAATCTGGCAAATAATCGATCGACCGATTATGCGATAGAAGGATCATACGCTCGCATAATCGACGGCTGATAGGAGGCCGCTGCAACAGATTGAAATAATAATCCGTGAATCGAGTTTGTTTGAATGGGAACAGGTGTCCGATCGAAGCCGTCGCCTCTGCACGTTGTTAAACGTATAAATAGAAACCGTTTGATTTTGATGTATGCCACGAACGCTTTGGTATTCGGCGGATCTTTCGTTGAAAGATTCACGAAATAAAAGTTACTATGCTATTTTATTTTTCTAGCTTACTGAATTCTCGTTATACTCTCACCTATTAGATCACAATGCGTTGCATTCGTATGTACTGCAATACGTTATATCACAACACATAGCAACATAACGAAAATCCCCTGTACTAAAACTCCTATCGCAGTTATGTCAGTTACAAGATACACTATCACCAAATGACTAACCTTTTATCAGTTCGATTGTAACTTCTTTCGTGGTACTAATTGCGAGCGTACTTCGATTAAAATTAACCTTTCGTGATCAAATGGCAGAACAACATGATCTGACCAATTTTATAACGTTTATATCTAATCCATGACCAATTTAGTCGTCGTTTAATATAACACAGACTTACTCGAAAACAAATTTTTCTATACGATTCACAAATTTACCAATAAAACGCATTGAGAATTAAATTTTATAAACAATAAATAACGAACGTGATAATATTTCGAAATGTATCCATTTGAACGACACGAATAATATTACTTGCGTTAAGTTCTGATAGAAAAGTCTTGTTTATCGGTGTTGTTCGGTGTTCGGTTACCTTAAACGTGAGCGTGAGTTCTCCGGAAGGAAACAAAGGTTCCTCTGTGGCTTGCTACAGTGCTGAATGTTCCTTTTATCCGGCGATAAAGTTGATAAAGTTTCCGCTAACATTATTGGATAGCGCGAAGTATTTTAGTTTAGTCTCGGTGGCGGGTGTGTCGTTTTCTAATAAACAATGCATTCTTTGACAGAGAACGATCGTTTCACGGGTTTATAAGAAATGTTTGAATGTTGAAAAAGCATCGGGATGTAAATCCATCGAATATAAATCGTCGATAATCCGCAGGCGTCACTCTCAAACGTGATTTATTTATCTTGAAGGTGAATTCGAGACGAACGATTTTCACGAGACGAAGAAAACAAGACGAAACGATATCCTAGGTCGAGGTATATATTATCGGGAGATTAACGGAGACACGCGGTTAAAAATGGCCGAATAAAAGCGCGGAGATTCGAGCGAGAATAAGAATGAAGGCCCATTGGAAAACACGTTTGCCGTTGAAAAATGAAGAAAAAATTCGTGAAAGCGTCGAAGAGATATACATAAACGTATGCAAATGTTGCACCGGTTTCAGCCGTCGCTTCTCTTGTCGCTCTCTGATTATTCCATATTTGCGATTATTATCCACGGGTCAAGAGGAAAACAACTATTCCAGATTTTCTTATTATTTTGCGCAAAGAAACAAAATATACTTTCGGCCGAGCTCTGTTATCGATTATGCCTGTAAAGTTTCTCTTCGGGTTCTTTTTCTTTAGTTTACACCAGCAACCTTTTTCGCTTAACCTTGTCTTCTTTTAATCGAACTGGTTTCTCCCGCCTTATCACTCGATTTCGTACACGTTCTCATTTTCACGTTCCCTCATTTTTTCTCTTCAAACGTTCTCAAATACTTTCGGATAATTTTGAGCAGCTATGAAATTCCTTGTACGACACTTACAAGATAGTTTGCGGTACTTTGAAATACTTTGAGACGCTGCATAGATGTATCATTCGGTCACAATGAAAATAGTTTCGAGTGCGTCATGTTACTTGAAGTAACAATGAGAGGAGAGTTTCGTACCTACGATCCCTGGTGGCGAACGATGCATCGTATCGGAGCGTGGCTCGTAAAACGCAGCGTGCGTCAAGCACGGGTCATAAATACATCGGGCAACGATATATCGAAGGTGGCCCCTTTCCGCAAAAGCGAGATTGCGACGAAAATTCGCGCGGACCAAACGATTAATTCTCAAGATCCTCGAGTTTCCCTCTGAACATGTGCCACGCGATTTTCACACCGCCCGGGTCATCGGGACCCTCCGGAAAAGCGAAAATCCCTTCGAGGGTAGGAAAAAAAGCAGATCCCTCCGGGATGATCGGCCAAGGACGTTGCGAGATTCCCGGGATACCATATCGGCCCGCGTCTCTACACACTTTCTGATTACCTTCGATCCTTTTGAAGTATTTTTAGATGCTTTGAGGCACTTCGGACATCTTTGAAATAGGACGAAACGCGTTGGAACGCGTCGAGTTCGGTTTGACACGTTTTGAGATGCTTTCGAATTGCTTTGAAACGCTTGAAATCACTTTGAGGCGTTACGAAGCTCCGAATACGTTTGGAAATACTTTCAGATAATTTGGGATGCCCCGCAAAATACTTGAACGTTCTTTACAATACGTTTGGAACGGTTGCGGACACTTTGCAGCCAGTTTGGAGTACTCTTACGTGCTTTAAGAAGTTCTGAAATGCCTCAAGGTCATTTAGGGTCCCATAAAGTGCATGCAAACATTTTGTAATACTCGCGAGACGCTTTGAAATGCTTCAAACGATGTCGAAGTACTTTAGAAGCCTCTGAATAGCCTCAAGGTCTTTCAAAGTCTCTATAGGTATCTCAAATTGCATAAAAATATTTTGCAATACCTTCGAGACACCTCGAGGTACTTGATACGGAACTTTCACGCAGGTTTCAGATAGTCCTGAAAAGTGAAAAATTTCCCGCGATAACGAACACATTTTGCAATATTACATAATTACCCGTCGTTCGTCGGTCCGATGTTACGACCGACATAAAAGAAGTCGTATGGTGTACGGGGAGAGTTTCACTAAGGAAGAGCGATATTCGTACACGGGAAAGAGAGAGGGAGAGGAAAAAAGACGAGATCGTTGTACCGAGAGAGTAAGAGAGCTTGCGCAACCGGTGCCCATCTGGCCAGAAAGCTTTTATCGTGCTTTTTCGGTACGGTCGTCGACATAAGCGTGGGCGGCCTAATTCCAACGGCTGTCGTTTCTGCAACGTACGCGTCCGATCGCCAATAGAAAGAACAGATCCAGTCCTCTTCCTGTGTATCGAAATCCCATCGACACTCCTACGAAACTAGCGATCTGTCCACGACTTTACGATGCACGATTCGTTGGAAACGAGATCAAAGAGAGAATAAACAGGAAAAACATTGGAACGTATTGGCAAAAAATTCCTGTAACTAGGAAATATTAGACTTCAGTCGCCAGATGAGCTATTCAGGCCCTAAATATGAAATCTGAGGTCTAAGTACCGGAAGGAATCTAGGGTCCAAAAGGTCGCCAGCATAAATAGAACCGATAGAAACGCAGATCGAATGTTTAGAAATTCGTCCAACAGCAAACAGTGAGATACATTGTGATCAACGACAGACAACCTCTCACTCTCTGTTTGATGATATCATGAAGGAATCATCTGTTATGATGATGAACATAGAGCCACGTTGAGAGTTCTTTTCGTCCCAGAGAATTTAAACGAGAGGAAAGTAGAATATCCTCCTTAAAACGTCGCGTGTTCGCAAGACAGCAAAGTTCATATTTTGGAGAACAGAGTTACGCAATGGCCAGATAAGTGAATTCATTCCTGGAGGATTAAACTTTTACTACGTAAAAAATAAAAGCTCACGCACAGATAAGAAGGTTCAAGACTGATAAATATATGTAGATAATATGATTCATGTTTATCGTGTGCGTTTCAAAAACTGGCTAACTTGGACTTTGAAAATTTTCATGGCCACAAGCTTTATGGAATCTGTTCCAAGTACGAAGGAGTACCGCGAAGAAGGTGAGAGGTTAACGCGAGAGAAAAGAGTTCGAAAAGTCAATGCCTTTGGGGCATGGTGTGGCTTGTCAAACTGTAGCTCACTTTCTAACGACACCAATTGCTCAATACCACTTTTTACTCCAAAATTTGTATACCACATACTTTCTTAAGTACAATGTTCTTATACAAAGGTACACAAATTCTCGAAAAGGCTATTTTTAATATAAAAACTTGTTTAAAAAAAGCGTCCTTCGACTAAGAATTAAACGTGACCGGAAAGGGTGATCAAGATGGAAACGAGTTTCGGGAGGAACACGAAATTACCTTTAATGTGGAATGGCTTTAATGGGAACGAAAGAGAAATAACAATAAGAGAACATTACGGTGCTATCTGTCCCAATTATGCCACTTTAATTACGGCAAATTACTTTACCGGTGCCCCGGAGCATGACGTTACCTACAGCTAGCCAGTGTTTCACTTTTACGAATCGTTTCTGAAAATCTCCGAAACCCGAATAATCCGGCAGCAACTTTGTAAACAAACCTATCGACTTCTGCATCTCATTTGCATCTTACTCCGTGAAGTGCACACGATAAATATCTATCCAAGTATGTAAAGCAGACGATTAGGTATCCGTTCCGCTGCGATGTCTTAATTAAATGCCACAAGAGATAAAGAACGGAATTAGATTCTCGGGTTTCTGTGAACTCTATCAATGTTCAGTTTGTATTCGTGCTACGATTTAATCCACTAACTATGCTGCTATAAATCACTGTATGCTTGCAAGATAATGTGGAGATAATAACAATAACAGAGAAATTCTTGGATTCTGTTTGCCAGTTTTTTAAAGAACAATGAGTTATTCCGAAGAAATAATTTGTAAAATGTAAACGAATTTTTAGTTCGCAATTTGGTATGTTGTCTTAAAAAAATGTCTGTTAAATTTTTTAGCTTGGGCAAGTGCTGGAAGGGTTAAAGAACACGATCGAAAGACGATCGAATGGCGTTCATTACCGAAAGGTCCTGGCGTTTCCTACGCACCGTTCGTCCCGCACTATGTTTGGTGTTCGCTAACGAAATTTATGCTTCCTGTCTGCCCGTAACGCGACCACACTCTTGTCGACGATCATGTAATTTACATATGAAGTTCACATGTGTGAGCTTTGTCTATGAACGTCGCAAAACTGCCTCCGGCAACGAAATAAGAAATCGCCGTAACGAGTTTACGTTTCGTAGTCACGCACACAAATGCGTTTGTAAATATTGCATGCAATTTCATCGAACGAGTTACGTTAATGAACGATATGCATCGATTGGAAAATTATTAGAGAATTCATTGGGGACCTGTCGAAGATCACGGATATTCTGAGCTTTACCGATAAACTGGGAATTACTAGGTTGCTATTATTACGAATGAACTAGTAGATTAAAATGAATACTCTTCAGATTAAACTTTTACGCGAATCGATAGAAATTATTCGCTTAGGAAAAGGTTATAGTTCAATATCGTTTATAGCAACGATCGATTTTATGATAAAGAACGAGATGGAGCATTAATAACTGTGGATTCTGAGTAACACGAGACCTCCGCAGTGTTCATAGCAGATCGCATGATATACTGGCCTCTTGAGAAACCTCAAATTCCGATATACATCAGTGGAAGAACTCGAGAGTTCTTCAAGAATCCTCTTCAAGTCGAAGCAAGTCGAGGTTGTGACAGACTTCAAAATCAATGGTGGGAAAAGGAACTACGAATTTACTGTCCCTTAATCAATTTAAAAGTGTGAACGTTTGTTCTCTGACAGTAGGATCTCTTAAGAACTATTTGTTTAAAGTCTGAAAACTGTTTAAACGTGGGTGTACAAATTTTTGCTGGCTCTCATGGATTCTCAGGATACGAATTTGCGCCCGTATGCGAAGACGATTCCCCAAGAAGGGAGAACATCATGCGGGTACAGAAGACATCAATCTCCATTAATTGTTCCCCTCGTAACTGTTTCTTCGAAACACCACAGTTGAAACGGATGCAGTTGGTTTCAAGAGTTGTTCGAGCAGTTTGCGCATCTTCGACGTACTCGAGATATGGAAAAATTTCGGCACTTTAATTTTCTAATCGATGTCTTTCAACTGCAATAATTGCGTACGTTTGAAACTACGATAATGTTCCAATTAACATTTGCAACTTTACAATAGTTAGCACAATAATTATCATAACAATATCTTAAGCGATACGATAAATTCCCAGTTAATATTTTCCGATAACCGCTTAGAAAATCTATTTGGCTAAATTCTGAGAATTATAGAATCGAGGTAAGGATAACGATGCACAATATTATGCCGGTAATTTATCGCGAACGAGCAGCAGCAACAAATCTGTGTCACTTTAGAGATCAAAGCAAAGTCGAAGTGTACCACGAGTGGATTGCTTCTTTAAATTGCTCCTGCAATGCTGACAGAATGGCACGACAGTTGTAAATAATGCTCACGATATAACGCTAATAACAATTCCAGACTGAATTACTTGATCTCTTATGAAACAGAGAAATTTGTAGGTGTTTGGTATTTTGATTGGCTAATGAACCCTTATTTCTCAACGATTCACTCTTTACAAGAACAAATGGACTGTTCTCTTTTTTTCACAGCATCAATCACACACTCTGTCCACAGTGTAACATTAAATTCGGATGCAATGTATGAAGATTAAGACAACTTATTGAAGAGTTGAAATTAATATTAAGTTGAGAAAATTACGTAAAGTGAAAAGTAAGGATTTCTACAAAAATGTCTTATTTTTGTAAGTTTTGAAATAAAGTATGCTGAATTGACACGAGATGGAAATCATCGTGATTACAGAGAGACTCATAAATTATTTCATTAATAAATGGTTGTGATTATACCTCAGAATAAATAACTTCGTATAATTAATCTGTCGTGTATTACAAAATAATTGCATACACCGTTCTGAATATTAATCACGGGAATGAACATAGTGAAGTACAAACCAATGTAACATACGCTATTAAGTTTCGTTAGTGATTAAATGAACAAGATGTTCGAAAAGTAATTAAAAGAGTTTGAATTTATTTCAATTATAATTATTGCAACTATTATGCAAATATTAAAATAATTTCGAAAATGTTCTGATTACAAGAAATATGAATACTAAAACAGTGTATAAATATTTAAATAACAGAAGTATAAAGTAGGAAAACCAGCAGTGAATTATGACCTTAATGTTTGATTAATAACACGGAATCGGAGGCTAATTTATGTAAATCCCGGCTGAAAAAATGATTAGTCTCAAGTTCTCGTTCTAATTATCCGAGATGTAATTGCACTCGTCCCATTACGCGTTCGATTAATCGAACAACATCGTCGATCAAAGGTGTACTCGTGCTTGCAGAGAAAGCGGTAAAAAATACCAATAGCGAGTAAAAAAAAAGCGGTGGCAATACAACAGGAGGGCAAAAATAAACGCGTACGTGCTTAATGAACATCGAGGAATAAATTGAGTGTTAATTTATGCGGATCCTTGCATTGAAAAATCACCGTTATGCTAATTAAGTACGGCGCAATTATTAAATGAGAAAATATTACAACGAACTGATACGAATTTCTATTTTTAAAAGCAACAATGACTTTTTGCGACGATAGACCGTTTAAAGCGGTCATAATAATTCCATTTCCATACTTTTAACATACATATCGTTACGTTCGCGAATATTTCATATTTGGCCTTGTGCTGTCACGGTATTGGTGTAAATAGAAATCTTCGTTATAGCTGTGCAGTTACTGTAAAATTAAGCTTCAACGTTTCAAACTCGAAATCCTCCAAAAAAAATCCTTCGCTTCTGTCACTTTAATCCATCACTAAATGTTGCAACTTAATCGTAACATATTCGTATGCATGAAAAGAGTTTGCAAGTCAGCCAGTATAATTGAATAATGATTAAATGATCTAGATTTAGTTAAGCAAGAATGATAATTGCCGGTTGTTCGCGCTTAAATTCATCCTATCACCATTTCTCTACGATGCAGATTAGCATTTTAAATTCAATCGGTACATTGACGCCCTTGAACAATAATGGCCTCCCCCACCATTTCTTTTTTCCCCGTCCGCCTCTCACTCTTTCACCGTGACAACTTGCAAATCCAGTTATATCATCTCTCTCGACTTTGTAATCAGCTGTGAGCAACGAGGTGGCTCTCCTCTTTCTATATGTACGTACAAGTATATAGACTCTTTTCGAGCTAAAACTCCGCGATAAATCAACCGCGAGAGAGCTTTTATCCGCGCCACGATTTTCCCTTGACCGCGGTAAATTCAATTAACGCGCTGACTGACATGGGGGTCATTGGTGACTGGCGTCCTAAGAAGTTTCATATTATTGAATAATTAAAAAGGGAAATACGAGTGAAATCTATGAACAGTAATGGTGTAATAATAAAATTTATTATTTGACCAATAAGACCATTATTGCTCATCGATGATTGGTAAAAATGAAATTGAAAGCCTTCCGTTACAAGTGCAGCCTTGCACATAACGAGCAGGGATGAAGAAAATCGATAGACATAGACAACGAGGCTGTTCGAAATTCTAGCAACGAAGGTGAAAACGAAAGAAGAACGATGAAAGCGAGATAAAACAAGGTAACTCCACACCTGCGAAGGTATTCGTTCGTCTAGTTGCAATATTTGACGGCCTTCGGCATTATGGAAATGCGCACGCTATCTGACATACGTGCAGATCCTGTATGGGCGAGTTTCGAAGCCGTAGACGATCTAAGAAATGAAATGTCAGTAAGGTCACGGTCGTGAAGGAGTCAGGATTCTTTGCCGACCTATCAGAGATAATTACTCAAAACTGTCGCGATACCGGCGAATTTCTCTCAAGGATTTATTAACAAAAGATTCAGTCAAATAAACTGTGTTTCGACGATGGAGTATTCAATTTCGAAGCGGGAGATTTTGAAAGTAGCGTGGGTGGATAATCTCGAGTGTGATTAACTTTGTACACCTTCGAGTGGAAACGTTCACCTCTATTATTTTCGAAAGTACAGATCTCTAGGTCGATCCTGGCCCGTGGTAAACAATTTGATTTTACAGAAGTACTTTCATCTAAGGAAATAGTTTCTAAGGCGTGCCTAAAATTGAATTTAAATTATCGATGATAGTTTCAATGGAAAGAATGTTCTCGAAAATAGAAAGACGAAAAGGCATTTCGTTGTTACGTTGTCCAACCTTGTAACTAATTATCACACCCAGCAGACTGCACCTTGAGAAGATTGGCACGTTTGCATAGTGAATGCAAAGATAAGATTATTGTTTTATAATGGTATCGGCCGCGGAGGAAGTTTACAAATGAAAGTAAACATTTAATCTTCGTGGTCTCCTGAATCTACATATCTCTCTCTTACACATACGAATTCAATTCGAATTTCAAGAATTATTTATTCGAGAGATTTCATCTTTAACCTAATCTTTATGGTAACGCTCAAAATTAAATATAAAAAATTCTAGCATAGATTGTTAAGCTTTACATGTACAAAGTCGCGAGTGCCAAGCATTAAATATTAAAATACATGCACGATTGTTCATACGCGATACTTATAATTCTATCTGCAGCCAAACTCGAACATGTAATGTCGCATCGATAACGTATCGATATACGTAACGAGGAACCGTTGGTAACTGTTTATCGTCATTAAAATATGAATCAGAAATCGACAGAGGACATATATATTTTCTAAATCAATTCGCGTTCATGTTCGAGCTACATAATCGATAGATCGTATCGTGAGCCACGCGTTCAATGTTCACCTCGAGATTCTACATCGCGGATAAACAATCGAATATCCGTAATCGAACGAGAATCGATTTGCATGGCTCGAATAAAAAAAAATTCGAATCGGACAAGTTTCCCCGCGAAAAGTTTGTTTCTTCACGGGTAAATATGTATGTTCCCTCGCGAGCACGCATTTCTAGTTAACACTAAGTCGTTCATAATAAACGTACTCCACGTTTGAGCCGGCGTAATACGAGGTTTTATGATTACGGTTATTTGTGATCCTACTTAACTCCACTTTACATGCCAATACAAACATTATACTTTCGTTCGTGTACATACGCGTGAAATTAACCCTGCATTGTACTCGAAATACCCGAGAAACAAAAACGAGAAAAATGATGAATAAAACGCGCTCGTAGAAGTGTTTAGTTTTAAATGTTTAGTTTAAGCATCGTATTGTGCAATCGAGAGTATTGGTACCGTGTGAGGATGCTATATAGTCTTTTACTAGATTCGTGACAATGTTGCCAATGTTCTGTTTCGCTATATTTAAGGTTCCCCACTTGCAAATGATCTTCGTGACACTGATATATTATTACGAGCAGTACCGCTGTTATATCGCCAGACAAACGGGACACTTGCCCTGAGCCCTGCGCTTAGGGACCGTTCAATTTTCGCAAAATTAAATAGTTCCGATATAACAATCTACGTATCAAATTTCACAGCGATATATAGCATAGCTATAGCGATGTATCGAATCGGTTGTATACCACATTGCGATGTAGCGAGCGGTGATATAATACGTAGCGGTATAGTCTACTAAGATGTTTCCAGTAATAACAATCTTTATCCCGGGCTCCAAAAACTCTAGCTACAGCGTTGATTACGAGACATCCTCAGGTGTCATGAGCCGTCCAAAGAACACGTACATTTCAGATTATAAAAAGTGGCCAAACACCAAAGTGTATTTTTGGTGAATTTTGTTTGAACAACTTTGCTGCACTTCTTATCGCGTACTAACCGATACTTAATCTTATAATTAACTTCATATTTATGAAAACATTCGATACACAGTGTTAGCGAGATTTCTCCGTTTCATATTACGAATCGAATACGAGATAAATATGAATTATTAGGAAGAAATAAAATGCAACTAGCTCTGTCGATGGAAGAAAGAGGAAATGATAAAAATACGGCAGAAATTGAGAGACAAGTGTTTCTTTATCTAGCAACAATGTACATGTACAATGTCACGAAGTACACGTCGTATTTAACATATTCTTCTCTCGATTCTTGCCGTAATATGCAACATGTTCGTAATAAAGCTCCACTCGGTAGCCGCACGACCTTGAATAACCGCGAACTCGATTTTCGCGATATTCGATCATAGAAGTTATCGCCGATAATTTTGACGTTTGTTTTAATGACAAATCTATCGATAATCTTTCATTCATAATCGTGTTTTTTAATACCGCGGAAAGGTACACAAACTATTACACTACAGAAATCGACGAAGAATTGTCATTAAAGTTTGCAACATGAGCCAGTAAAGCTCTTGACAATTTAATCCACGAAAAGATTTTAATGAAATTCCTGTCGTAGCCTCGTTTCCCTTTAATACACCCTCGAACTATATTACAAGAATAGCCGTACGCGACTCGACCTACAAAGAGCTTTATCACGTGCAGAGAAGACGGTTGTTTTAGGTGCGTGTACGGGGTCCTACCTTTTCAGTTGCGAACAACAACACAGCGTCCCGATACGCCCCACACCGTCCTTCTCCGTCGGCTGCCGGCGCACGACTGTGGATAATTCGCGGTTGCGACCGGCCTAGATATATACGAGCTATTTTTAGCGACTGTCGTCACTGGGAACGGCTGCGATTGGCCGACGATGACGTGACCGTAATTCGTGATTGGTCGATCTCGCGAATACGATGCGAGTACTGGTGCAGGCATGGCTTACGACTGGGCGCGACTCGCGGGCACGACATTTGTTGACATGAAACTGTCAGAGAATACGCGCTCCCTTAATATGCCGGCATTCGAGTTGCATTCGAATACATTTGGATGCAATGTGCGATTTCCTCGGATAAGAATGAGCATAAGGGATGGAAGAACCCAACACTTTACGTAGCAACTAAACTCCCAAATTTTTAGATATAATTCCCAAATTTCCAAAGTTTAAAATTTGAAAGCTTACCGATCGAAAACCAAGTGGTGAAGGTTTCCTCCCCTTGCGTCATCATTTTCGTTAAGGGGACTATCAATGTATGTCGTATGTCAATACTTTCCATCCCTTTCAACATTGTTCACCTGTAAAAGAGACTGTTCGTTTCATATATTCGCTTCTCCGTCATGTCAATTCTGACATCTTTTTCGATAAAATTATTTTCAGTAAGATCCTATTTTGGATGAAAAAAATTTTCATCACGAATAAATAGACAATTGAATACGAATTAAGATTTCAACTTACTAATTGGAGCAAGGCTCGTTCTTATGTACGAACAATCGTACGTTCGCGTCTAGGGTGGGTGGGTGGAATTTATGGAGAATAGAAGCGATGGTAATGAACGATTATTAACGCGGTGCGCGCTATTAATTTGCTCGAAGCTTTCGAAAAACCTTGAAGGCGGGTGGCGTGCCTCTCTTCGGCTCTATGAAATCATAGATTTCCCGGCAATGTTATTATGCGAAAAATTACGCTCTAAAATTAGTCACAGTCCATTACCGTGCGCGTACGGCACCGGCACAAAGGGAAAAAAAGCCGTTTGGAAGTGTGACTTTTTCGATACGTATCTAGCTATTAGCGTTCGCGATGATGATATTATGCTAAGCGAATTGAATAATCGTAATGCACAATGCGCCGTTTACGTGTCCACTCATCGATTGCTTCTACGGCGTAAAATCGTAGATTGTACATTCTTAGTCACATGTCACATCATAGATTCATCTTTGATCAATCGTCTCTGTGTTAGTCGAGATTTGTGTGTCGTAGAAACATATTTTATGGGATGTTCGGTTAAAAGTTGCAACTTCGACGGTTAACGATCTCCACTTTCGATTGTCATACACGGCGAACCGGGTCAAAATGACATTCTTATTCAAACATGTGAAGCATTTAATCGTATCTCGCATAGGAATCTGCAATCTACTTTCAAACGTGGACCAAAGTATATAGGGATGGAGTGGAAGCTTGGTGCGAAGATAACGTGAGAGGGGCTTTAATAGCCGATCCGCAAATTTTATTGGTCGCTTTCATGCGCATGTTCTTTTACCGCCAATTATGAGAAAGTAGAAATCATATATTACATAACACGGATTCTTGATTCAGATTACGCCAAACAAATCTCCTTCAAATTTATAAATGTTCAAACTTCAAATTTATAAATTTTCGAACTTTCAAATTTTCAGATGTTTAAAGTTAAAAATTGAATAGATTAAAGGGATGAGTATAGTAGCGACCTCTATCGATTTCGTCGCAATTGATCAATCATGGCGATACCCACGACTCTAAATGATGTTTAAAAACAGTTTTAAATATTATAGAAGTCGAAGTTCGTTTTCAGATTTAAAAGATGTAATCGATTTAAATAAACCCAATTGTAGCAGAGTATGTAATAAATTATAATATTTGTATTATTTCATGAATAAAAAATTATGGTACTTTGTAGGTTATTCGTTTTAAGGGAAACTTGTCGAATACAAACTCTGAACATAAATTGGGACTAAAGCCAGTCAAAGACTGGGAAGTTTATGAATTCTTAGATATTCCAGGCCTTATTTTTATAAAAAATCCATTTACCAATTATGGGCAAAGGTATTGGATCATACAGTGTATAAAACATTATTCAAGAAAACCATATAAAATAAATTTGGATGCACACAATGTTTTAGAAGAAGATAAAACTTGGTGGGATACATGTTTTGGGTAAGATGCAATGCATCTAAATTAAATATTGTTCTTTATACAGAAGTATGCATTGTGACTTGTGATTTTTAAATTTATGGTGTAATTACAGAGAATCTGACCAAGTTATAAAATTAATACCAAAATTACGATGGGCAACATTAGGATATCATCATGATTGGGATACAAAATTATACTCTGAAACATGTAAAACAAAAATGCCTACTGAATTGACAGCATTGACTTCAGTTTTGGCACAGACTTTAGGCTTTATGAATTTTAAAGCTGAAGCAGCAATAGTTAATTATTATAGAATGAATTCTAGTCTATCTGGTCATACTGATCATTCTGAAATTAACACAGAAGCACCTCTGTTTTCTATAAGCTTTGGTCAGACTGCAATATTTTTAATTGGAGGACTTACACAAGATGATGCAGCCAATGCCATGTATTTGAGAAGTGGAGATATAGTGATTATGTCTGGGAATTCTCGTTTGAGGTATCATGGTGTACCAAAAATATTACCAGCTGATACAATACCATGGGATGATGAAGAAGCAAATGATAACAGTGATTGTTGTACCTGGGATGAAAATGACTGGAACAAAGCAAAAACTTATATTTTAAAAGCCAGAATCAATATAAATGTGAGACAAGTATTAAAACCTGGACAGTTAGCATTGCCATAAAGTATTGTACAAAGTTTGCTTGTATAGTTTTATTAAAAATACTTATATCAATTACATTGGTAAAATATACTTATGTTTTTCTCCTACATGCCATCAAGTCACATTATCCATAGAAGCAGTAATATAAAGCATATAAAATATCTTCATTTCATTGAATGATTTATAATTAATATCAAGTAATCTGCTTCCTAGTGCTAGCTAATAAGTAATTTAAATTTCGCTTTCCAAAATGTCTTCATGTATAATTTCACTTGCAAAATTATGTTGACATGTATTTAAAATATTTAAAAAATCCCATGCAATTGTTGTCATTTTTAATAAGAAATCTTGTGAATGTAGTATCCATTTTTCTTTAATTTCATTAATCATTTCATATTTATTTTCATAATTATTTGGGACTGTATAAGATTCTGGTGCTATCAAAGGCATGTATGGTTTAAGCAAAATATTTGTGGCATCATGAACTGCCTTATTTAAAATAAAATTTTTTGAGATATCTGAACTATTAATCATTTTTTTTAAATTAATGGCACCGTGTTAAATAAGAAATATGTATATCTGCAATAAGATTCTCGGTTTATTCCTATGATATTATTTTATATAATTTAAAAATATACCAACTTATATGCGAAAGCGACCAATGTTCATATTTTGTACGACTTCTTCTGCAGCTTTTCTTATTATGCCCGGTTGCCAACAATTTCTATATTGATTGACAGCAAACAGCTCTATTCTGAACGCGTTTTTCGACTCGTTATCAGTAATACGAAAGCAACGTCCTTCTTTTATTAATCCCTGCGCAAAACAAGTTTTCATATCTTCAAATGAACAGGATGTATCATGTTTCTGTGCCATTAAATATTATTAAAGTTCCACTTTTAATTTTTTAATACTTCATCTTTTTAGCATTTTAACATTGCTGTATTTGAAAACATAATTTTTTAAATTTAATATACTGCGGGTTTGCGTCACGACCACATCAAAAGAAACTAGTGTAACCTATGAGAAGTCGAAGGAAACAGGTCCTCGCTAAGAGATCGTTCTTCTTATGTTTGTAATGGTACACTATATATTAAAATAACTTATAATATACTTATAATTAAAATAAATTAAAGTCAATTTTTATAAATATTCTATTTACAGCTAGACCTAAAAAATGAGGGTCCGACCACGCATATAAGGAAAATGAAAAAATGAATATTTCGGCACTTTGACGACGTAGTATGGTTCCTGAGGCATTTAGAAACAAATTTCTATTAGGGTTTGATGCGTTTTGATGCCTAATAAAGCCAGAAAATCAATTTTTGTCGAATTCGGTCGAAAACGGTACAGGTGGCGCCATCTAGCGGCGAGCGGCGGAACTACGAAAAACTAAAATTTCGATTTTCTCGAAAACTAGGGACTTTTCCGAAATTCTGAGATATACAAATTGTTCCTTGTCGCCTACGGAATCGAACGAACCTAATTATAGCCCGCTAGGACTATTATTAAAGAAAATAGAAAAATAGCCCATTTCATGGACTAAAAAATTGCCGTCCATCTAGCGGCGAAAGTTGGAACTACAAAAATAGAAAATCTCAATTTTCTCGAAAACTAGGCACTTTTCCGAAATTCTGAGATATACAAATTGTTCCTTGTCGCCTACGGAATCGAACGAACCTAATTATAGCCCGCTAGGACTATTATTAAAGAAAATAGAAAAATAGCCCATTTCATGGACTAAAAAATTGGCGTCCATCTAGCGGTGAAAGTTGGAACTACAAAAATATAAAATCTCGATTTTCTCGAAAACTAAGGACTTTTCCGAAATTCTGAGATATACAAATTTTTCCTTGTCGCCTACGGAATCGAACGAATCAAATTATAGCCCGCTAGGACCATTATTAAAGAAAATTAAAAAAATGTCATTTTATGGAGAAAATTTGTGGCGCCATCTAGCGGCGGAACTGCGAACTAGAATGAAAAAACGTATGTCCAAACACGCATTAAGGAAAAACATATAAAGCAATATTTCGCAATTTTGACGACGTAGTATGCTTCTTTAGACATTTTAAAGCAATTTTTGTTGAATAAATTATTCATTTTTTTGCCTATTAAGCCCAGAAAATCAATTTTTATTTGACCCCTTTACTGCGTGTTCGGTCATACGTTTTTTCATTTTAGTTCGCAGTTCCGCCGCTAGATGGCGCCACAAATTTTCTCCATAAAATGACATTTTTTTTATTTTCTTTAATAATGGTCCTAGCGGGCTATAATTAGATTCGTTCGATTCCGTAGGCGACAAGGAAAAATTTGTATATCTCAAAATTTCGGAAAAGTCCTTAGTTTTCGAGAAAATCGAGATTTTATATTTTTGTAGTTCCAACTTTCGCCGCTAGATGGACGCCAATTTTTTAGTCCATGAAATGGGCTATTTTTCTATTTTCTATAATAATAGTCCTAGCGGGCTATAATTAGGTTCGATCGATTCCGTAGGCGACAAGGAACAATTTGTATATCTCAGAATTTCGGAAAAGTGCCTAGTTTTCGAGAAAATTGAGATTTTCTATTTTTGTAGTTCCAACTTTCGCCGCTAGATGGACGGCAATTTTTTAGTCCATGAAATGGGCTATTTTTCTATTTTCTTTAATAATAGTCCTAGCGGGCTATAATTAGGTTCGTTCGATTCCGTAGGCGACAAGGAACAATTTGTATATCTCAGAATTTCGGAAAAGTCCCTAGTTTTCGAGAAAATCGAAATTTTAGTTTTTCGTAGTTCCGCCGCTCGCCGCTAGATGGCGCCACCTGTACCGTTTTCGACCGAATTCGACAAAAATTGATTTTCTGGCTTTATTAGGCATCAAAACGCATCAAACCCTAATAGAAATTTGTTTCTAAATGCCTCAGGAACCATACTACGTCGTCAAAGTGCCGAAATATTGCACTTTGCATGCGCAGTAGAATTGGCACAGATGGCTCATGTACGTATTGGAATGCTGACACAAAATAATTAATTACTCGTTACCCAAACATGATTTATGAACTTTTATGGTCGAACCATGTAAATAATGCATTGCTGACCATTCTTCAATCATAAAAGTGCACAAAATATATCCACATAACGTGTAATTAATTATTCAAAGTGACCTCGTACATACCGCTTGTCACCGTGGCTGGCCTTAGGTTATTAATTAATAACTAATTATTTACAATAAAAATGTGAACATATGTGATATGAGAAAGTAGCTAGGGAATCACTGAACATTCTTTAATCATAAAAGTTCATAGACTGTGCTTAGAAAGTGAGTAATTAACGATTTTGCATACTTATTATCGTGTATATTCCTCCTGCGCGCCGCCTGCGCATGCCACGGAGGAATAATCACCGAAAAACTATATCCCCGTAGACTTTAATGCCAAATTGAATTTGCTCGCGCTTATGTATTTGATTTTTCAACTTTTTTGTCCACGTTTTTCTCTTGCACCACTCAACCAATTCAACCGGATGACATGGTTGACTATTTTTGCTTTAGCGTGAAATTTACTCGCTCGCTCAACATTGTTAGGTTAGGTGCGGAGCGCCTCAATCAAACAGATCTAGTTATGAAATTCTATCAAAAATGCTTCCTCATGAACAGGAACATACAGCAATAGGAGAGGCCATACTTTAGAAATTATTATGTATTCTTATTAAAGATACGTCTGCTGATAATAGGAAAGAAGAATGTTCAAGGAAGTAATCGATGTAGTTACTAATTTCGAATATAATTCTATTACTGGATCTGTTCCTTGTAGCAGGAAGACAGAATAGTGGAGGATGTTACGAGACGTGATCGTTTGAAGGTACGAAAAGAATCCTGAATCTTGATTCTTCCTACATTTGTATTTTGTTATTTTTACTTCGTTAAGTGTTATTTATTATTAAACAATTGAGACAGCTGTAAGTGAGAGATTGTAACCACAACATTACCACATTGCACTCGGTTGATGCCAGTACGCGCCCTATGTATCGAATTTGAGAAGCGTTGGTGTAAGTTCAGTAATTGTATTATTTAAAAAAATGTCACAAGAAACTAAAAAGGGGAAAAAGAAGCAGGTGACGAAAGAAAAGTCGAGTCATAAAGAAGAGAAATCTGAAGAAAATACGAAAAAATGTTCAAATGAAAATGTCAAATTGTATGTATTATAAATATATTGTATTATATATACTATTCTATAGGTTATCTGTGTTCTCATATATTTATGAATTCTTTATTTAGAAAGTTAAATAACAATTTATTCGTTTAAAAAATTTTAACTGTAAATGTTGTTTACAAGTAATTTAGATTGTTATGTATTTTATAACATTAATTATTAACTTTAAGAAATTTGTTATTTTACAGAAAGTATGGCCCTTTTGTAACGTTTCCTTACCAAAGGATATGGTCACGCTCTGCTCTAATACTTGCAGTATTATTTATAGTTTGGTATAATAGTAAGTGGGGTAAAGAAGTCTACTTAGCGAAACAAAAGGAGGTTCTGTTAAGTCGTACACAAAATGTTGAATGTTCGAATGATTATAAGGCTGAAACAAGTAAATATCATGAATGTGTACCAGAGAAATGTGGAAGGATAGTTTCAGATAAACTAGTCTCATCAACAGAAACTGATGTATTGTTAAAAATAGCAGAAACTGGTATAAGTTTAGGTGGTTCTGATGGAGGTGCAAGTATTTTAGATCTTCACTCAGGTGCATTGAGTAAAGGTCGTGATTTTATTAACATCTATACTCTATCTGAAGCTAAAACTATATTTAATAGTGCTGATTTTGCAATTTACAAGTACATAAATTTACTATATTAATGTAAATAATTATGTTTATTTTGTAATTATACTATATTTTATATTTTTAGAGTAGTAAGAACTAAAATACAACATGCAGTGGCACATAATTTTGGTGTTCCTGCTAATAAAATATTTTTAACAAAACCAACATTCTTTTCAAGAATGACTAATGCATCTGCAAAAACAATTCATGATGAATATTGGCATCCTCATGTTGACAAGGTATACATATTAATTTTTACTAATCAAATTATTAACAGGATTTCATTTTTAAAAGTATTATATTATATAGGAAACGTATAAATCGTTCCATTATACAAGTTTGCTTTACTTAAACGATTTTGGAAGAGATTTCGAAGGAGGTCGATTTATATTCATTGATAAAGATAATGTTAATACAACAATAGAACCTCGTAAAGGTAAATAAAAAATTAAATCAATATAAAAGAAATGTTTGAAATACTTCATTTCGTTGTTATCATATAGGTAGAGTATCTATGTTCACGTCTGGTAGTGAAAATTTACACGCGGTTGAAAAAGTACAGTCCGGAGTTCGTTATGCGTTAACTGTATCTTTCACGTGTGATTCAAATGCTGCAATTTCTGATCCTAATCATCGAATAAAGCAGGAAAAATAAATTTACTTTATAAATAAAAAAAATACATAAACATTCCATTTAGTTTTTAAGAATATTTCTGTATATAAAATATTTTACTTCAAAAATAGAAAGTACTACATAGTATTGTATACTGTTGTTTTATTGTGATGTTATGATCTATTATAATTATATACATAAACTTGTATTTACATTAAAATTAAATCTGTTGTAATAAAAAATGGTGATAAAATATATGGGTTAGTCAATAATTTATTTGATGTTCTTTATTCATTTATCAATATAATACAAGAACGTACATGAAACATAACACTTAACAAGTTTACACTATATGTACTTAATGACAATCAAATTAATATGATAAGTCAAATTATGAACATGTACATATTTATTATTTAACAAATTGATTTTTTATTTCTAATGAAAAAATAGTATAAATGGTTGCTTTCGATAAAGCATTAAGTATGTTGTGTGCAATAAATTGTGAAGCTGTATAAATACATATATATAGAATATATATTACTATTTATCACTGGAATGTTATACCCTCTTGTTTGAATACACCATTAAAAATGTGTAAAAAAAATTAAGAATGAAAAAATTGTAAAATACCTCTTGCTTCTTTATATTTTTTTGTTAAATACAGTTTTGTACATATTTTCTGTGTGTAAAATGTCATGGTTTCCCAGAAATCTAGATGCAAAATAACATTTCACAAAATGCATATATATACTATATGTCTGAGTAATGATTAATTGTCCACCAGAAATCATTACAGAGACCTGTAGTAAATATTTCTAGAATTTAAATTTAACTTAATTTGAATATTTATATTTAAGATCTGCTAAATATTTATAGTAATACCCATTTGTAGTGTACTTGAAACTATTATAGACTACAAAATACAAAAACACTAAAGCTATTTTATTTTGTTTTGATATACTTCTCTCATTTTACCAACTTTAAGATATTTATAATTAAAAAGTGGAGAAAACGGTTTCATAATTTAATAATGCAGATGATATAAACAATGCGAGTAGAAACCTGAAGGCAGAAACATTTGTACAAAAGGAACTTTACAGAAGATTATGTAGAAATCATATTAAATATTAAATATTAAATATTAAGTTTCGATGATTACTATTAATATCATTGTACATTAAAACTTTGTGGAACGTTTCTGTGTAACATTTATGTACATTTAAATAATGATATAAATGTTACAGATTATTTTCTTATATTTTACATTATTTATAAATTCGAGATAAATTTACGTTTGTAGAATGGTTGCAATCTCTAATGCGCTATCTCCCACTAAAATGCTTCTGTGATTTCCTGGCAATTCCCGTATTTGCACATTCTTTTTACAGACCTGTAATAAAATTAAACACATAAAGATAGATTAAAATAATGTTAAGTTATATTTTCAATACGTATGTTTTTAATATAATATAAGAGAATCACCTTTGATAAACCGTAGTCGTTTTCCAAAGGAACAAAGTTGTCTTTGGCTGTTATTAATGTAACGTCCTTATTGAACGTTTCAGATGGTTTGTAAGCAAAAGCTGCCATCAACTTTTTGTACAATAAGATACTAGCAACCTTTAGGTCGCTAGGCTTTATCTGTGGCTTATTTACTAATTCCACCATTTTATTTAAAACTTCGTCATCAGAAGACAAGCCTTTCAAGGCAAGATATCCCTAGAAAAAGAAAAAGAAAAAATAAACATTACAGAACGTTACTATCAGGATATCTACATTGCACTCAAATGTACATGTATGTATATGTACCTCAAGGTAACTAATCTTGGTATTAAATTGTCCGATAAAGTATGATACAGCCTTTCTAAAGCCATCCTTAACTGCATCTTCTGGCCGTCCAGTTTGTTTTCCAACGTGTATGCAATGTAACCTTACAAAGTCTGGAGATCCATCGATGAACGTAATAACTACATCTTGTTGAGCTTTCTGTAATTGAATTCCTATTTCAAACGCGATGCAGGCTCCAAACGAGTATCCACTTATGTGATATGGTCCCTTCTTTTGAATCTGTTGTATTTTCTGAATATAGAACGCTGCTGTGTCTTGTATAGAACCAAGTGGAGTATTTTCAACACATTGCAGGGCATAGGCAGGTTGATTCAGTTGACTAGCCACTTCTTTGAAGGGGGCTGCTATTCCTTCAATAGCGTGAATGAAGAATATAGGTGAACCCTTAGAGCTCTTCGTCTGTAGTTGCACGATGGACTCAGTAGGTACAATGTTTACATTTTCAAGTTGGAATAGGAAGCCATCTGCCTCAGCATTTTGCGGCTCTGGAGAAGTGGCGCGCGACGATGATTCGCTCGGACACTTATCGAATTTCTTTAACTTCTTAAACGTCAATGTACGAATTTCTTGTGCTGACATTGATATATCGTAGTTTCTTTCGAGGGTCTGTTTAATTTCAGTTCCCATAAGAGAATCCATTCCAAGATCAGCCAAAGAAATAGCAGGATTGATGGATTCTACTTTCTTGATTCCTAGGATATTAGCAACCGCTTGGACGATGCTAATCTTATTCGCGTTATCTGCGCCCTTGTGTTTTTCTGTTGACACAAAGGAACTTAAAACAGGATGCGGCTGTTGAAGGAATACGTCCATCGTTTCGAGACAATTCTGTATACGTTGGGGCAGAGTACCACCTACTTCAGTATCGTTACTACCCATCATATTTTCTGAAAAAGGATAATGAAACAATGTAATATTTATAATCAAATAAAATTGATATGAATAATATTAGAACAGAGATATATAGATCTAGTATTCAACAAATTCATAGAATATACAACGTACCTATAACTAAACCGACATCACCAATAGCTCCCCACTGAATGGCCAGACCAGGTAAACCGTTCGCTTGTCTTTGCTCCATTATTCTCTCCATGGCAGAATTTGCAAGACCATAATTTGACTGACCTAGGTTTCCTCTTCCACTGGTGATTGACGAGAAGGCAACGAAGTAATCCAACGCAGAACATAATTCGCGAGATACAGCATCCAGACATTTAGTTCCAGCTACCTTGGGCAGTGTCGCCGTTACAAAATCACTTTCTTCAAGATTTTGAAGAAGTTCGTCACGTAAAACGGCCGCCAAGTTGAATATACCACCAACTGGAGCAATCTTATTACTTTGTTGGATGAGTTGTTTTGCTCCAGCCATTGTCGTCACATCAGCGGTGGAAACTGTGACGTGCACACCCATTTCTCGCCAGCGACGAATGCACAGTGACTGGAACCCTGTACGAACTCCAGACCTCGAGGTTAGAATTAAGTACTTGGCACCTCGGGTAATCATCCAGTCAGCGAGTTCTAAACCAAATCCACCAAGACCACCGACTAACACGTACGACTTTTCTGGATTCATGTAGATCCTTGGAATGGCTGCGACTACCTTTGGCGATGGTTGCGCGACCTTCTGTTTCTCCTCTTCTCGAATTTTCAGAAGCACCTTACCAATGTGTTTACCGGTAGCCATGAACCTAAACGCCTGTTCAATCTGTTGTTCTGAGAAGACTGTCGACGGAAGAGGACGCACAGCTCCATTCTTTATACCTTCACTGACTAGTTTAGTCACTTGTTTTCTTTCATCATTATCAGTCTCACATATAGCATCCAGCAGTATTCCATGGAAGGAAACATTCTTCAAAAATACGGACATTCCAAGAGCAGCGTCGTTTGACAAATCAAACTTTCCAATTTCAAGGAAACGACCACCAACTGCGAGGCATCTTACACTAGCTTGCAACTTTTCTTCGGCCAATGAGTTAAGAACTATGTCAACACCGCGGCCATTGGTCTCGCTGAGCACCAATTGTTCGAAGCTGGTGTCTCGAGAATTGCCAATATTTTTATCGGTCAACTGAGGGAACATCTTCTTCAAGAAATCTCGTTTCTCCTGGGTTCCAACGGTTGTAAATACCGTGCAACCCGCGTGCAAAGCTATAGAGATACTAGCTTGTCCAACACCTCCAGTACCAGCGTGAATTAAAACAGAGTCGCCAGGTTTTAGACCACCTCGGACGCAAAGAGCATAGTAACTTGTTGCATAGGCTACTGGAATCGTGGCTGCTTGTTCTAATGTCCATTTGTCAGGTACTTCCCACATAAATCCTGGATCAGCCACTACAGTGGTTGCCATACCACGCGCCGGCACCATAGCCATGATTCGTTGACCTTTCGAATTGCGACCAGAAAATTCTAGACCCAATATACAGTCTTGATTTGCCAAATTTCCAGGAAGAGCGTCCGGTGGTAATTTTCCGGTTGCCAGCATAACGTCCCTGTTGGCATTAAATGAGACATGATACAGTCATGTTTACTATTATACAGTGATTTATAAATGGTGGAGGCCGTCCGAAATGAAATTTACCTGAAGTTCAATGGTGCATAATACACATAGCAAAATTCTGTGTTGGGGAATCTTTGTGGTTGATAGTAGCTCAATGAACTTTCGATCCATCGCAGACTACTTAAGTCACCTCTCGCCAACGCATTGATGTATGCATGTTCAACTTGAAGAGATGATGCATCTTTCTGTTGATCTAATCGCAAATGACGATAGCTTCCCCAACTTCCTCCTTTCAGAACGTTAGCCATTAACTGTTTGCTCAATTGCTGTGCGTAGAATTTATCGGTTAAGCTAAATTTGGGTGCATTTTTGTCTAGAATGAACACGTAACGTGCATGCGAGCCCTCCTCTTCACGACGAACGCAATTCATAAATCCAGTCATACCTAAAGACAAATAACAATGTACATAAGAATTATTATAGTCTAAACTACAATTTTCAAATTAACAGGAGCTATTTAAGTTAATTGAAAAACCTAGCACAACTCAAGTAAATATTCTAATTACGTAGTGTCTATATTTTAGCAGTCTATATGTTATATTTTATAACATTTAATACCTTCGATACTTACCAAGTAGTTCTTCACCTTGACTAACGAAAATAACTTCCTTGTTTTCAGCTACAGCCTTTGTCAAAGCTGCTTTTGCACTACTGAGCCACGAGAAATTCTTTTCGGTTATATGTACAACGATCGGTTCCACTGCTGGTTCTTTCTTCTTAAATAACAAATATAGTTTTCCAAGTACGGCTTGTTTACCAACAAACACTAGATTTGGATCTTTTACTAGGTTAACGTCAAATTGACTGGACTCTTCCAACAAGACAAATCCACCAGCCTTTACACTATTTGTCAAATTCGACAACACGTTCAGTGATTTATTAGATAATACGTTAGCCGCTACAACCAAATGTAAATCCTGACCAACTGGTTCAGCATTTTCATTACGGGGCACAACCTTGACGCTCAATTCTGCTAAACTGCCGTATTGTGCTGGAGAGGTTGACACCAATTGCATATCAACCTACAAAAAATAAGAAACAAAATTAATGAAATATCATTTTGCTAAATATTTTTTAACGTTTGAAATGATAATTATAACACTTACAATACGCAGTGGTTCATAACAAAGTACATCCAATACAGTGGGCGTGAGAAGAGCATCCACGGGACGATTTCCAGCCACTTCAGCGGCTTTAATCTTCAGTCCAAGCATATTTTCATTAACAACTTGTAATAAAGCGGTAAGGGCATGTACCTTAGATCTATCAGGATCCTGTGAAAATGGCTGAGCATTTTCATAAGGCACAAACGTATGTCTATCATATTTGGGTGACTGAGATTGTTGCTTCTTTGCAATCAGAGAAGCTTTCATTTTCCTAATTTCAACTCCACCTGATTTGGTAACATCTACGTTTGAATAAGAATAAACAGGTACACCCTCATCTTTGTGGTTCTTAACATATTCCAAATGAGCCGTGGGGTTAATAGCTACATACTGCAAACGGACTGGTACATATAATCCTCTGGAGTCTTTCTCCAAAAGTGTGAACTGAAGCATGGTGTCGAGGAATGAGATCCAATCGTTCCACAAAAGTTTACCGATACCACCACGGTTGTGAGCGCACTTGATTCCCTGGAAAACTCCGCTGTAATCGTATCCTCTTAATCTAAGTTCTTTGTAAACATCCTCTTTGGTCAGTTCTAGTAATTCGGGTTCATTCTTGAAGACACGCGGAGGAATATTCAATAACATTTTGTCGGGATTTTCTGGGACAGATATTTTCCCTGTCACGATTGCAAAATCGTTTTCACAGATCTCAAAATCTCCGGTACCCATGAAAATGTTAACTGCGAACTTCACCTCGCCTTCCAGAGGCATGATGGTAGCTTGCATGAATTTCACATTCTCGAATACCACCGGCATCTGTTCATAATCGATATTCTGCAACTTTGCGAAAGTTTTCCATACCAATACCAAGTAACCGGTAGCCGGGAAAAGAATTCTTCCATCGATGGTGTGGCCAGCTAGATAGGCGTCTGATTCCTTGGATAGATCGACTTTGATGACACTTTCTCCGGAGCCTCCAGATTTCGCACGGAAATCAGCCACGCTCCATTCAGTGGAATGATCCCATTTAACCAGGGAACTGAGCATAGGTGTGCTACGTCCAACTGGATAACTAATAGGTGGGTACAACTTGGATACTTTAGGCTGTCCACCTGCTACATACAATTTTCCTATATTCTCTAGCAAGAAGCCCAAATTGTTTGAATGATCTCGCTTATGCAAGCCAATGTTAGTCACAGTTGGTGCCAGTGATCTACGCAGAATCGCTTGCAGCAGACAATGGGGAGCAATTTCAATTACTATTGCATTTTCCGGAATGTGAGAAAGTCCTTGATTGAAAAGAACAGGGGACAGCAAATTGTTAACATGATAGGCCGGAGAACTGAGTTGCGCCAACGGTGTGCCCCAAGCCTCTTCAGGTATAGATGTGGAGATCCACCGGGAGGATCTTTGTTTTGGATTCGTTATTATCTTCTCCAATACAATGCGCAATTCCTGGGCAGCTGGTGCCACATACTTGCTGTGGAACGCAACACCAGAACTATCTACCACTTTTGCAAAGATATTCTCTCGCTTCAATTCCTCGGCGAACTTATGGATGGCATCGACTGGCCCAGAAATGGTTACAGAATCTTTGGAGTTGTTGCAAGCTGCTACGATATTGGGTGGGACTCGTGCTTTGGCTTCCTCCCAAGTTAATCCTACTGCAGCCATGGCTCCAGGTTCCAACTTCGAGTCCAGGATCTTCCTTCCTCTCCAGTAGGCAGCCAAAACTGTCTGCTCCGGTGTGAAAGTACCGTCTGCGTAAGCACATCCTAACTCACCGACGGAGTGACCAATGATACCGTCAGGTTGAACGCCTAGATGCGACAATACGTCGACAAGCGCAACTTGGATAGCAGCTATTGATACGAAACTGTGTACAACGTTCGAGAAAGTTTCGGCTGTTCCGTGTTGAATTAAATACATCAGGTCGATTCCTTCCGGTTTCAAAGCGTCGGCACACCTTTGCAAACTTCGCTGGAAAGTCTCGATCCCGAGCAACTCTCTACCCATGCCTGGCCATTGTGAACCCATACCAGAAAATGCGTACCATATGGGACGTTTTTCCCCAGAAAATGCATTTATTTCCTGGCTGTTAACGTTTCCGAGAACAGAGTATCCTCTGTAAAGATGGCCTGATACATTATTCGCGTAAGTATCATGAAGAAGAGCAATTAACTCATCGTCTTTCTCGTGTTCTTTGACTTTCTGTAGAAGCACTTCCACAGCTTCCTCAGTGCGACCGGACACAGTAACGAGTTTCGGTAATTTACTATCTAAGACTGGCGACAACTTTGGTTTAGGATTACTACGGAGAACAACATGAGCATTTGCTCCACCAAAACCGAACGAATTAACTGCTGTAAGTCCACCTTTCCATGGTGTATTCTTATCTATAACTTGTATCCTACCATCATTTAACGCGGCAATGTCTCTGTTTGGAGTCTTGAAATGCAGATTGCCTGGGATCACACCGGTTTCCATAGCAATCAATAGTTTTACTAGGGAACAGATTCCGCTAGCCGGTTCTGCGTGACCCATGTTAGACTTGACCGAACCGAGTAACAAAGGAGTCTTTCTACCTTTACAGAATAATTTCGCGATGGAATTAATTTCCTGTGGATCTCCGACCTTTGTACCAGTTCCGTGCGCTTCCACGTACACAACGTCCGCAGGATTAATTCCAGATTCTGAGTAAACTTCACGCATTAGCTTGTTTTGCATAACGCCGCTGGGGAATGTGATTCCCTGAATTTTATTGCCATCAATGTTCGTTTTGGAATGTACCACTGTGGCATACACCCTACGGGCGTCCTTTGATTTTTGTAGGAAAATAACACCAATAGCTTCGGATCTAACGTATCCTTTGCCGTCAGCGTCAAAGGCTCTGCAAGTACCATCAGCAGACAACATACTCAATCTATGAAATTGAAGGGAAGCTGTTGGCTTCAGAAGTATATTACAACCACCGACAATTGCTGCCTCACATTCGCCAGCACGAATCAAAGCAACTGCTTGGTGCATCGCGTACAAGGACGAAGAACATGCTGTATCGAGTGCGAAACTTGGCCCGGTGAAATCGAACGTATAGGAAATTCTGTTTGAAAACATAGCTCTACAGCATCCAGTTAACGCGTATCCTGAAAATATATATATTTGTTAGATGATGATGATAACGTTACTATAGCTTTAGATATTCGTATACTGACGTAACTAGGAATTTCCTAAGAGTCTCCTAGTTACTTCACGATTAATTTACGAACCGTTAACTTGTTCTGGATCATAAGACCAATATTCGTCCGACTCCGAAGACGAAACACCGATGAATACACCAACTTTAGAGCCTCTAAGGTCATTTGGATTATAACCAGCATCGACTATCGCTTCGTATGTCGTTTCCAGAAGTATACGCAGTTGTGGGTCCATTACATGGGCCTGTTTTGCATGTACACCGAAAAAGGTAGCGTCGAACGATGAAATGTCCTTAAGTTTGCCTGACCTTTTGGGAAGGCCATAAATACCGGAAGTCCATCGACGTTCATCGTCTGTGACCATATCTACTCCATCGAATAAATTTTTCCTAAATTCATCTACATCTGACGACTCTGGGAAACGGCCTAGAAATTATTGAGAAAAACAAGTATTAATATATCTGTGTGTGTACGAAGTTCCGAACAATTTAAAATATATAATTTCTTACCAGAGATACCACTGATGACAATGTCATCGTCGGTGGTGTATGGACTATCGCCGTTCATCATGGTGGGCTCTCTTGTTATGGGACTGTTTGCACTTTCAAATTGAGCTGGCATTATGGTTAACTATATGTACAAAATTTATCTGACGTGGGAGCTTAGTGGACTGTAAGCTGAAAATGAAAAATTCAGATTTTTAATATAGCAGTAATATTTGTTAATTATAGTTATAATTTCGTAAATATAGGCCGACGAAAACCAAATAGTCCTATTATACGCGTTATACATGTCAGCAAATTGTGTTAGATAACTACGGTGGCTACCTCTTCTCGAGATACGATTAATTGAGTGATTTCAATTGGATTCACTGCGAGATAAATCAATTTACCAGTGACTTTATCGTGCGTGTCAAGATTCATTCGTCACCTCTACCCCACACTTTTATTAATATTCCCCATAAAAATGTATATTTCTTTTTAATTCGTATGAATACGTATTTTTAGTACCATACAAATTTGAATATTCGAGCTGTCACCGAGTTCGAGTCAATATCGATAACTGTAGATAACGCGATATATCGATAACATCGTTCAGATATGACTGAAGCGAAAAAGCGAGTGAAGTAGAATCAAACGTGAGTAGAATATCAATTTGTATTAATAAAATGAATCAAAATTAAAATAAATTTACACTGTTGGTAGAACAGGTTTTAAAATAATCCTTGTTCGATATTATTTACTGCTGTCAGTAGCACCGCGAACTTCAAATGCATCAGTAAATACACGTTACGCGATCCACGTACGATCCAAGTACGTCAATCAAACGTACGTCGCGAAATTTAAATATGTGAAATGTTTGGATGATTATGTATGTATTAAAAATTTGTTCTCCATGATATCGCGATTATTTGTTTGTTTTATCAAAATGTAATAATACACTCAAGATATGCCGTTGACCTGACACTCTCTCTCCCACAAATTATGAAATAAGTTTAATCGCGATATCACATATTCAAGCTCTTACATCACATCATTGACATAAATCATTTATAATTCGTAATTTCCAAGTCATGAGTAATAGCCGTCGATATCGTACGATCCTCTTAACTTCTTTTCTCCTTTTTTTACAGTATCGTGTATTAGAGTTTGCGTAGAAACTTCACTGACGTCCTAACGAGGAAATTCATGGTCAAATGTATAACCTTACCAATCGCGTGACACCCGAAGAATAGAATCACTCATGAATTAAAGGTAAATTAAAGGAATTAACACCTGAACGTCATTCACAACGTTGCTTCATTATAATTTACATTCACTTGACACCTTGTCGTTGCGTCAGAGGTTATGATTCGCATTACAAAAAAAGTCGAAATTTCTTTTGCTACTCATACAAGCTGTTTAAAAAGAGGTAGACTAATATGAATAACAACGCGATTAATAAAAAATCATAATAGACTGGCTTTTTTCTCAAATAACGTATATTATCTGAAATAACATGTCTGAACATATTCCTATACCAACTCTTTTTATTTTTTTTCTCGAAGTCATTAATAGAAAAATAATTAATAATACACTATTTTAAAAATAGTTAATGATATGTTATACCATTACTGTCGCTATAGGACCTGTTGAGCAAGCTCATTTCGTACGAAACTTCCAGTATTCAGAAGTATATAGAATATTTCAAATTTTTGGCGGAAATCTTATCTTAAACAGCAGAAAACACGTGTACTTCTATCGCAACAGGTAATGCAAAAATAAAGTCAATTATGAACCCCGTGTTAGCATTCTTATAAGATTATAAATATTCATTACCTTATAACTCAAATTTTAAATAATTACGAAACAGATTTTAATCTGTTTAGTCTATATGTATATCTATATAGTTAATTATGACAGATAAACATAACTTTTTGTTAAATGTAAATGTATTATCATTTGAATTTCAATTTTAAAAATAGAATCACGTACATATTCAATATGTAATATATAATGTATGTAGTATAAAATCAACGTTATGAATTATTTACATAAATTAGGAATCTTTCATGTAGTGGTAAGCAACGATTGTGACATGTATATCGTGAATAAAGTATCAGGTGACATTCGCTGCATAGTTTCCATACGTTAATGTCTGTTCAAATAAATTAACGATGTAAGCTTTTATACTTCGTGCGTAACATCTTCACATTCCTCGTAAAAATGATGGACTTCATCGCGTGGCTTCGTGTCACGTATCAAGGAGAATATTTCGTACTCCTATTTCGAGGTTATCTTTTAAACGTTCTTTTTTTTCGTAGATATATGTCACGCGCATGCACATTTTTTGTCGTCTGCGATAATGTCAAATGTCATATCAGTTCATACATTTTTTGTTTATCTAATTTTTGCCAAGAAAACTTCGACCCGTAATACCTTTTACATTATATCTTAAAGATTTCTTTAATTTTATGCCCACAAGCTATGATTAATAACGTCGTAAACATTTTATCGAAAATGATAGTTCCATTAGATATTACCATTAGCGTAACTGCGATTTTTTTCTGAGAATACCACAGACATGCCTTACACTAGGAATGACTAGAAAATTAAGAATTTGGAAATGTAGAAATGAGATTCGAAAATTTCAAAATTTGAGATGTTTAAAATTTATAACATAAAATATATGAGACATCCTTCACGTCCAAGCAGTATTTTTTTGCCGAAGGTCGACACTTTTGTGGGCTCTGGCTAGTTACGCCAATGATTGTTACTAGTAAAGAGATAAGAAAATGTTTATACGAGATAAACTTCCATATATTACGACAAACTTTTAAGAGATAATAAACATTCTAATATAAATAACATAAAATGCGAATAAAAAATTAAAAAGTATTTATAAAAATGATAACGTTAATTGAATTGTTGTAAAGTCCGTGACTCTTAGTTCACTTCTAAAAATCGAGTCATTAATTGCATTAATATAAATTGGCCAAATGGTATCACAGGTTATCAAAAAATTAATTTATACACGTTGCACGCACATATGCATACAATGTGCCACATAACTTATTAACCGCTAACTACTTGAAAATGCTTTTTAATTCCATTTGCATACTACTTAATTCCATTATGCAATCGATAAATAAATACGATTGTGATCATAAATAAAATCACGGAAAGCAAAAACTTCATTGAATTCTTGTCAACAATTGCACGTGGTTAATATTTTTTCTTTCTAGAATTGATCATCAAGTGTTGTTTTACACATTACATAACACAAAAGTAATTTAACCTGATTAGTTGAATTACTGTTAAATGAAAAAAAATATTATAAATAAACTACAACTTTTGACCCCAAAGAAAAAAAGACACTTTTCACTTTTAACCTTCATTAGTATCGATAGCTTATCATGAAAAAAGCGTATACATGTTCGACACGTGGATCGAGTAATTTCATCATATTAAAAATATGGCGGAAGGAAAAAAACGACAGAAAAAGAATTCACCACACAGCGTTACCTAGGTTCATGATTCGATCACGTGTCTTACGACGTAGATACGCACAAAACAAACGTTCGAATACATACAGACAAGTTTTGCTAGTTTACTATTAAAATTGATGCTGATTCTTGACATTTGCTTCTAGAATGTCAAACGAGATACCTTGTACGACCGTTAATTTATTCTCCATTGGCAAAATTTGAATAGTATTGAGCCATTATATCTACATTTGAAAATTATATTTCAATTAAAATAGGAATAAGTTCCTAGGTATTATTTTTTAATTTAAATATAAATTGCATTTATTATTTATTAGAAATAAAACAAATTAATCATCATTTGTTATGTACTGCATTAGAAAAGCTGAGAGAGGAAAGGGTGAAGTAAAATTTCCATTTTGCCTTAAAATTGTAATTTGTAGTTTTTACTGTGAATACTAATTAATGGTTGTTAGAAGAAAAAAATGATTGCAGGAATACATAATAAATTATATGGAAGTCGTGTATGCAAAACGATTAAATTACAATAAAATTTTTAATAACACGTTAATGCAACATAATCTGGTTGTAGTGTAGTTTTTTTTCTAGATAAATATAAAACGAAATCTCGACTAATTTACCTTCAAATTTCTTAATTTCCAAATTTGCAAATTCTTTAATTCAAAATTTGAACATCTATAATTCTGAAAACTCCCCAATAAAATATTATCGTTTGGAACTATAATGCTACCATTTTTCCCGCGAATGTCTATTAAGCACATTATTACACTAGCAAAAACAACTAAATTACATAAATGATATTTGAACCATAAATGTTAGCAAACACGGGAAAATGTGTCGGAAAATAGATAAATAAGACTACTGTTGCCAGTGCATAAACATGCTGACTATGCAACGCAGTAGTAACAGTTTTCACAAGTCAGACTTTAAATGTTCTGAAATTACACATGCCTTTAATTTGTATCAAAAGAAAAATACGCAGTCGTGTGCATATTTTTGAGTAGTATCTCGTTGCACGTGGCACGATGTTCTGATATTTTGTAATGATAAAAAAATATAGTTATTGTATCGTATATATTACGCAGGTCATGCGCTCGTACAATAGGAAGAATAAATCAAGATTTCTTTCTTAAACAAAACTTTCACGTCACCGATCTGTAACACAAACGAGTAATTTAAAGCGTAAACGATGCATGAAAGTTTCGTTTGACTAAATTTCCCGATAACTGTAATACATTTCGAGGTCTTTCACTGATGTAAATGGTATGTTTACAGTAAGGCAGAACACGTGAAATCACGATCGTTCGCCGCTAAAAGGTTTCTTTGGTAACTTGTTAGAAATATACCTATTTTATGACAGAATATAGCAGCTATTAATACAATTGATTTTAGAGACTATAAAATGATAATGCCAAGGAAGCCGTTTGCAGTTCCTTTAGAAAATATAACGTTCGTTCGTTTCTAGAAATTGAATGAATATTATTTACAAAAAGATACAGGTTGATGAAGAAAACAAATATTGACGTTATTACAAATAAAACGTTACATTTTTATAATCGTGTCATCAAACAGTTTACGAAACATCTAAAATAAATTAGACGATTTCGTGTACAAAAGGATGTATGTAATTTAATTATAAAATGTTACGTTGTAACTCACCTCACACGTGGATATAATCCTGACAAATGTCGTGAACCTGTGTTTCCTTTTTGGTCTCGAAATTTTCTGTAACTGATAGTTGTACACCATCAAAAAGTTGACGTTTAATGAATTGAATCGAACCTTGCCAACCAGTCAGCAATTTCGGTATTGAAAAAACAACAAAACGTGTACAATATTAAATATAAACTGATGTCGGTGTTCGTTGAATTCGATGCTCTTCGACGTGCGGTTTCTTAACGTTAATAACCCGATAGAAGCGTCACGGTCACGACACAGAGAACTGGCTAGCATCTAGCTTCTGAACATCTCGTTATTATTGAATTGGACAGACCCTATGGTCTGACATCAGACCATGTGGTGTCGACCAATCACAGTTCACATTTTTAGTACGCATGCGCATTAGAATTGACCGGCGTTACTTCTATCGCGAATATTCTGCTTTTCTTCTATGAATTGCAGATATTTCATTGAATGACAGGATCCATAGCGTGAAATTTAACGTCCTGCGCGATTCGTGTACATGCAGTTGTCACATGTTAACCTTTCGGGTTCTTATTTATATAATATATTTCATTATCGGTACCGATAAACAAGCGTGGAATCGTTTAGCGCTATAATTCGACCGAGTGACGCGAAGAATCGATACACTGGTGCAGTAATACGTACAATCACTTGCGATGAAAACCGTACACGTTTGTTCTTTCAATTTTCAATTTAAAAGATGCATCGTATAAAAAAAATAATAATAAAATAATAAAATAAAATAATAATATTCCATTTGTGTTATTCAGTGGCGAATTTACGTATAGACGATGAACGCGGATACCTTGTTAAACAACAATCTACATGTTAATATAAATGTATATTATGTAATAAATTTAGTTTAGTATCTGATATGTAATTTCTGTTTCTCGATTTAAGATTATAATCAATTTTTTATAGCGTTTCTAATTCCATCATCCGATTTACTTTCTTTTCTCTGTTTTTGTTTTATAAGAAAATGTAGAAATTTAGGAATACAGGAATTTAACGGGCTTAGAAAATTATGAATATATATTTCAATATAACAGCAACATATACATTAAGGGGATATCATTTAATGAGTCATATCAATTTCATTAGTTTCTTTTAAAACATTTTTTTTAAAACGTAATTAATGTAAATGATTCGCATGCATTAGTGACTCTACTTAATTTCTAATTCCATAATGTACCTATCAATTATTTATTTTATCGATACAGACTTATGATATTTACCATAAACCAATCATTTTTTACTCTCTGTTCGTGAACTATGACTCATCTTTCTACACAGAATACTGTTCCACTTTTTTGTCCATGTTCAAAGATTTGAAGAACTAAATAGATTTCACGTGACATATTAAATGCTGATATCTCTCTACTACTTAATTAAAAATATAGCGAATTCAAGCACACTTTGATAAAGAAAAAATATTACTGCCCTCTTACTCCTCTATCCACTATCCCCTTTTCGATAACACTTTGTAGAGGTCTTTGCCACTGCTTTACTACGAGCCTGTTAACCGCGTGCTATATCACGTGAACTGAAGAAAGAAATATATAACCTGTGTAACTTTAGACTTTAACAAGACTTTTGTGCCATGATGCAAAGCTAACAAAGACATCCTACTTATCTCTGTTATAAAAGGAAGTTTATGAATAAAAACGGGCCAAATTGCAATTGTGTCGATTCTGAGTTGGATTCATCTAGATATTGATGTTATATTTGTTTTCCTACTATGTTTTCCGTAATGATAAAATATTCGCACGTATTTGACAAATTATAAAGTAAGATTAACATACGGTCATGGAATCTCACACGCGCATTAATTCATGTGGAAAAATTGATCATATGAAACATGCCTCCGATAATTATTAAATGTTTATACTGTAGTAATTAAAATTAATGAGTAACAATATTTTCGATTAAATAGATATGTTTTTTATATCTTATACGCTTGTTAAGAAATATGTATATTAAATCATATGAATATATGATCATGTGCAAGCACAGGCGCCTGAATAGATATACACGACCGAGCATTTTAACATATGTATGGAAATGTTATTTTTATTGAAAATATAGTATTGATGGCTACAATAAGTAGCATAAAATACGTATCTTATCAGTAAGCGTTCCAGCCAAACTTTTGTATAAGCAATTTTTTTTAATTAAACAAAGACTGTTTTTCCGATTCTTGGAACTTTGATCTTGAACGTAAACATGGTCACGCTACGTCCAATATTACTTACGTAAAATGGTTTTAGATGCAATATTATGAGCATTCATATATCAACGTCAGAAATTAAGTCAAATGAATTTATTTAATATGTTTTAAAAAAATTTCGTGCGATTCGTTGTAAGATATATATAACATAATAATGAATAAAATTCATAATAGGACGTAGATATATTATCGTGTAAAATTTATATGTATAATATTCGCTATAACGTAATATCTACAAATCATGTATTTTTTTCAGAATGAGCGAGCGATTGTATTCGCGGCGGTTTTTTTCCTTTTTTCTTTTGCTTTTCACTTGCTTCTTCCAGTTTTTGGAGCTCTAATTCATGCACCCGTTGCTTTTTACGATATATTGGTGTTTTTGCAAGCCATGCTGTAATTGATAATAAATATGCTTCAGAGTTCTATACTTAGATAACATTAGTTTATTAAATATAAAAATAGAAGTAAACCTAAAAATGTATCTTCCTCTTCGCAATAAATCGGGTTTTTCATGCTTATTGCATTTATTAATTCACCGTACGTCAAGGGATGCATTTTTAATTGCACTATGCGCTTTGTCGTCATTACCTATATTTTAGTGCATGTAATTATAAAAACAAAAAAATTATCAGAAAGTTTATAAATAACAAATATTTTATTATAGTAATTATTATACTAATAATACCTCTTTAATCGATGTTAATATAGCTCCAATAGTAAATCCGTCGCAAATTTTAGCCATAACAGATGTATCAAATTGTCTATTAATTCCAGAATACTATGCAAGTATGAAAAGAAATATGAAATAAATATTTTTCAAAAAATATTTAATTCATTGTATTGATCAATAAAATCATACTTTATATAATAAATCTTTCCATATAAGAGACACAGTTCCATAATCTGGTCTAGGAATGTATATAACTTTATCATAAGTTTGATATAAAAGCTTTTGATCTCCATCCCATGGTGAACTTGAAGTTCCAATTAGTATTACTCTATCTTCATTTGTAATGTTTTTTACTAATTTCACAAGATCTTTCTTTAAACGCTTTGGATCTGTTTTGTCAGTCTTTGAAACTTTTTTTACAAATGGTTTTTCTGCACCATCTATAAATATTACTGATGGTTGCAGTAAACGTGACATCTTTATAAGAAAATAGGCATGTATTGTTAATACTTAATTATAATAAATTACAGTATATATAATTAATACTGGCTATTATGTACTATGATAACCCTGTTAAATAATCTAACTGATTAATTTTTCTATTCATTTTGTAAGATACCTTTGATATTAAGTGAATAAGCATAATTAAGCCTGATTTCCCAGGATATTTGCCAGCAATATTAGAAGGTGTAATATCAAATAAAGTAGCTCCGAGTTCCGTACAAATTGCATTTACTAACATTTTTTTTCCACTACCATGTGGTCCAGCTATTAACACTGATCTTACAAGAGGTGTCAATTCTCTAAGGGTACTGTTTCCCAATGGAAGGATACAGTACTCAGCTATTAACTGTCTTATATCTCCTGTTAATGTAATTAATTTTTTTCTATTAATGCAGAAGTTGAATGATTTTGTTTAAATTAATGCAAAATACTTAACCAAGTGCTGGCAAAGGATCTTTCCCTTTTTCTCTTAGATTGTAGTTTATAAAAGACTTTTCTCCTTTGAAATCATGGAGTGAAATTTCTCTATGAAGTTTAATGATACCTTGAGTCAGTAGCTCTTCAAACAATGAATCTGTTGTTCTGTCAGGAGTGAGATCTTTTTCTTTTCTTTTTTTATTTTTCTTACCACTGCGGCGAATTCGTTTTTGTGTTTTTTTTGCACGTTTGCCTTTAAAACCTTTGTCTCTGTCTAATGCATTTTGCAGGGCTTCTATATCACCTTCAAATAAAAATCAATTTTTAAAAGCCTACTTATTATCATCATTCTTATTTCAAATCTTACCTCTAAGATCTTGATCTACTGTGATTCGAACTTCATTTTCAACTTCCTTAGTTTTATCATTTTCTATCATATTTATATATGGAAATTGAGCTACATTTACAGATTCATCTTTATTTTTCCATACTTCTTGATATTCTCGGCTGGCTTGTACCAATTCTGACAAAAAATTGGAAGGTACCGATTTAAAACCTTGTTCAGTCTCTTCATCTGATTGTTCACCTTCGCTATCCTTTTTTGATTTTGACTTTTTAGATTTCTTAGACTCCTTTGATGACATTGCTGTTGATTTACTAATAGTGCTTTCAGTTCCCTATACAGAAACTTATGTAATTATCTAACTTCAAAATATTCTATATACAATACAAGCACAAATATTAACTTCACCTGTCTACTAAATATAATTCTAGATCCACCACTTTCAACAGGTGGCAAATCTGGAATTTTTCCTGTTTGCTGAAAGTATGTGTTTAACCATTTGCGAACCTCACTCCTTATATTTTCTTCTATTATAGCACTTTGTTCTTTACGGATTCTTTCCTTAATTTCAATCATCAAATTTTCATAAAGCTGTTGATATTTAATTTGTTTATCATATCTCTCTTGTCTGGTTTTTTCAGCTTGCCTAGCATTTTCAGTAACTATTTGACTTGGTTGCAGCATACCTTTAAGAGTAACAAATGTTTGTAGCTGTCTTTTGTATTGGAAGATAATAAAAAATTACATTTATTTCGTTGTTAATGAGGGACTAAAATTGAAGATGAATCAAAAAGAAATAGTAATTACCAATTAATAACATCTCCTCCAGACGTTTTTTTCGAATCTTTTGTCTAGTAATATATCCTCTCCAAACTTTCTGAATTTTTATTATAGCCACAGTTTTACTTAATTCGTCGTGTACCTCAGCTTCCGTTTTAATCATAGATTTTTCTTTCATCCGACGAATTTCTTTCATAAATTGAAATCTTATTCGACCCTGTCTTGCACGTTCGTGAGCCTAAAATATTTTGGCTTGCTTAGTATAATTGTCAGAAACAGAAGCATTTTATCTCTAAATTTATACCTGTATAAGTCTTATAGCTTCAGACTCAGTCATCTGTTTCGACGATACTAATTCATCTAAAGCACCTATATTTCTTAGAGTATTTTCTATGAACTTTCGTTTGTCTTCTATCTCTCTCAAATTTTCCCGCTTAAAATATCTTGGTATTTGAATTTCAATTTCATTCGGTGTAACATTCAATTTTATTAGAATATCATCGAAATAGTTATATTCAGAAAGATCTATTTCCACTAATTCGTGCTTTAGTTCCAAAATTCTTCCAAGACAGGAATCTAACAATTGTTTTATTAATACTCGTTTTTGCGGTTGTATTATTTGATCGTAACACAATTCCAATTGATTACAGATAATTATATATCTTACGTATAATTCTGAGACTATATCATGAGCTTTTTTACGATCCTTTTGAGGTTTAGCATTTTGCAAAGTTGTGTCTACTTCAAGAACATCGTCTAACATAATTTGCGTGTTTTTCCAAAGATCATCGTACATTGTGCTAGACATAGTTATACCACTTTAAATATTTTGTCTATATCAAATTAAAGCAAGAATAATAAGTAATAATATAGAGAAATACTGGCTTCAATTCGACTTTCGAATTGTTAGAAATCTTTAAAATATCCTAGCAACCAAACATCAATCGAATTAATAAGAAATTGTGATGAGTTTTTGCTGTACTAAATGATAAGATTAATAAAAATAAACATATTCTTTATATATCTTTATTGCGCTCAGTGGATTTAAACATTTAAGAAAATTTAAACATTCGATATTTTAAACCACTAGGCTGATGTTCTCTTTTTTACAAACAAATGAATGTATGTACGTAAATATATTGCTAACACTTTCAAATGCAAAATTATTGCTGAAAGTATTAATAAGTAGTAACTATTGTTATTAGCGATACAACATAAACTTGAATTCATCCAATTTTCAGGAAAGAGTTACTTTCCGTACAATATTGCTATTTAAATAATCACTTGGTGGCAATATACTAGAGGGAGTTAAATGTAACCGGCTATTCTCGTAACGTAACATGCTTCAGAGCATTCCGGTTACCTGTTTCAAAACGTCATCTTTGGTCATCGTTTGTTCGCGATAATAATTTCTGTAAATACGATTCACCACTGATCAAAGGTGGTGATGAGAAAAAGACATTTGCAGTAATGGCGTCAGCATTGGAGCAGTTTGTAAATAACGTGCGGACGCTTTCGAAGCAAGGTACGACAGATGTTTGGATCTTCTCTAGTTTTATGGCATAACCTCTAAAAAGGATCTCAAAAGATTATTAATGTATTGCATTGTTTCGAAATGATCTCTCCTTCAATGAACTAACATCTTTGTTGATAATGTATTTGTAGTATAATGCTGAATGATTTTCACATTTGATTTAATTCAAATCATTTCAATGATGTTCAGTTTCTATATTAGGTGTACCGATGGTTGAATCTTAGATGTGTGTATCAACATGTCTTTTTGTTACTTATAAGGGATTCTAATATTACAAATAAACATTGTTGAAAAACAGTATTCAATTGTATCATGATTTATAGGTAACTTTCGTGAGCTAACAGAGATAATAACTAAAAGTACAGATGTCTTAATTAAGAATGGACCACACCTAGATAATGTTTTGGAAACACTGGATCTACAAGAACATTCATTAGGGATTTTGGCAGTGTTATGTGTAAAATTTTCATTACCTAATCCCAATGGTCCAAATAATGTTGATGCTTATAAACCACTATTTAATCAAGTTCAAGAATTTATCATTGGTTGTAATGGTGAACAAGTTAGATTTGCTCCAGATATATGTAAGTTATTTTTTTCTTATTTTTAATTTATTTATCAAAAATAATTTGTTTAACATGAATCATTTCTGTGTTGTAGATGCAGAACTATGTCATTTTTTTAGTCAAACATTGATTGAATTAAAAATACCATTACGAGGTATTGAATTATTGCGTCGTGCAATACGTAAAATACAACTCTTTGATAGCCAGCTTACTTCAATACATGCTGATCTTTGTCAACTATGTCTTTTGTCTAAATGTTTCAAACCAGCACTTGAATTTCTTGACATTGATGTCACTGATATCAGTCAAGAAGAGGGACAGTTTGATCCAAAATACTTTTTACTTTATTATTATTATGGTGGTATGATATACACAGCACTAAAAAACTATGACAGAGCATTATACTTTTTTGAAGTGTGTGTAACAACACCTGCTATGGCAGTTAGTTACATAATGTTGGAAGCCTACAAGAAATATATTTTGGTTTCTTTAATATTGCATGGAAAAGTTTTGAACTTGCCTAGGTACACAAGCCAAGTGGTTAATAGGTACATGAAACCATTGAGTCAGCAATATCAAGGGTTGGCTACAGCTTATCAGATGAATAGCTGTGAAGAGGTTCAAAATATTATTACTAAATACCAACAACTTTTTACAAGAGATCACAATATGGGCCTTGTAAAACAAGTACTCAGCTATTTATATAAGAAAAATATACAAAGGTTGACAAAGACTTTTTTGACTCTTAGTTTAAGTGATGTTGCAAGTAGAGTTCAATTAGCAGGACCTGCTGATGCAGAAAAATATATATTAAATATGGTAAGTATCTCCCTTTAAACATAATGTTTAATATGAATGTATTTAACTGATATACACAAACATTGCATATAAATTCAGATTGAAGATGGAGAAATTTTTGCAACAATTAATCAAAAAGATGGGATGGTAGTATTTCATGATGATCCAGAAAAATATAATTCACCACAAATGTTGGCCAAACTCGAAAAAGAAATGGCAGCATGCATGGAGTTAGACAAGCGGGTAGTTGAAATGGAAGAAGAAGTTATTCTTACACCCCAATACATTCGGAAAGTTTGTGGACAAAATGATCAAGATGATCAAACAGCTGGACCTGCTCCAACAAATGTAACAAATGTGCAAGGTCAACCTAAACATAACACGTATTCCATGTAACATATACACGTCGTTGTGCGTTATCTTTATTAAAAAAAGAAAATGAATGAAAAAATCTTGTTAAAAATGAAGATTCAGTCACTCAAAAGCCTGTTTTGGATGAGGATAGAAATCCAAACATTTGGCTAAACATTATCTATTTTGTATAAAGTAAATATTATTATTATTATTACATAAGTGATATTGAAAAAAAAACAACGAAAAACTATTTAAAAATTAGCAGTATCGTTTTTCGAATCTCTAATAGCAAATACTGATTGATAAGTTGTGAGCTATAAATCGTATCCATAAAAGAGTTACAAACTCAAATGTGCTTTATTTTCTAAGCCTTATACAATTAATTTTTGTACTAAATACATTATGCATATAGAATGAAATTTAAAATTGTTTATTTAATGATTATTTAGCATCTGAAACAGGCTTTACACGTATTGTGAGAACAAATTGTATATGTGTAGCTAGAATATTGTGATAAATAACTGCAAAATTATTACATTTATAACATAAACAATAAGTAAATTATATTTGTTTCATGCATGGGCATTTTCAAAGAAGTTCATGAAATCGGGTTCGTTATTAATAATATGATAATGACATATGTACATATATTTATCGCTGAAACGAAAAAAAAGAATAAGAAAACATGTTTACTTATGATTTATAAAAAAATGCTCAATACACAATTGTACCAGGTAAGTACACTATGCATTTTATAATAAAACCAGAAGTGACCATTTATATAAAAAATTTATTATACAAAATTGATGTAATTGGTTGACCCTAAACTTAGCCAAGGAATGTTTGAAATTTATATTATAAAAAACATGTTATTTTAATTAAATATTTTATTAAACATTTTGGAATGTATAGCAAATTTTTTTTTAAACTAATGTTTAACTACGTTTTAACTTATAATAATGATTAAAACATCAAGATAATTTTTCTTTTATTTGTGCATACATCGTTCGAAATATTTCTTCTGTATCTTTTGATCCATCAATGAATGTTATAGTTTTGCATAAATTTTGATCTTCCATTATTTCATTTTTGTATTTCAAATATTCTGGCCATACATATTTTTCGAAGTATCCGGGAACATCTCGTGGCTCATAATCTCTTTTGTCCCTTCTTTCCCAACAAATTTCTTTGGGTACTGTTAAAAAATACTTCATATCACATAAATTCGTAATAACCTTACACTTAAAGAGCAAATAACCATCTAAGATCAGAATATTTTTACAATTTCTTCCCGTTACATTATCTTCACTTAATGGAGATTCAATTAATTTAAAAATATCAGATCGCATTTTGTCCATGTCCATGCTAGACATTATTTCCCAATTTAAATGATTAAGTTCAGGTATTTTTGTGTGCCGTGGATCATCTATCGGCCAGAAATAAGTATCTTGGTTTATTGTGACTGAATTCTTTAATTCTTCACGAAGTCGATTAGTCACGGAAGTTTTACCACTACATGTTGCTCCCGATATACCAATTATGAACCATTTCTTTAAAGACATTTCGAGTATTGTACTGACACTGTTATTTCTATTATAGCTGAAATAGGTTAACTTGTGGTAGTATATACACATGCATATATGATACACGTAACTTTATATAATTACATAAGTGATGTTGATTTCAAAATCCATTGCTTAGTTAAGAAATGTCAGCAGATTCATTTACATATAGCATGTCAGAAATGTTTGTAAGATACAATTAAGTTTTTTTATTTACATCTACACTCTGTACAAAACTTATAATTCATGATGTTTACTTAATTTGTCATATGAAAAGTATGGTTTAACATGATAAGTAGTAAATAATATCAATCCGCCAATGAAACATAGTCCCAAAATTGCAGGCACCATCAATGCAATGTTATGAGAAGCAAAAAGTGATCGTATTTTAATATCGTCAATAAATGGTAAAGCTATCACCCATATAGTGTAATAGAGAAATAAAATAATGGTCACAATCAGTATTGCTTTACCTGTCTTATGATCACTATTAAACATTTTAAATTTATAATTCCTACTGCATTACATGTATAGTAAAAAGTTCATTTTTATGAATAATGATCATTTTTTAGCAACAAAAAAATAAAGTACAATTTTAAATATTCATTTTAGACCTTCACAAATGTTTTAATAATTTTCACTAGTTAACTTAAAAGTATTTAAATATTGAATTAAACATTACTGATCTACATATTCTTTTTCAAATTTCTTGAAATCTTCTTCAGTAAATGCTGTAGTTTCAGGTTCTTTAGGTTTCTGTGGTTTTGGAATATATCTTTTCTTCACAGCTCGATCAATTAACTGTAAACAAGCTTTCAATTAATATAATGTTTGTTGTAAAAATTATTTGATGTAAATGTAGTTGATACCTTATTTATTGTCTTTTCATCAATATGGTTCCTACTTAGCATTAAAAGTCTTTGTACATTTTCGTCTGTTGGATCTTCTTGTGTTGCCAACTTTTTCTGTGTTTCATAAACGGTCACTTTGCTTGATCGGCCAAGAATTGTACCAAGAGCTGCGAAAATGTTTATAATTTATTGACTATTGAATAATGAATAGTATAATCATTTTAATCTAACCAAATATACCTGACTTATCGTTCCCTGATAATATTCTGTGTTTCGCAGGAATTAGATCTAGTGCACCTTTATAATTTGTATGTTTTCTTTTCTTCTTTTCTACAAGTTGAGAAGATTCGTATAATTTATGAACACATAAATATAATTTCCTTACGTAAATAAAACACAAACCTCGTTTTATTTTCTTCTCGTAACCTAATAACTCAAGTCCTTTACGTACAAGCGAATTTGACATCTTTTCAAGATAGTATTTCACTTCCTATTTTGCATAATACAGATAAATAGTAATCTCGAAGTAGCATAGTAAAACGTGGACGTGTAAAATATGAAAAATATATTACGATATCGGTGAGATTTGGACTCTCTATAGTGTAGTTTATTGTACTCCCCACTGTACAGTAAACGCGTTAAACTGTTGGTTGTCAAACGTTTCTGATAGGAGCTGTGAGTAATTGTTGATGATAAAGACATTATTCAATTTTTTGAAAAATAATTGACAAAAATTTTATTGTTTTAAGATCAAAATGCATGATGCGTACAAAGAAACGTCAATATTAAATATTTCTGTACAAATAGAATCTATGGCTGCATATGGTAAGTGATATGTAACCTCTATGTTAAAAGTGTTATTATAATTTTGATTAATTGAAGTACTTTAATTTTAAAGTTATTTACAGCTTTCATACTGCTTCTTCTTTATGTTTTAATCAATTTAGATGTTTTGGTAACTATAGGATTAATAGTGTGTGAGCATATAATAACAATGAGATGTTTCATTTTAGATGACAATTTATTAATTGGTACTAGAGAAGGTCATCTACTTATGTATAATGTACCTTCTATATCAGATGATAATTATAAATTGGAATTACTACGTCATAGCAAAAATTTTAACAAAAAACGTATCAATCAAATAGATGTTGTGCCAGAGCATAATTTATTAATAATTTTAACAGGTACTCTCATTTTTATGTTTTAGTTTCTACCGAGACAAGCATTCTGATGATCCTTTTCTTTTATAGATAATATTATATGCATTCATGATTTAAATTCACCAAATTTTCAACAAATTTCTCAATTACAAAAAACTCGAGGTGCTACCCTATTTACTTTAGATGTACAAACAAGTACAATTGGTGAAAAAAATACAATTGTACGTTTATGTGTTGCTGTAAAACGTAAACTACAATTATATTCTTGGAGAGAAAAGAAGTTTGAAGAATATAAAAACTTTGAACTTTCTGTATCAGATATACCACGTGAACTGTCTTGGTATGTATAATATATATGATGTAAAATGAATTATTTATTTTCATTGCAAAATGTGTTTTATGTTAAATAAAGGTGTGGTGAGGCATTAATTTTGGGTTTCCGTGGATTATCATATACAATTTTGGATTTAAATGGAAAACCCAAAGAGTTATTTCCAACAGGCAAGTCTCCTGAACCAAGCATTACCAAACTGTCTGATAATTCCTTTGTATTAGGAAAAGATTCTCAATCTTTCATTATGGATACAACTGGGGAATTGATCCAACATAATCCATTAAAATGGTCTGATACACCAAGTGCAATAGGTATAGAATTTATAAATGTATTATTAAATTGTTATATATTTTTTCTAATTATCTTAGTGTCATATAGATTGAATTATTTTAGCATGGGATGATCCTTATCTACTTGGAATTGTACATGACAAGTTAGAAATTTACACTACAGAGGGTTGTATACATATTCAAACAATAAAGGATTTGAACAAAGCTAGATTAATATATAGATGTAAGCAGGGAAAGGTGTTTGTAGCATCAATTAGTCATATTTGGTGTGTCAAAGCAATTGATGTAACACACCAAATTAGAACACTACTTGAACAAGCTCAATTTCAGTTGGCACTGAAACTAACTGTATGTAAATAATACTTTTGAGTTTGTAAGACAATTAATTGTTGTTAATAATAATTATAAATTCGTTAAAATATGTTTTATAATATTTTAGAGTTTATCAGATATATCTGAAGAAGAGAAAGTTAAACAAACATATAAAATCCAAACATTATATGCTCATCATCTCTTTCGTAATAAAAGATTTCAAGATGCAATGGATTTATTTTTAAAAATAGGAACAGATCCATATGAAGTAATTACATTGTTTCCTGATCTGGTTACTCCTTCAAGTAATAATTCAGAAGCAAGTGATCCTACTTTTCCCAAATTACAAGATCATGATTTAGAAAAGGGTTTGCGTGCATTGATAGTTTTCCTTACTGAAGTTAAGCGTAAATTGCTTGGTGATTCAAAATCAAAGGAGAAAGATAAAGATAACAATAAAGAAAAAAGTGTAATCGAAGGAGAGAAAAATATGACAGCAGTGGCTACAGAACAACTTTTAAAAATTATAGACACAACTTTGTTAAAATGTTATGTACAGGTAAAAATTTGCTACAAATGATAAATAGTTATGAGCTAAAGAATATTTTTTAATACGTTTTTTCTTTCAGACTACTGATGCATTAATAGCACCATTACTTAGATTGAATCATTGTCATTTAGCAGAAGCTGAGAAAACTCTGTTAATGCATCAAAAATATCCTGAGCTTATCATACTGTATCAGACTAAAGGACAACATAAAAAAGCATTAGAACTTCTGGAAAAACATGCGAAGGAGAATGATTCTAGTTTAAAGGGTACTGAAAGAACAATACAATACTTGCAACATCTTGGAAAAGACCATATGGATTTAATTTTAAAATTTGCTGGGTGGGTCTTGAATGAAGATCCAGAACAAGGGATTAGAATTTTTATGGAAGATATACAAGTAATATGCGATACGAAATCTTTTATATAATTACTATTATTCTCATACAAGTTACACACATAACATGTTTGTAATTATAGGAAGTTGAACAATTACCAAGACCAAAAGTATTAGACTATCTTCTCCGTTGTCACAAAGATTTAGTTATAACATACTTAGAACATGTTGTACACGTCTGGGAAGACACTAATCCATTGTATCATAATGTTTTAATACATCAGTATAAAGAAAAATGTTTAACATCCATGAGCGAAAATGCAACGCCAGCCGAAAAACAAACTGCACAGCATATTAGACAGAAATTACAGCAATTTTTGGAGAAATCTGTGCATTATACTCCAGAAACGATATTAGTACATTTCCCCTTCGATAATTTGTTCGAGGAACGGGCAATCATTCTTGGACGACTAGGACACCATCAACAAGTAATATCTATTTACGTCGGTCTCCTTAATGACACAGCAAAAGCCATTGAATATTGCAACAGTGTGCATGCTAGGTATCAAAGTACGTATTAACATGAATATTGAAAGCAATCGTTTATAAATATATACAATTATCATCTTGTCATTTTAAGAGCAAGACAGTGTAGATAAGCAAAAACAATCTGATGGAGCAGATGAGGTTTATGTCTTGCTTATTCAACAACTGTTAAAACCTGATAATGAAGGATTTTTGATGACAGGTAGAATTTTAATACAAGTGGTAATTCAGTGATTTGAAGTAATAAATGATATTATACTTAAAATAATGTTATTTTAGGACGTAATCCAGAAATTCAAAGAACACCACAACCTGACTTAGAAATGGCCCTTCAGATACTTGAAAAACATGCATCAAAAATAAATCCATTGAAAGCAATAGAGGTTCTGCCAGATACAGTTCCTATAGGTAGAATCAAACACTTTTTAGAAGTCAGCTTACAAGAGAAATTAAATGCTAGGAGGAAGATACAAGTCTTAAAAGGATTATTATATGCTGAACATTTACAAGTACAAGAGCAACGAATGCATTACGAATCACAGAGTGTTCTTATGACGGAATTTAATATATGTCCAGTATGTAAAAAAAGATTTAGTAATCAGAGGTTTGTATTTATACTTTATATGAGCAGTGTAGATTTATTACTATATGATAAAAATGTAATATAAATTATTTTTTAGTGCATTTGCGAGGTATCCAAACGGTGATATTGTACATTACTCGTGTCAAGATCGTAAAGGATAAGTTGCATATAGTTCAGATATATTTATTATACTATTTGTTAAGCAATGTAAAATGTACACTCTGCTGTACCTCTGCTCATGCTATGTATATAAATGTACACATTTTCCATTTGCCTTCCTACATGAATTTACTGTGATCTACTCTTAAGTTTATCGTTGATCGTTAATATTTCATTTAAAATTCTATTTTTTAATGAAGGGACTAAGGGTGCTTAAGTTCCTTTATTTTTATACGCACGTGTATGTATGTATTACACGTATCCATATATAATTTTTAGTTATTTGTAACGTGAATAATTTATATTTTTAAAACGATAATTGAAAATATATATAATTTTTAATTTTCCCGTTTTAATTATTCAAAAAGCATTTATAAGAATATGAATACATATTTAAATAATACATGCGCTTTGTGTGACATATTTTGAGCATTTTTCTTCGTTTTTACTATTTTAAATAATCGATATACTTTTTTTCTGTAATTTTATAGTACTTGTTTCAATTTTCGTAATAATATGTAATAGAGAGGATGGGGCGTGACCGGTCCAGAATATGGGTAAACGGGACTGGTGATGTCACAAGTTATGTATTCCTACGCCGGCTGTTATGAGTCCGATGCGATACTGATACGTGATACGAGTGTAGCCCTAAACGCATACAAATATTGCTATTCAAATTTTATGATAAAGAGAAAAACTAGTTCATTTCTACATTAATTTATTTAAAATTATTAACAAAATTGTATTAACCTTAATAATTACGAAGTCGTTATTTATATTTTTATAAAAGACAGAAAAATATAACAAAATAATTTTTCGTTGTTTTAATCATATTGTACAATGCAAATATTTATTTTACTATAATTTTTTAATCATTTCATTAATAATATTAATAATAACAAATACGTAAGTGTATCTAAGAGAACATGATAGTGAAAATTAATAAAGACGTATTTTCATGGACAATGCATAGCACTCATTCAATAATAAAAATTTATTTATTCAAATATTGTTAATAATAAACAAACATACTGATGCTCGTTTGTTCATAAAAATATTAATTTTAAATGTTACAATAATATTGGTTGTTGCGGATATTCATAATACGTACGCCCAATTCTGATTGGTTGATTGGAATTGGGACTAGCTACGCTGGCGTAGGTCGACGCCGTATGCGCTCAGTCAGTTGCGCGCCGGTCGACTGTGTGGATGGGTTTGTGTGGATCGTTATCGGTGGTTTTTGGTGTACTTCGATTGGTTTTTATGCGAGTACTGGGATAAAACGGTGTCGCAGGGTATCCTTACGACAAGGTAAGTGTACAGTTTTCTTTCGTTTCATTTCGAAAATACGAAAACGATTGAGTTTTATGATCGGTCGTCTCGTGACGGCTGAGACTTTACGGATAAAAATGGCGTGTGCCGCCTTAGCTTTCCGATTTCTTCATACTTTTCAACCGTTATATTGCATATCGTTATACGTATTTTTGTCAATGTTTATTCGCGTTTCGAATGATACGTGATACTATTTGTCACTTATCATTTTTGATTCATTTCTTGCTATATCTTTCGATGAGTGCGGCATCGATTCTGGTCGACAAACGTAATCGCTGTACTATTCAAGTAGGTTTTTCATTTTACATTGTTAATATAATTGTTCGTAAATGGTGTTATGATTCAACAAATTTTTACTTTTTACATTTCATCACTCTGGTTTTCCTTTTCGAGTAAGCTTGTAGATGAGCTTTCGGTTACACGTTCATTTATAGCGCTTTAATTTCCGCTACATGGTGTCCCCTGAATGGTTTTGTTCACCTGTCAAGACGCCCTATCTGTCGGTGACCTAATTTTGTTCTCCACTAAAAATCTGCATTATAGTAACGTTGTTTGTTCGGATATAAGAACACTGAACGTTTTCTCGTTTTCTCGTTTTATTGGTGACCTAAAAAATGATCATACAATTTTATAAATACGATACTTGACGTGAGGAGAAAAGATTTTTGAGATGATGTTATTTGTATAAATATGATACGAATAGCAGTACTATTTCTTAGTTGCCAGAATTTTATTGTGTTTTCACGTTAAAAGACAATTTCTTGGAACTGTTATACGAGCGATAATCTAATCGCTTATAGGTAGTAAGTACATTGTTATCGTTCATCGTGATACTACTACAAAATGGTTATTTAATTACTTTAATAATTGAAATAATTATATATATCATCTTTTTCGTTCTAAGAAAAATGAATTTATATCTGAAAATACTTTTATTGTGTAAAATAATGATGAATAATTGTTTTTATTTATACTTCCTTTCTATGCATTAATAATAATGATCTAATCATGTCATATAGTTTTTTAAATTGGTGACTATCTTACAAATTGCCAAGTCTGTTCAGTATAAATGATTTCGTCATGATAGTGAATTCGGTGCTGAGTCATTATCAAAAACCGTCGAGTTGATCGTAACCTGTCATAAATTTTTCGTCAAGTACGGTTAATATATGTATAACAGCAAAATTTTTCGTTTAATGCAAAGAAACTAATGTTGTACATTGAATATTAAGGTTATATTTAGTGCTTCATTAGTTACGTTTGCGATGACAGGTTCGAGACAAATATCGAGTCGCCCTAACTTCCGGTAAAGAAAATAGAAATTGTAAATATGTAACGTTATTGTCACTGGGATACATGTATTGTGGCATTTATTTAATGAACCTTTCTTCGATCAAGCAATTTCCTTCGACTTTCACGGCGTTGTGTTTACAGTTACGTCATCGTTACCGGGTTTGGGCGTGTGCGCGTCTTCAGCATAAATTAATGAATTAGTGTCGTTTCGATTGCTTCTTCCGGATTGTGTATTTGACGACACCTATTTCTTCAGTTAAACAATATTTGTGCATTAGAATAATCTCATACTAAAATGTTCTACTAATCTAACTTAACCTCTATCTAACGCGACATACAATACGCGCCTTTATTCTACTTATTGTCGATTGTTTTCGATTGTTACGATCACGTGATATCGAATGTTGATTGTCAACATTTCGGTTGTCATTGTATAGAATTGACATAGCATTCTGTGATTTTTTCACGCATAAATAAAAATGACGCTTCTTACGTTTGAACGAGTACCATGAAATAGAAATCTATTGTAACTGATGTTTATTCAGTCATGTTCAAGATGCGTTCAGTGTCCCGGGAAATTTAGGTTATTCATCGAGAAATGGATGGAAAGGATCCATTGTGGTATTTAATTTTTTTAAGCTATCGCTTGATTACTCTTTTTCGCTGCTAATTTGTAGCATGAAAAATAAATAACTGAAAGCTATCATTGCATAGTTTACAGTAGTAACGGTAACCGCGAATCAGACCGGCAGTCGATGCTATTCAAGATTATCGATAGTCGATAGAAACATCTCAATATAAATTGAATCTTCTTTCTGTTACTTTATTACATTGTATCGTGAAAGAAGTAATAACCGTAGGAAGTTATCACTATACGTTTAGAAACATAGAAGTATAGTTTCAAAGCATTTACAGCTATAACGGTAACCGGTAATCCGATCAACAGTCGATGCTTTTAATGATTATCGATAGTCGTTAGAGGAATCGTGTGCAAATCGAGACTGATGTCACCATTCGATTTAGACTTGAATATCGTTATTTGCTATAAATCACTGTATGCAGAGAAAGTTGTGCGTGTCTTAATAACAGTCAAACATTGTTTTTACGAAGTGTTAATACGTAATAAAAATAACGTAATACAATTCGCTGTAATTTTAATCAGTGTTTAATTTTCAAAAGATGGATTACAATGCGGTGTTCTAAAAATAGCCACAAGACATTTTTAACCTTTCTACCCTGATTGGCATAATCACGCTTTTATTATGCAGCATAGGGAAACGTGTTACGACGTAATGTTTAAGTACAGGAACAGGTAGGGGGACATTGAACTGTGCTCATCAGTATCTCTCAACCCTTGAAAATTAAAATGTTTCATTGTTAAAATTATATTGTAGAAAACAAAATGGACGACGTGCCTCAATAGTGTAGATGTGTTATATGACATGGCTGTAACGAAAAAGAAAAAATTATCGATCATTAAGATAAAGAAGCTCGTAGCAAGAGTAATTGGCACGAAATTCGAAATAATTTAGTTGTATTTTTCTTCCAGGTAAATTATAGGTTCGTAAAATACATAATTGGCACAGAATCTATGATTCCAATGAACATCGACCTTGAATCTTCGATTGCATACAAAAATAGTTCTGAGCGCAAAACGTGACCCAAGCAAAGGATCAAGTAATCTACTTTTTTCGATTGAACGTTATATGATCATTCTGTTACATGACTGAACAACTTCATTATCGATTCTGGTAGGTCGTTGCGGCTGTTCGAATCTGCTTTCCCGAAACCATGCAAGTTGCAGGTTTTTGACCTTTCGTCGTAGCACACGTCGAGTCATCTTCAATAAATAGAAAAGCGCACCGTGCCAAGGAATTTCGGTAAATAGTAATAACGATATCCGGCGGAAAGCACCTTGAAACAGGATGGAACACTTGCGAACAGACGACGCTTTCTCAAAGCGATATAGTTGGGGGAAAAGGATACATTGTTGAGGACGAGAAAAAAAGAACATCGTCGATTAAGGTTGTGCCAGAAGCGACGGATCGTGCATAGAGAACGACTAGTTTGCCGGTGTACACGTAACTACGTCACGTCCGCATTTGCGTTAATCTGCTGCCGGCCAACTTGGTCACCTCCGTGTCATTTACTTGAAACGACCAGTTCCCTTAATGCATCGTTTACCATTGAAATCTTTCGGCAGGCTGTGAATCTGCATATCACGGCCAGAAGCTTGTTGCTCGTTAAAGGTGAAATTCATTGAGCAAATGGTAAACTATTACACTGATTCTATTAAAAATCGATTGGATCTTTATTATCGAAAGATTCTTTCAAGGACAAGTTTGTCGATACTCGTGGCGTATAACACGTAGAAATGCAACGCGTGGCGATCCAAAATATACAATGCGTAGATGTAGGCTGTTGTGACGCATGTCTTATCGCACGGCGATATGCGTACGATTAAATAAAATATCGTGTGAAATTCGACCAGTTACATGGCGTTTAATTTAGTAAACGGCTTCTGGTGTTATAAATATGTGGCTGATTCAGCGTCCAACGCCATTAAACAGGAAAAATAAAAAGAACAACACGATGATGTTGCAATGGCAAAGTCATTGGCGATTAAAATTAGATATTCAAATTTATTATACTCTACGAGTGATTAATCTATTTCAAATTTAATGTATACATGGGATATGTAATTGATCGATTCGAAATGACACCGCGCAAATGCGAATATTGTAAAAATTGCACTTCGGTCAATTAGCTGATCTCATGGTAATTATAAAATTCAAAACGGGTTTGATACGACGATACTAAGAAACCAGTTTCCTCGGCTAAAACGAGAATCAAGAGGTTCAGTTATCGAACGATTACGCGTACGATTAAATTAATTTCATAATAGTTACAAGGGATTGTTACAAGGAAACGGGGGGTGATATACTTCTGAATGGAGTGAAATTGTTGTTATACATCATCTTAATTAAATTAGTATTGTGCAGAAAATATGAGTATACTGTATCGTTATTATATCGCGATATTCTAGAGTAACTATTTATAAAGGTGATTGATTTACCGAACAATTAGTCGTGGCTATTAGCGAATAACAGTCTAGCCTTTTTAACACGTCGTTACATGGTTTACTCAATATTCGAGTCAATGCATCGTCTAGTCTCGCTCTTAACCTCATTAGCCAATGGACCCCTCTTCCGAGTCAAATGAAGTCGTATTGTCGATGGCATCCTTTTGGCAGGGACGTTGTAATCAGGTCACCCCCCAGGGCACCACGGTTTTCTACATTCCACTTGTCTCTAAATTCGTTACCTCTTGATTATCTTGTTTGCTCAGCAGGAGGTTGGAGTATGTTGGCAAACAATAGCGTTTGATTGGCGATTATACATTGGACAGAAAACGATAAAGTTAAACGAATATTGAGTCATTGAATTCGAACTGATTTTCCATTCACACAATTATTATTAGTTATGTAACAATTATGTTGGATATTGTTTTTTCGATACCGTTTAGTTATTCTTATCGCCACATTTACCTTTCGGAAATGTTTGCTGCTTTGTTCTGGATTCAGTCTTTTAATGAATGAAAGGGCGATACTCAGTCAACACCGTTCAAAATCAGAGCTTTCTCTTTTTCGACGAAGTCCTTTACATTCACTCGAGAATATTGTGAGAGTGCTTGCCTCATTGTACATAGGTACAAAGAAGATATACGTATGTAATACACCGGGTGATTCGATAGTAGCTAATGAACTGTCCCTGCGAAATAGACATTACAAAATAGCATACCGACTATGTCAAATTGCGTGGGTAGATGTTATGTCATCAAATACTAAATGATCGTACCGCAAATTGCATAGGCATCGAGACCGTCACAAGTTTACCATATCACAGAATTGAGCACACGTTGCATACCAAAACTCACGCGACATAATCTTTTTGTAAAGCACAACCGATTGGTACAGTGATGTTGGCAACGTTTATGTAAAAGTGTAAAAACTAAGGTTCCGTTTTTTACCGAATCACCCCATACGTAATATGTATCACGAACATTGGCGCCACGGTGACTCCGGTGGAAAATCAATAGCTTGACGCTGTGTTCGTGGCGAGTTCATCTTACCTTCAGCGTTGCGGCGTCTAGCATGTTGGCGTGTTCTTTTGTACGGATCCGAGCTAGGCCAGGTACACACACAGCCGCTTCAAGTGCTTAATACGTAGAGAGAACCGATTAAACGGCAGATTAACCCTAAACTCGGTAGATCGTATGAAAGACCGGTTTATTAGTTCCTTCATAAAGAGACTTCTTTTTTTTTCATTAATTACTTTCCTCGTTAGCTCGATTTCTTCTCTCGCGATTAAGATCCGCGGGTAATTGCGACCACGATAGCTTTTGAAGAGACAGAAGGTCGAGGTGGAAGCTTTTTTCTAAGTCAAGGTGAAGATCTCGAGTGAAACGTGGTTCTGATAAAATTAGAAATTTTTAAGACTTGATCGGTTTAGGGACATCGTAAGGAAATATTAGTTCATGGACTTTGAATCGTTTTTCCACGAGATAAACGTAGAGTAAAGTTAACCTTCCACGATCGTGTCATTCACTTTTGTGATTCATTTCACTCCGCCTACTCGTTGCAAGCCGCTAATCTTTGCCCCGTTGATTTCAACTCCCTGCTTTCTGGCAATGCTCGTTAAAGTATGCCGGTAATTGCTCTTAATTTACCGTAAGTGTTTGTCAGACACGTTAGAATGTCATTAATTTTTCAGTTACTTTCGGCTGTTGCCCTTCGATCTGCTCGGGATACTGTGTAAATTGGGTCACAGGAGATTCTTGACCCGCGAGCGCTGTGAGGTCATTTTGATACTAGGAACGTTCCCCAATTCCGAGGGTTTGGAACGCACTTGGAAAAGCTTACACATTCCCAATTATTTTATGGGTCTTAGGAACTCATTGTTCCTCAAGTTTGTAGATTCTCAAATTTTTTAATAATCACATTTCTGGATCAAATTTGATTTCATTCAAATCTCCCCAAATCCTTTGCAAATTATAAAAATTCCAAGTTTCTAAACTAGTCCAGTGATGTAATATGTTGCACAATCCTATTAAAGATTGTGTAGAATAATTACTCATTGCTGAATCTCAGTTCCTCGTTCAGACAATAGAAATTTTTTTGGAATCGAAGCGTGAAGACGACCTCGTCTGACCAAGTGCAAGCGGCTAATATATCACGTCCTCGGTGTACCCGGTGTGTAAAAACTCAAGGAAAACCACAGTGTAAGTGGATACGGGCGTCGTTCTTTGACGGTGACATTTCGCAGCGAGTGTAGAGACGGAGTTTCGACGATGCGAGAACACCTTAAGTCTTAAGACGACATCGATACTCCGACGAGCAAAAATCACCCTGAAAACTAGTCCGGCACACGTCCGTTGGTTTACGGTGTACACACGTTTATTTAATCTTTTAAACAGCGACTGAACGGGGTCACGGATGCTGCAATGTACACTGCATCACTTTCCAATTTCACGTGACCCCGTACATTATTACAGTTAGCCTCGTTCTGCGAATTTAACCCTTTTGAGGTGTACCACGTCCTTAGAAACAATCGGAACGTCGTGTAACTTGCAACAAGTTTTTACAAATACATTTCTGACTTTGGAGCTGGAGCGGAATTTTGCCGAGAGTATTTTAGAGTAATAGTTCAAATATGGAACGAATGAATCATCAAATACTGCTATTTAAGAAACTCTTACGTAATGCAGCGATCTTGCAACTTAAACATATCACGTTTCTCTAGAAACATTCAATGAGTTTTGATTCTTGTGATGAAAAAAGTTCTCTAATTTCTACGAGAATCATTTGTAGCGATATACATTCATTCCAAAGAAATTTTTGTTTGAAAATTTCTCACCGATTTTTTGTGACTAATTGTGCAAAAGATGAGCTTTGAGTAACGAGTTATAAGTTATTGTACCTGTAACTTCTTATATCGAATAACATTCGATAAGGACTGCAAGAAAATCTTATCAGTTTTTATGTGTCTTACGTATCTGTAGATAACGACTTTGATTAAAGTGTACAATTAAAAGTAGCGAGATTGATATCAAAGCAAAGTGCAGTTTAATGGTGCGAACATATGATTAATTTCACATTAATTTTCATGCCATGTCGTACATTATCGAGATTAAAATATTTGTGCAAATGTAAATAAAAAATAGGGTTAATGATTAATCAGACATCGCTTCACCTATTGCGTAATAAATGTCATTTCGCGTGATCGTAACCGAGAGGTGTGAATTGAAATTCAATTACTAAATGAAAGAAGAACAAACTTGTAGATCTGAATCTGGCAAGATTTACACTGTGTTCCTAGAACAGATGAGCTAATGTCGGATTATGAGCGGGGTTTAATTACCAAACAGACAGAGAAAATCTGTATCAAACTATAATTAGTTTTAAAGATAGAATGGCTAAATTTAAATTCCTAGAGTTATAAAGCTTGAAAGATTTTTACGGAACAACGACGATCTGGCAATGAATAAAACATAATCTGCAGTGATTTCATCGCGGTAATCGTACAAACAGACTTTTATGGTTCATCCGGAATTGAGACTGCATAATCAAGGTTTCTTAGTACCTAGCGTTAGGTACATTAGTTTCATTGTCCTAAATTCATAATCCTAAATTAATTTCATAAATGTAAGTACTTTGCTGAATCTTTTATTTGAAAGTCTGCAAAATGAAGGATTAACAGCAACAGAGAATGTAATTATCAATTTAAACTTGCCTGATTTATTAAATTTATTTTTGATCGAATAAATCGACTTTAATCTTCAATTGCAATTCCCCCAAAATTATAATTTAATTTCGAGATAATTACCAGTTAAATTATCGGTATTTAATGTTGGAGGTGAGTTGCATTTTGTAATGGTGAAAAGAAAGCATCGGTCAAGTGCACAACTTATTTTCAGGACATCCGCGGAACAACACGTTACATTACATTCACAAAAGCGTGTGGGAGTCGACTCGCGATTACATCACGCGAATGATGTCACACGTGCGAAATATGCACCAATGGCGTCGGAACGAGCAACGATCGTTAAACGCCTTGTTCTCGATATCTGTTGATCGTTCCTTCCCGATATCGTAATTCGCTATCGAGTATAATCTTCGATTCTTGCTGTACTTGCAGGTGAACGGTGCAATATATCGGGTGTCCGCAAAACATCTATATGCACGATCGATAAAGGCTTGCGATTCTAATGCAAAACATTAATTATATAAAATTTGTTAATGCAAATGTTTGATGGTTTCAGGAGCGCCCTTTCGAAGGGTAAGACAGAAGTGAGTTGTTGGTCCGATTGACAAAATGACGACCGACATCTCGGTAGTGCGCGGGGGTTGGGACCCCACGTTGCAACAAGAGATTGTCGATGAGTACGAATACGACGGGGGAAACTCGAGTTCGAGACTTTTCGAACGTTCACGAATCAAAGCTTTAGCTGGTACGTATTAAATTTACTTCGAAGGTGTAAAGCTTTGAACTTCTCGAGAAAGGTCAATCGTATTTCCACCACTGATCATCCCCCAACGATCCCTTTTAAGAAATCGACATTCAACGCCATGATATTTAAAAACATAAAAATAGTAAATCGCTATTTTAATAGTTTTTCTTCTTCTTTAATATCAAATTATAAATTGCAAAACGTCACTTCCGTCAATGACGTTTCGTTTACTGCTTCGGAAATCAAATTGCAAAGCAACTATTGCCACATCCTTTGATATGGATAGGCGTTTGATAAGTGCACACTTAAAACTTTATGTTCTTTGAAGAATCTTAGCATAACCGTCGAGTAGCTATAAGACGATGCACCGTTTATCACTCACATAAATATAAAAAGAGGATCACATTAGTAAGAATGGATTACGATAAAATTGTGTTTAATTTACGAGGTAAAAATATTTCAAATGTAGTGGAGTCACCCAAAAGTGTCCACTTATCTTCTCCCTTCATTAATTATCTCTATGTACTGTTGTAAGGTGAACGTGAATTAGTACAAAAGAAGACCTTCCAAAAATGGGTGAACTCCCACTTGGTCCGGTGTTCCTGCCGAATTGGCGACCTGTACGTCGATCTTCGAGATGGCAAGATGCTCATCAAACTGCTAGAGATCCTTTCCGGAGAGCGTTTGCCACGACCGACGAAAGGAAAAATGCGAATTCATTGTTTGGAGAACGTCGACAAAGCGTTGCAGTTCCTGCGCGAGCAAAGAGTCCACCTGGAAAACATGGGATCCCACGACATAGTGGATGGAAATCCGCGTCTGAGCTTGGGTCTCATTTGGACCATCATTCTGCGGTTCCAGATCCAGGATATCACGATCGAGGAGACGGACAATCAAGAGACGAAATCGGCGAAGGACGCGTTGCTCCTTTGGTGTCAAATGAAAACGGCTGGTTATCATAATGTTAACGTGAGAAATTTCACCACGTCCTGGCGCGACGGATTAGCTTTTAACGCCATCATTCACAAACACCGTCCAGACTTGATTCAGTTCGAGAAACTATCTAAATCCAATGCTATTTATAATTTAAATAACGCGTTCAATGTAGCCGAGGATAAGCTTGGTCTCACTAAACTGTTAGATGCGGAAGATATATTCGTCGACCATCCTGACGAGAAGTCGATCATCACCTACGTGGTAACGTATTACCATTACTTCTCGAAGATGAAGCAAGAGACTGTCCAGGGCAAGAGAATCGGCAAAGTGGTCGGCATCGCCATGGAAAACGACCGCATGATACACGAGTATGAGAGTCTGACCAGCGACTTGTTGCGTTGGATCGAGGGTACCATAGAGGCACTGGGAGATCGTAGATTCGCCAATTCTTTGGTTGGTGTTCAATCGCAGCTTTCCCAGTTCTCCAACTACCGTACCGTGGAGAAACCCCCGAAATTCGTGGAGAAGGGTAACTTGGAAGTCTTACTGTTCACGCTACAGTCGAAGATGCGAGCAAATAATCAAAAACCGTACACGCCGAAGGAAGGTAAAATGATCTCGGACATTAACAAGGCTTGGGAGAGATTAGAAAAAGCGGAACACGAACGAGAGTTGGCCTTACGCGAGGAACTGATTCGTCAGGAAAAACTGGAGCAACTAGCGGCGAGATTCAACCGAAAGGCTAGCATGAGGGAGACCTGGTTGTCCGAGAATCAAAGATTGGTATCTCAGGATAACTTCGGTTTTGATTTGGCTGCTGTGGAAGCTGCGGCAAAGAAACACGAGGCCATCGAAACCGATATCTTCGCGTATGAGGAACGTGTCCAGGCTGTGATGGCTGTTTCGCAAGAATTGGAGACCGAGAATTATCATGACATTGAACGCATTAATGCCCGCAAGGACAATGTTCTGAGACTTTGGAACTACTTACTGGAGCTACTTAGAGCTAGAAGAATGAGGCTGGAATTGTCCCTACAGTTGCAGCAGAACTTCCAGGAAATGTTGTACATTCTCGATAGCATGGAGGAGATCAAGATGCGTTTGCTAACTGATGACTATGGAAAACACCTTATGGGTGTTGAAGACCTCTTGCAGAAGCATTCTCTGGTCGAGGCTGATATCAACGTCCTAGGAGAAAGAGTGAAAGCTGTAGTTCAACAAAGTCAGAAGTTCTTGGAACACGGAGAAGGCTATCGTCCTTGCGATCCAACGATCATCGTCGAACGCGTGCAGCAACTTGAAGATGCATACGCAGAACTGGTACGTCTGGCTGTCGAACGCAGAGCCAGACTCGAAGAGTCTCGCAAATTGTGGCAGTTCTACTGGGATATGGCTGATGAGGAGAACTGGATCAAGGAGAAGGAGCAGATAGTGTCGACTGGAGATATTGGTCACGACCTAACCACTATCAACCTCCTGTTGTCGAAACACAAAGCTCTAGAGAACGAAATTCAGTCTCATGAACCACAGCTGATGTCTGTGGCTGCTGTGGGAGACGAACTAGTCCGGCAGCAACACTTTGGGTCTGATCGTATCCAGGAAAGACTTCAGGAAATCCTGGGAATGTGGAACCATCTTCTGGACTTGGCTGCTTTCAGGAGAAAACGTTTGGAAGAGGCCGTCGACTACCATCAACTGTTCGCGGATGCTGATGACATTGACATTTGGATGTTGGATACCTTGAGACTCGTTTCGTCAGAAGACGTTGGCAGAGACGAAGCAAATGTACAGTCTTTGTTGAAGAAACATAAGGATGTGACTGATGAACTGAAAAACTATGCTACCACGATTGATCAACTACATCAACAGGCATCTGGACTTGGCGAACAGGATGCTAAATCGCCGGAAGTTCTAGAAAGACTCGCTTCTATCGACTCGAGGTATAAGGAACTCATGGAACTGGCTAAGCTGCGTAAACAGAGACTGTTGGATGCATTGTCGTTGTACAAGTTGTTCAGCGAATCTGATGGAGTTGAGCAATGGATCGGCGAAAAGAACAGAATGCTGGAAACGATGGTTCCGGCTAAAGACATCGAAGATGTGGAGATCATGAAGCATCGATACAATGGTTTCGAGAAAGAAATGTACGCCAATGCTTCTCGAGTTGCTGTTGTGAATCAACTGGCCAGACAATTGCTGCACGTCGAACATCCTAACTCTGAACAGATAGTAGCTCGTCAGAACGAATTGAACCAGAAATGGGCAGAATTACGCGAAAAGGCGGAGAACAAACGTGACGAGTTGAACTCTGCGCACGGTGTGCAGACCTTCCACATCGAGTGCCGCGAGACAGTGTCCTGGATTGAGGATAAGAAACGTATTCTCCAGCAAACGGACAGTTTGGAGATGGACTTGACCGGAGTTATGACTTTGCAGCGTCGGCTGAGTGGCATGGAACGCGACCTGGCAGCCATACAGGCCAAGTTAGACGCTTTGGAAAAGGAAGCCGAAAACATTCAGAAACAGAACTTGGAAGATCCAGAAGTGATTCGGGAAAGAATCACTCAGATTCATACTATTTGGGAACAGCTGACTCAGATGCTGAAGGAGCGCGACGCCAAGTTGGAGGAAGCCGGCGACCTGCACAGATTCCTGAGAGACCTCGACCACTTCCAGGCATGGTTGACCAAGACTCAGACCGATGTTGCCAGCGAGGATACGCCGACCACGTTGGCCGATGCCGAAAAATTACTCACGCAGCACCAGAACATCAAGGAAGAGATCGACAACTATACCGACGATTACCAGAAGATGATGGAGTATGGCGAAAGATTAACCAGCGAGGCCGGTGCCGGCGACACGCAATACATGTTCTTGCGAGAGAGATTGAACGCCTTGAAAATGGGCTGGGAAGAATTGCACCAGATGTGGGCCAACAGGAAGCTGTTGCTGTCTAACTCGCTGAACTTCCAGGTGTTCGATCGCGACGCTCGTCAAGCAGAGGTGCTTTTGTCCCAGCAAGAGCACATTCTCGCCAAGGACGAGACACCAGCGAACTTCGAGCAAGCTGAGCACATGATCAAGCGGCACGAGGCCTTTATGACGACCATGGACGCAAACGACGAGAAGATCAACTCTGTGGTGCAGTTCGCCGGACGACTTGTCGACAAGGGACACTTTGCGGCTGACAAAGTCAAGAAGAAGGCGGAGAGCATCAACGAACGGCGTCGCATTAACCGCGAGAAGGCCAATCAGTACATGGAGAAACTGAAGGATCAACTGCAGCTGCAGATGTTCCTGCAGGATTGCGAGGAGTTAGGTGAATGGGTACAGGAGAAGCACATCACTGCCCAAGATGAGACTTACAGAAGCGCGAAGACCGTGCACAGCAAGTGGACTAGGCATCAGGCATTCGAGGCGGAGATCGCGAGCAATAAGGATCGTCTACAGCAATTACAGCAAGCTGCTGAGGAATTGATTCAACAGAAACCGGATTTGGCGGATATTATTAAGCCAAAGGTGGCCGAATTGGCTGATCAGTTCGAGGAACTCGAGACCACTACTCACGACAAAGGCGAACGTTTGTTCGATGCGAATCGTGAAGTCCTTATTCACCAGACCTGCGACGATATCGACTCATGGATGAACGAACTGGAGAAGCAGATCGAGAGCACGGACACAGGTTCCGATTTGGCCTCCGTGAACATTCTGATGCAGAAGCAACAGATGATTGAGACGCAGATGGCGGTCAAGGCTCGACAGGTGACGGAACTGGACAAACAAGCCGAACACTTGCAACGTACGGTACCGGAAGACAAAATGGAGGAGATCAAGTGCAAGAAGGAGAAGGTTGCGCAAAGATTCGCACAGCTGAAGGCACCGTTGATCGACCGACAGCGTCAGTTGGAAAAGAAGAAGGAAGCCTTCCAGTTCAGACGCGACGTGGAGGACGAGAAGCTCTGGATCGCCGAGAAGATGCCTCAAGCTACCAGCACCGAGTATGGCAACTCCCTATTCAACGTACACATGCTGAAGAAGAAGAACCAATCTCTGCGCACCGAGATCGACAACCACGAACCCAGGATCAACCTAGTCTGCAACAATGGACAAAAGCTGATCGACGAAGGCCACGAGGATAGTCCTGAGTTCCGTCAGCTTATCTCCGAGCTAACAGAGAAGTGGAAGGAACTGAAAGACGCCGTCGACGACAGAAACAAACATCTACTACAGAACGAGAAGGCCCAACAATACTTCTTCGACGCGACCGAAGCTGAATCATGGATGAGCGAGCAGGAGTTGTACATGATGGTGGAGGATCGTGGCAAAGACGAAATCTCGGCACAAAACTTGATGAAGAAGCACGAGTCCTTGGAGCACGCTGTGGAAGATTACGCAGAGACCATCCGCCAGCTTGGAGAGACAGCGAGACAGTTAATCAATGATCAACATCCTCTGGCTGATCAGATTGCCGTTAAGCAATCTCAGGTGGACAAGTTGTACGCTGGACTAAAGGACCTGGCTGGCGAACGCCGAGCCAAGCTGGACGAGGCTCTTCAGCTGTTCATGTTGAATAGAGAGGTAGATGACTTGGAACAGTGGATCGCAGAGAGAGAACTGGTCGCTGGAAGTCACGAGCTGGGTCAGGATTATGACCATGTGACGCTTCTGTGGGAGAGGTTCAAGGAGTTCGCTAGAGACACCGAGGCGATAGGCTCAGAAAGGGTAGCAGCCGTGAACGGTATCGCAGATTCTTTGATAGCAACAGGTCACTCTGATGCAGCTACCATCGCCGAATGGAAGGATGGACTGAACGAGGTTTGGCAAGACTTGCTCGAGTTGATCGAGACTCGCACACAGATGCTGCAAGCCAGTCGAGAACTGCACAAGTTCTTCCATGACTGCAAGGACGTACTTGGAAGAATCCTGGAGAAACAGAACGCAATGTCTGACGAGCTCGGTCGCGATGCTGGCTCCGTTTCCGCTCTTCAACGGAAACACGCCAACTTCATACAGGACCTGTTCACGTTGCAGAGCCAAGTGTCACAGATTCAAGAGGAATCAGCTAAATTGCAGGCGAGCTATGCTGGTGACAAAGCTAGGGAGATAACGAACCGTGAAGGAGAGGTTGTCGCAGCATGGAAGAACCTTCAGGCCCTCTGCGAAGGAAGAAGAACGAAACTGGAAGATACCGGTGACCTCTTCCGGTTCTTCAACATGGTCAGAACCCTGATGATCTGGATGGACGACGTAGTGCGCCAGATGAACACGACCGAGAAACCTCGCGATGTGGCAGGAGTTGAACTCTTGATGAACAATCATCAAAGCTTAAAGGCTGAGATAGATGCCAGGGAGGACAATCTGATGGCTTGCATCAATCTGGGCAAGGATTTGTTAGCTAGGAATCATTATGCCAGTTCTCAGATCAAGGAGAAACTGGCGGCTCTCACTGATCATAGAAACGCGTTGCTGCATAGATGGGAAGAGCGTTGGGAGAATTTGCAGCTCAGTAAGCATAAATATAGGTCATTTTATACAATGACATTGAGGAATTTTGTTAATACTTTCGCTTTTATTTCAGTTTTGGAGGTGTATCAATTCGCTAGAGATGCCGCGGTCGCCGAGGCATGGTTGATCGCTCAAGAACCATATCTTATGAGCCAAGAACTTGGCGTAAGTAGGAATTAATAATTTAGTGGACATTTGATTTACTTGTTCAATGGTATGCACATCTCAGTAATATTAAAAACAAACATCTGACTGCTACAGCACACGATTGACGAAGTGGAGAACCTTATTAAGAAGCACGAAGCATTCGAAAAGTCGGCAGCTGCGCAAGAAGAAAGGTTTAGTGCCTTGCATCGACTCACTACCGTCAGTATTTATCATTTCAACTTGGTCGCAAACTCGAAAAAGAATTTATCAATTTGATTTGTGTTACAGTTTGAGTTGAAAGAAATGAAGAGGAGAGAACAAGAGCGAGAGGAAGAGGAGAGACGTAAAAAAGAGGAGGCTGCAGCAGCTGAGGCAGCTCGATTAGCTAAAGCAACGCCAGTAACTAGTCCCGATGAACCACCCAGTGAAAGGTACTGCAACAAGTCATTAATAAAATAAATACTTCACCAGTAATTAACTTACCGTGTACTGGTTTTATAACGAAGCAAAAGAGAATTGTGAGTAACTTATATTACATAAAATTAAGAGTATATCTTTGTTGAACAGAGCTGAAGCTGAAGGAGTACCTAGCGGAGAACGACCCACCGGTGAAGACGAGTCACATGGTAAGATAATTATAGTGCATAGTACTTTAAGAAACAGTTTGACAAGAGTGGTCGTGTACGTTGTATTCTTTGTTTCAAACAATTCAGTGTTTAAAGGAACAAAATTTAAAAGCCTTTTCTAAAAACGTTCAATTCTCGCGAAAATCTATAAACATTTTTTTTTTTTGTCTACTAATACAATGTTTATCGTACGATTTCGCTTTCTACGTATCTTGTACACATTTAACTTATAGTCTGGTTTTACAAACTGGTTTGTTTGGATAAGCATGAAATTGCTAACAGCACGTTTATTTTTGCCTCTCTCCCAACCCATCATGAAACTTGACTCCGTCCTAATAAAAATCCGTCTATCCGGATCCGGAAATTGCCCTGAATGCACCCTAAAATGCGGCACGGAATGCACAAAACCACAGTGGCACATCGCAAGGCTTCTACACGTACACCACAGCCTCAAGACAAGCCCAAGGAAGGTGAGTGTTCCCATAAAAGAAGTATCACCCTTTCTGCGCTCAAATTTACGTTCTACCTTTAAATTTGATATTTTCTCGTTTTGTTTCATTTGAAACTTGTCTACCATTAAGTTAACATTTCGTTAATTGTTTAAAATTACATTTTTCATTGTGTACCTTTTTTTCTTCCTTGTTAACATTATTTCATTTTTTGCAACCGATGAGTGCAAAGGGTTAAATAAATCTTTTTCAGGATATAAAGTGTATCATGTACTAAATTTATTGTTAATGGCGTTACTCTGTTAAATACCAGTGTCATATTTTATGCGAAATAACATGTTCTTGTGTCGAGTTTATCGACTGTTCAGGTTGTCGCTCCCTATTTTTGTTCTATAAATGAAGCTCTGGTATTTGATGGGTGAATTGAATTTTATATATAGATCCTGCTATCGATCCTTTAAGCTGGTGATGGAGCATAAGAATTAAATCATCTGTACATGGCAGCGTGTTCTACGGCAAATCATTTCTTTCTTTCTTTTCACAAACTGACCCGTATTGTGGAAATTAGAAAATTGTTTTTATTGCTTTATGTCATTGTTGAAATGTAATTTTTTATTAGACTTGAAGTTCGATTTTGAATTCATGCAATACGGGTTAAAAAATGATGAACCTCACAGCAATCTTTGTATCTTTCAGCATATTCGTAGGGCAATTACGCCTATCGCTACAATTGCAGCTATAATTGTTTATTCGCTTTCATTAACTATTTTTAACAGGTGATGGAGTCGCCGAGATACACAGATATTCATTAAAATTATTCGAACAGTATCAAGAGAGATTTAAGATTAATATTGAATTTTGCATGCATCCAGAGTAGATGTTTGTCAAAAATTTGTGAACTTATCAGTTTATGCATGAAATTGAATTAATTTTCGATCAGTCAATTTGATATCAACAAGAAAAAAATTGATTTTATCATAAAAGGTAAGCACTGTGATAAAGAATATTAAATTTGAAAATGCAGAGTAGACTACAAATTATGCTTGCTTTGTATACTCGTGATCCTTTCTTGCAATGCTTTTAGAGCATCTTATCTTTTCATTAGCTACTTGCAGTTTCATTTCACTTTTTTTCTCAGACCATTAAGCTTCATCAGTTCATTTATTAAGCAGTGATGTATGAAATGTATGTTTTTTATTTCTGTAGTTTTTATCAATTTTCTTTTTAGAAATGAGAGATTTAATTAGAACTATTAAGTTTTCAGCTAATAAGCTATAAGTGCTAGTTTTTGTATCGTTAAATCATGATGCTGAACATTTTATATATTACAACTTAATAGCATTTCTGTGCTTCTTACTAATAACGTTAACAGTTTGTAATCCTATGTAGTAGTGTCAGTATTATTTATATAATATTATTAGTATTTAATTCTGAAGTATAGCATGTTTAAATTGGTGTGATGGTGTAGTGCATGCTCAGAAACCTGCACGTCTATCCATACGAAGAGAAGGAACACCACCTGCCACCCCCTCGTCCACGAAACCTCCTAAGGGTCTATCTAGTCCAACAAGTAAGTCCATTCAAAGGATTATTTAATTCCCTAATTTAAAAACTCCATACATAAAGAATCACATAAAAATATATTTATATCAAAGTATCTCTATTTTTATAAAAAAATGTTCACTTAGAATCAAAGAAATTAGGTTCATCTCCCACACACTGGTGTGATTCTTTAGGCCCAGCAGGGCAAGTGCTGCCAAATTTGTCCACAAACTGACAAGCTTGCAATAGTCTCAGTGTTTCATCGACGGAACGTGACAGAGATATCTCGCTAATCGAAATGTGCCTAATCAGCTGTCTCTTGTCGATGATAAATAATCCTTTCAGAGCTACTCCTTCGTTTTCATCGAGCACTCCGTATGTTCTGGATATGTTCTGATTCTTGTCCGCCAGAACGGGCATATGCATCTCCCCCAGACCACCTTGCTTACGTGGTGTCATGATCCACGCCAAATGCGTATATTGAGAATCCGTAGAAATCGCCACTATGCTACAGTCTTACAAATTAAATTAAAAATTTTTTAATGATGCATACAGAGTTAAATAGTAGATATACCTATGTCTCCGAATTCTTTTATACGATCGCTGAACTGAATCATTTCCGTAGGACAGAAAAAGGTGAAGTCGTAAGGATAGAATAACAGTACCAAATATCTTCCTTTGTAATCCTGCAGTGATATATCCTTCATTTTTAAATTAACTATCGCGACACCTGACCAAGGTGGTGCCGCGGTCGACAATGCTGGTACCGTAAGCACTTCCGGTTCCTCTTGCGGTTCTTGCTGCTGCTCCCCGCAACACAAGTGCTCGTCTTCTCTCACTGATTTTCTTCCGAAAAGTTGGTCGAAAGTCGTCATGATAAATTTTTTAATAGAAAAATAAACAAATTAGTACAGTATTCCTTGAACATCGTAAAATATGACCTTTATCGATAAAGACAAAAGACGGATCGAAAAAATCAATTTATTCTTTCAATTTTAATCACGAATTATAAAATTCTTTCCCTTCTTTTCGTGTTGTAACTTTACGACGAATTGAAGGAACTTTCTTGAACATTTTAATGTAAAATAAAGTTGATTCGTATTCGATAGAAGACCTGATCGAGGTAACAGAATAAAAATGACATTCTCTCAGAAAATGGTTTAAAGATCCCGCATGAGCATGTTGCATGTGTACTGACGGCAGAATAAGTTTAGCCCCTGTCCCCCCATTCAATAAATCAATCAATCAATCCCAAATAAACTAGGCTGTCGATGTGACCTGTAAGTAGCTAATAATGTCCCGTTGTGTTGCGTGTGTCGTGTTGAAAGCTCCAAAAGGTGGAAGCGGTTCCGAGTCTGGTACTTTAAGACGTAAGGAACGTAGTCGCAGCAAGTCACCGTTCAGAAGCTTCCGTTGGAGAAAATCTGCCAAGTCGCCGAGTTTAGATCGCAGTGGCGTGAGTGATGATGAACGCAGTATTTCCGGTAAGCAATTATTTTCACATCAACCGTTGGACACCTACACAGTTGCGATCTAGTCGATACATTTCATCATCTAGGATTAATTAATCATATTCTTGTATCATCCAGGTATTCCAGAGAAGAATCTCCATCTATTAAGAGAAGATAATCATCCTTTGTTTTTCTTTCCAGCAGTTCCAAATTAATGTTGATATTAACAAAACATTTGCATCTAACTAATCTGACAATGAGTATGCAAATGGTGTCGCGAATGCGTGTATGTTTGGGTGCTTGATTTGCATTTAGAGCATCGTCTAACGCATCCGATTAACTGTTTAGGTCTTCCCGTTTAAAACGGGTTCCTTGCAGTGTACAGCATATTCCGAGAAAATTGGATGCCGTGTGTAACGTAGAATTAACATAGATTACGTTTACCGTTAAATTAGTATAGTGTAATAAAAATGTTGAGCATCGCTTCAAGTTCTGTTCGATATTACAGAACAACGAAGTCCCAGCGACGACGAATTTGAAGGCGTGTTGCAACGAAAGCACGAATGGGAGAGCACAACGAAGAAGTCGTCCAATCGATCCTGGCACAAGGTGTACATGGTCGTTCGTGGACAGAGTTTGTTTGTATATACCGATCAAAAGTCGTACAAGGCTGCACCAGATCAACCGTACAAAGGAGAAGCCCCTCTGGATCTCAAAGGAGCAACTATTACTGTAGCAAGTGATTACACTAAGAGGAAACATGTCTTCCGTGTAAAGTAAGTGATTTGTTAGATATTTAAAAGTCTGCTGTCAGTAATGATGCGAAATAGACACGAACAAGTATAAGAGAACAAACACATACCGTTTGAAATTTTTAGGTCGCAAAGCGGATCCGACTTCCTATTCCAGGCTAAAGACGACGCTGAAATGAACGAATGGGTAACGGTGTTGAATCAAGCTACGCAAGGTACATCAGGTGCAAGTACGTCCAGGGCGCATACTTTGCCCGCTCCTACACAAGCCGAGACCAAGCGGCGTAGTTTCTTCACTCTCAAGAAAAAGTGAGTCTCGTTAGAAGTATTTGAAAGGTATAAGTGATCGTTAAGATAGAGCCCGACATATCATGCAAAGTAACAAATGATGAGATTCATGGGATTCGAAAGGAGACGGAGCATCAACGACCACACGAGTGTTTCTCTTCAAACTATTATTATTGCGAATTTATAACAATTCTCGCTTCATTGTTCATGTTACTCTTTTAAAGATTCTTTCAATTCAGTTACAAGAGTGTGATGTGAAGAAATTGTTAATGGTAACGAGCATTAATGATCGCTCGTTTCGAAGGTATATTTACAGGGTAACACACTATGTACGTTGATCTAAGTTCTAACACTTTCTCCTTTCTTGCATTAATCACTTCAGTGATCTGATCTTTGATAGCCTATCCACGTCTGTATCTCTGAAAGCTAAGTAAACGAACTTTACTGAATTATGTTTTGATGGTGTAGGTATTATGAACTAGACATACTTTGCTTCTTTTTTTGAATGTCATTGATCATCATTGGACGAGTGGCAGGCGATCACCTCGGAGCATGTGCGTGATAGATTCAGTGATGGGCAATTCTTCAAGCTTACCCTAATCCCTACATTTTCTTTATCCACTTGGTATCATTTTATATACTCTATTTATACTTTGTATGATTATATTATTTTTTAAATTTATCATAACAAAATTTCACAATGATTCCATCGGTTTAAAAAATGTTTGGCACGTGTTATTATTTTTATATTGTTGCATAATAAAAATTTCGTCACCATTATCCTAGGCCTCCTTCTATGTATGCACATCGGTGCCCATGAAATGTTCAAGGTTGGCATTTGTTTTGCCCATCACTGTTAGATAATGGTAGCGTAAACGATAATTGTGAAAGATTCGAGGTTTTCCCAGTCATTCGGTGTCACGACCGTTTTATCGCTGGCAGACATCCATTTCATTCGATCATATTGCATTTATCATTATTTTAGAAAAGCCAAAAAGTAGAAAGTGAAACCAATGAACTGTAAGAAAACAGTACACAATTGGAACAACATTTACAGAGAGAGATTGCGGTGAGTTCTCGCACAACAATCATTAGATCGTTTTGACCGTCGTACTGCTGCACGATTAATTGATCATCGTAATCCACTTGTTTTTCTCTCCTTTCGTTCATCCTTTTTGTTCCTTTTATTTTGTTCATTATGATTAGCATCTCGACAAAATACAAGAGGAATGTTCTTCCAATTGTGAATGCGGAATGATGTTATCCGATGTTCTCCAATGAAGAGAACGTGTATGTGCAGTGCTTACTGTGTTTCATATGCGCGCTAAATACGTATTTATTTATTCTGTGAAACCTTGGAGTCGCTAATTACAGTCGTTAATTATTCAGGTATTGTTCTTTCCAAAATAATTCATTAAAAATTCTGGTAATCCTATTGATGGTGATGACTCATGCCAGTTGAGAGGTATCGCATAGAGTCCAAAGTTGTTTATTGAAGTAAAGTAAAAATGCTTTGGTACAGTAACCAAATTTTTACTTTACTATCAGCATGAATTCCTTTGTTCTAAAAGAACACTATCCTAAACAAAAAGTAACTAGTAAAATCTATTATATGTATAATTGAATGTTAAAGAATACGTTTTAAAAAATATAATGTTTCAGCATTTGAAATGTTTTGAAGGTAATGCATTGAAAAGTCAAACTTTTAGAATATACGATGTTAGATAAATTCCAGAAATGTGTCACTCAAGGAAACATGTACGAATCGAAACGTGATAAGACTGAAAGAGACTGAACAGGCAAAGTCCAAAAAATATTATTGGTTATTCAGACAATGATTTTTAGTTTCATAGAAGGTCCAGTATCAGCAAAAATGGCAACGAATAGCGAAGGGTAATCGTATATTTCAAGAAACAACTGTACTTTAGCGACAAAACATTTCCAGATATTAAATTAAAACAAAACAGTCGATTCTGAGAAGAGATCTATGTATATATGAAACACAATCGTTTTAATCGTTTCACCAATTAAGCTCTCAATTCACAAGCGCTTTTTATTCGTATTTTCATTGCTTTTTTGATGAAACGTTTCTTTCGTTCGCTCTAGTATGATGTATTATATATATTTATGCGTAGACATACATAATTATTGTATATCATTGCTGGATTATATTGTGGCTATCCTTTTGTCATTGCTTATCCATTATCATCATTATATCATTTGTTCACGCTTCTTTGCTGGTCGGATAAAACTTTCAGAGATCCTCGTTTTAGTAAGAAGTAAAGTTTGCGTTACCTTCTATTGTTGAAGGTAACAAGTTTTGTACACATGCGACTATACAAACGTGTGCAGCCCCTAAAAGACGGGGCTGACTCATGCATATTTACTTTAATTGCCCAGATTTATGTGTAGCATCCGTATTTGCCCGTCAGACCTTGAGCGATAGTATATATAGTATTCATTTAGCAGTATCAAAAGATATTTGAGACGTAGTAATGTTTTCTTCACGTATACAGGGTGGTTCATTTGTGGTTCATGTCTCTAAAATTATATATCAAAGTAAAAGCAAACTAATATTCAGATAATCAAACCATTCAAGTGTAATGCTATTTTAAATAAGGTTTATGTTTCATGTAATCAATACTTTTAGAGACAAAACGGACAGTGTAACAATGAACTGTACTGTAAAAATATTTCCTTTTGGAAATCCCACAACATTATTGACTCACATAAAGGGTAATTTTAAGGAGGCTAGAGCTTTATATTTCTTTTATTTTGTATACTGTTGAATTTTCCGACATCTGAATGTTTATTAAGGGAAGTGTATGATTTTTAAAGACAGATTAGTATTAATTCAAATGTTACGGATCTAATTTTTTAATTTTGTTGTGCATTTTCCTTATAAGATAATTTTAAATAAAAGTTTTGTAGTTGAAACATAAACTTCGTGTAACATTAAGTAGCAGCGTCAGCAATTTTGAATAATTTCCTTAATTAGTTCAGATCTAAGTACGTAAATATTATTAGAAAGAAGAAAAGCTATTTGTTTTATTATATAAGTATTTTGCGTTGAATCCTTAACATGATTTTATAGTTTAGCTCTACGCCTCGTATCAACAGTAAAAAGACTTTACAGAGATACGTTATCCTTGCCTCTTACGTCTATGCGTTAATATCTTTTAATTTAATGTTTGCTTTGTTTTGCCAATTTTCAGCTAAACCGGAGCAGTGAAGTACGGTATAAGCCGCTCAGCACAACACAAACAGTTTAAGAGAAATGTTTCGTCGCTCTGCGTGGTTAAAAAGCAACGCTGATCGTAAAAAAATTAGGAGACACAAACACGAACACACGAATAACACACGGAAGTGGTATTTAACGAAACGAATCGAAGAACGACCCTTACTAAATCTTGTCGTTTAACGAAACGCCTACATCTACGACTACTATTCGCCATGGAAATCATAGAGAGTATTTAAACAGCTGTCTGTATGTGTTAAAACATTTCACTCGCGTATAGGCCATTCGAAATCTCTAAATGCGTTCTTTTTTATTTTCTCTTCTCTTCGAAGGAATTTTTGGACACTTTGCAATATATCGCTAGTTGAAAAGGTGACACACACATACACACATTTGATATGTCCCACGTTAGCGTGGTTAAAATTCATTCACACATGGATATATGATCACTAAAAAATTGATCGTGCACGATATCCATATGTATTAGTCGAAAACTGCGATAAAAATTAAATTTATAATTACTAATATGTATCATTGCTTAATAACACGACGTATTTTTGATTCTTAAAAACATTGTTTCTTTTAATTGGTATCGCGTTGCTGTAGTTCTGTATGTAAGTCAATTATATCAATATTTACAATTACAAAACTTTTAACTAAGTTGCATACTATGTTTTTAGAATGTTTGATATTATGAACTATTATATGTTTCGTTATTTTAAGTGTAAAAATGTTCGCGAAATTAAGTAATGCTTTGTATATTGTATAGAGAAATTTTGTAGCAACTTAAGAGCGATATTTCTACATTGTATTTTAACAAATTTTAGCAGAACTCGTTTGGCAACTTGATACCTTGCTCGTTGAATCGTAAGTTACAATTATTTTATTTTAATGTCAAAAAAGCTCAATCGATGCACGTTTCATTTCTACTTTGTTTCTTGCTCATGCACCTTTGTAATCTTTTAATTTCACGTTTTTCCGCAAACGGTTCGTTTGCGTTTCGATGACTGCCATATATTTTTAAGAAGCACACTAACTTGGGACATAATATATATATAAATATATAAATAAATATATAAATATTATATATATAAATATAAATATAAATTAGCTTTTAACAAATTGTTAAATATATGCTGCGCCCTAAGGGAATACGCATTGAAGGATTATAAAAACGAAGAAATGGAACATTGTGTAATAATTCAGAGTTTCCTCTTACACGATCCCAAATATCATGATTCTACGGAATTAAAAAGGAAGAAAAACATCTAAGAGGAGGAAAATGAGAGATATTTAATTGTTCTTTAGACGTATCTGCATATATGATGAAACAGTTCTTGTCAAGCGAACTTGTATCTTTAAAAAAAAAACAGAAATTCCATCTTGAAAACATCTCGCTTGATTTGAACTGGTCGTCCACGTTGCGATTCGCGCGTTTGTTAACTTTCTTATCTATTTTCTTTTTTAAATATTTATCATGTTCGTTTTGTTTCATAGGGTGTAAGAATTTCAATGTGACCGTGCTTTTGACTACAATTTTTCAATGGACATTACAAATGAATGGAGTTCTTTTTCTTTTCCTTTTTTAAAGTTTGTTTCCATGTATTTTGTATTGGCTGATTTCAATGCGACTCGATTAAACCGATATCGACTTGTTCCGCGCATTCGGAATGAATCCTGTTTAAGATTTCCCTCAATGAATATTTTTACTACATTGTACCGTGCGCTGCTTCACTGATTTGTAAATACCATCACAAAGTAAACGCAGTGTATGTCTAGATAATACGGCAGGCGTTAATTAATGGTCTTAATCAAAAAAGTAAAAAAGAAATATCGATGACATCGTACGCTTTTTTTTCTCTTGTTCAATGCATGTGCATTTAGTGGATATTTTTTAAACATTTGGAGTCGCATTGCTACACTATAAACAACTTGATATTTCATAGCTATGTGTTTTATATATAAATATAAATAAATATGAAATAATGATGAACAGTAAATTATAAGAAATAAAAATTATTATAATAGATAATATATGATTATTGTAAAACTACTTGGTGGTACTTCTTGCACAGAATTATCCCAAGAATGTTTCCATCCACGTTCATGTGTCCTACGAATTTGTTTGAATTTAATACAGGCAGCTTATAGGTACTATCAAATTTAAAGGATTATCTCTTAATTCGAAAATAATTCTTATTATTAAATTTGGATCAATCTGTACAAGTTTGAATTACATCGTTTATTTAATTAGTTTTCGGCGTTTTATTTACATTATCAGATATTTATGTATTTTGGCTTCGATATAATAACTTTATAGATTGATAATATAGTCGTAATAATAAAGAAATTTTTTGTAGTTATTCCTTACAGCGCAGTTCCGATAAAAAAATATTAACCAGTGTAAAATAAAGAAGGTTCTTAATCGTGTGCGTTCTATTTGAATACGTGTAACTGATGTGGAGGAGACAGTGATTCTGTTGTCAGGAAATGAAAGCCATTATCTAATATAGTTTTATTATTGCAACTAAGAGTCGCCATTAAAAGTACTTACTCCCCCAACGGTGATTTTCAGTTTTATCGCGAACATTCTTTTCTATCGACTACCGTATGAATAATTATTTGTCCAATATTTTAATATGTTACAGTATGTTAATATTATTTTATGATTAATTTTTGAAATTGATTTTCGATTGTAACGAGCAGTCTTTAAATTGTATATATGTAAGGATTTAAGTTAATTATATATATACATTAATTGCAACATTCGTACCATTTGCTAATTTTTATTTAATAATTTGCGTAACATTTAAAATAATATTTATGGAAATGATTTCTCAATATTTAAATTCTAGAATGGTTCTACTCGGGTGTTCTTAAATGTGATTTGTATCGACCTTTGGAAGAATTTCCAAGTTCCAAAACCTCTTACAAAAATCTTATGACTGAACAAATTATATATGAAACAAAATATTTCCAAATTTTATACTGCAATTATGATACAAAATCTCAGTTTTATTGCAATGTTTCTGACAATAATAAGTAATTCTTGAGGTGTTTGAAGAACGATACGATGCCGCAAATGGCGGGTGTGTATCAAGCTGAAGAATGCAGTTTGCTGATTTTATGAACGCCCAGTACGGGCTGTGAACATATACATATACAAATAGTTACATATATTTGTACATGGCGAGTAAAGAAAGTCAGTCTGAGCAAGATGGCCGGCCGGGTGACTTCGGCCTTTTATTATTCCGCGCTTTTATTTTATTTGATATTGTTAACTAATTCGAATAATGGGTTGAGGTACGGAGACAAAGCGACTACGTTACACATCACGGAGGATCATGATTCGTTTGGCTACAGACGTCCGATTATTATCAATCGAGGTGAACATTTCGAAGAAACGTCATCGAGTAGAATGCGCAGAGATGTTCCTCCTCCGTTCCCAAATAATAATCCAAACATCACAACAAAGGTACGTGATCGTTGACTAACCGTTTTACTGGCGTCTAAATTGTTTTGATCCTATTCCGCCAGTTGCGATGCTATTCATCCATTTGCCGCACAATTTGCGTTGTTTTTGTTGTCTTATCTTTATGGAGTTACCGATAGCAGCGATTTTAGAATTTTACGCGGTAGTTAATAAGGCCGGCGCATAGTACTGCCTTTGTGCAGTGACCAGTGGAGAGCGTAATTGCTGTATTATGTCCCTTCCGGACTAAATTTAATCAATCTTGACGAAACGGAGTAGCATCATAGTCGTTCTGCTATTGACATGCAGAGGTCAGTAACCGCTCTGTATGACTTTTATTTTTCTAATCAGCCTGTCTTCCTTTTTTTTTTTATTAAATAAATGACCGATCCGTCTTTCGAATAAAGCAGTCATTGATCGTTATCGACTGCATGATTATTTATTTATTCGTTTTGAATCGTATCAACTCGATAGATAGCGTTGAACCGTTTACTCCAATAAAATGTTGCGGATTATGTCTTTGTGTAATTCGTTGACGTAAATATCTGATACTTAAAATTATTGTTATTATAAATGTCAATGTTTGTCCAACTTGTCTTACGTGACAATTGCGGAAATCATTTTCATACGTTATATTTTTCAATAAAATTTATTTAATCTTTATTATAAGAATATAAAGAGATTATGCAGAATGTCTTCATAATATGAAAAATATTTTATAACTACAAAAATAAAAATATTCTGATGGTACAATGGTACATGATAATTAGTCATCAGTGTATGTCATGCCTTTGAACACATTCATGCATGAAATAATACATATACATATACATACTTGCATGCTATATGACAATAAGATAACAAAGAAGTATAATGTGTCAGCAGTTTAAGTCCAAAATAAGTAATACACAGAATATTAGAAAATCTACTATTGCATAGCATTAGTGCAAGATCAGTGCAACAGTAGTTTACTGATATAATGAAACAGTATAATAATGTAATATGATAAGGCATATTAATCTAATGAATCTGTAATCTTGAGAACCAAGATACTGCAGGCAAATATAATACCTTGCCTTATTTTACCTTTCTTTTAATATTGTATATATCTGTGTTATAAGAATGATACTTTGGAATCATTTAAAACCATAAATTAACAAACAAAAAATTGTTTTACATAGTTTAAGTTATTTTTAGAATATGTTGCATCAATCATTCCTGGTACAATGATAAATTTATTTAACAAGGAGGAAACATTATTATACCATTACGTCATGTATAAACTCATTTACATATACATATAGTGGGGATTTTTATTTTTCTAGGAACTATAAACATCTATGGCTTATATTCTATGTTCATTTATATTATTTTATGAAGTAATAGTAAATATTGAATTGACTTTTCTTTGACTTTCCATTTTTGTTGATAAAATGTTTATCAGTTTAATAGCTTATCATTATTGATAATCTGTATTTGAATACAATGTGACAAAATATTTTTTGTTTTTCATGTAAATGCTGGAATCAATGATGTATGTTACAGGTGAATGCTTTGAACGATTCACATCAACAATTGATGGTCCATTGGGTTGGAGAAGGATCTAATGTAATAATATGTCTAGCAAGAGACAGCACACTTACAAAACGCATGCAAGACAGCAAGTTTGCTGGAAACAGCAGTCCTACTCCTAGTGCTGTATACATAAGTTATGATTATGGTGACACATTTGAGAACAAGACAGATAAATTTCGAATTTCTTCTGAGCCTGATGCACCATATGCCACTTTGGATAAGTTCATCAATCATCCAAAAAAGTATAATTTCGTAAGTTAATGTTTAAATGAACATAATCAATTTTTATATTTTTAGACAATTCTGTTTTTTATTTATTACTTTACAGTGTATCTTTGTGGACAGCACAAATAGTTTACTTTTCCTCACATCCACTAATGGCAGATATATAACAAGGAGACGAGTACCATTCCATCCAAGTGAGATTTCATATGATGAGAGCGATTATAGAGTTGTTGTTGCTCTTGACAAAACTCATCCAAATCGTGCAGTAAATGTCTATGCTTTTTATTAATAGAACTTTGTTTCTGTCATTGTTATATTGATTTTATTTTATTGTTATTGTGCTGTAATATAGCTATGGTTATCAAAAGATATGGGAATAACATGGTTTCCAATATACCGTTCTGTGAAAGCATTTTTCTGGTCTCCCTTACCAGCATTAGTAGTAGAACGTATTGAACCTTCTGGGTCAAACAGTGTTTGGCAATTGGATTTGACATATTTATGGGATGAAATACAAGATGTAACAAAATTGAAAAATGAGTTTGCCGTTGTTATTACGAACGTCGAAGATTTTCAGATTAGAGGCGATTATAGATTCGCGACCTCAAAGAGTGTAGACGTGAGTAATAAATAGTTTATTGAATACACTACATGTTAAATGGAAATTTAAATTTAAATATGGATAAACCTTTTTGCTAACAGAATGGGACAGTAAATCTGGATCTTTATGTATCATACAAGAACAATACTTTTGTCAAAGCTGCATTCAACACAGATTTACCGATTAAAGCTTATCACATTGTTGACGTGTCACATAATAGAGTCTTTGTCACGGCTTGTCACAGTGAAACACATGTAAATCTTTATATATCGGAAGTTATCGATAAGACAAAGGCAACATTCACGTTATCCCTCGAAAATATTCTAACATTCTTTCCTAGTAATACTTGGAAAGAAAGTTGGTTGAAGTAAGTATAAGGTCTGATACCTATATTTCAAAAATCTGTGTCGTAAGAAACATTTCGATTGTTACTTGTATCATTTTCAGTGAAGTGGTTGACGAAGTATTTACAGATCTGTACAAGGTTGAAGGTCTTCGCGGCATTTATATAGCATCACAAGTAAAAGGTTCACCAAAATCAGGTTCAATTGGACCGGAACATTTGGTATCATTGATAACTTTCGACCATGGTGCAACTTGGAATCCAATAAAGCCACCCACCGCGAATCATGAAGGATTCTTTATCCGTTGCACGAACTGTTCGTTGCATCTCAGCCAGCGTTTTAGTCAGTTGTATCCTGTTACAAGATCAGTGTCGATTATGAGCTCAAAATCTGCTCCTGGTATCATAATGGCTACAGGTGTTATAGGGACAAATCTTAAAGGTCATCCTGCTCTGTTCGTATCCAGGGATGCAGGTGTCACTTGGAAATATGTTCTCAAGGACTACTATTTTTTCAACATGGGAGACCACGGTGGCTTGTTGGTTGCTGTTAAGTATTTTAAGTCACGAGGTGATACCAGAGATATTTCTTATTCCACGGACGAGGGTGAAACTTGGCAATCGTATGAGTTCAATGAGAAAATGTTGCGAGTATATGGGTTGATGACTGAACCAGGAGAAAACACTACAGTATTCACGATGTTCGGATCGGCAAATGGGCAACATCAATGGTTAATCATCAAAGTTGATTTGCGTAATGTGTTTGAGAGAGATTGTAAAGAGGACGACTTCAAGTTCTGGTCTCCGTCGAGTCCAGAACAGCCAGTGATGTCCTGTATATTGGGTAGAAAAGAGACGTATCAGCGAAGAGCTGCGCGAGTTAATTGCTACATCGGTGTGGATTATGATCGACCAATAAAGACGGAAATATGTCCATGCGATTTCATCGACTACCAATGTGATTTTGGGTTCGTACGAGTTGGAAATCCTTATCACTGTATTCGTGATAGATCTGTATTCTACTACGATCCATACGCCATACCGAAAACATGCAAACCTGGATCATTCTATAATCGAACAAAAGGATACATCAAGATAGCCGACGATGAGTGTATTGGTGGTTTAGCCAGGAACTTTGAACCTGACGAAATTCCATGCCCTATAGGAGACAAATCAGAATTTCTGCTCGTAGCTCAACGGGAACACATATCCCGTATTGATCTGGTGGAAGAGAAGTTAGAAGCTTTACCGGTTCACGACCTAAAGAACGTGATAGCCATAGAATTCGATATGAGAAATAATTGTTTGTACTGGGCGGACATTGTAAACGATACCATTGGCAGACAGTGTTTTAAGGATGGTACCAGTTATCCAGAGATTTTAGTGGAAACAGACCTGAGCTCCATAGAAGGAATGGCACTGGATTGGGTGTCTAATCTTTTGTATTTCGTGGACGGTGTGAAAATGAGGATTCAGGTGATTAGAACAGATATGTCCATTGCTGGACGAATGCGAAGAACGATTCTAGGACCCAACAATCTACAGAAACCTAGAGGCATTGCAGTTCATCCTATGAATGGGTACATGTTTTGGACTGATTGGGCACCAGGCAACGCTTCAGTTTCGAGGGCCAATCTCGATGGGACAGACGTGAAACGGTTATTCGTGGAACCCACAGTTGATTGGCCAAATGGAATCACCATTGACCACATCGCAGAACGCATCTACTGGGTGGATGCTAGACAGGATTACATCGGTTCCAGTGATTTCGACGGCAAGAAATTCAAGAAAATCATATCGAAAAACGAACGGGTATCGCATCCCTTCGCTGTCGCAGTGTTCAAGAACAACATGTACTGGGACGATTGGAAGCAGTCGAAGATATTCGTCGCAGACAAGGATCATGGTGTGGGTATAACCACGATCATCGGTCAGCTGCCTGGCTTGATGGATTTGAAGGTGTTTGCTCACAGTATTCAACTGGGTACTAACGCCTGCGCAAATAGCACTTGCACGCACATATGTGTGGGAGCACCTAATGACGGACACGTGTGTCTTTGCCCGGATGGGATGGAGATGGTCGAGGGCAAATGCATGTGTCCAGGTGGTGTCGAGCCGTGCGCTAACTCGACATGTCCTCAAGTAGCCACCACCTGCGCACCTAACCAGTTCGCTTGTCGGAACGACGTGTGCATCCCGGCGTCTTGGCGGTGCGACAGAGATAACGATTGCGGCGACAGGTCGGACGAAATTAACTGCACCAGAGTTACCTGCGACCCTAACAACTTCGAATGTGATGGCACCAAGTGCATCCCAAGGTACTGGGTTTGCGACATTGACCAGGACTGCAAGGATGGCACTGACGAGTTAAACTGCAAGTACTCGAACTGTACAGAGTCCCAATACAAATGCGACAACGGCAGATGCATATCTCATAGATGGCGTTGCGACGGCGAAGACGATTGCGGTGACAACTCGGATGAGAAGAACTGTACGAAGAGCATAGCACCTAGTACTTGTAGATCTGACGAGATCCTCTGCAAATCCGAGCACGTGTGCATACCGACCGGCTGGAAATGCGACGGGGAACGGGATTGTGTGGATGGTCTAGACGAAGCGGACTGCAATAAGATGGTTTGCGAGAGCTGGCAGTTTACGTGTAATCTCTCGAATGCTAAACATCGCTGCATCTATAACTCGTGGGTCTGCGATGGGGATAAGGACTGCGAGGATGGTTCAGACGAACTGAATTGTACTACTACCATGCCTCCAGGTTCTCTAGCTCCAGATCTACCTGGCACTCCCTGTAATCATTGGATGTTTATGTGCAATAACAAGAAATGTGTACCTTATTGGTGGAAATGCGATACTGTAGACGATTGTGGTGATGATTCTGACGAAATCGGCTGTGGTAACTATGAGGTTGAGTGGACGATGCCATATTCCACCGAGCAAGCCAAGGTCTGTCAGGAGCACGAATTCCAGTGCCTGAACGGCAAATGTATTCACGATGCGTGGGTTTGTGACGGAGCGAAGGATTGCGCATCGGGAGAGGATGAATTACGTTGTGAAGGGGTCCAGGTTTCCTGCAGAGAGAATCAGTTCATGTGTCGAGTGGATGGCACCTGTATACCTCTGTCTTATGTATGTAATGGTATAGTTGAGTGTCCTGATAGAAGTGACGAATTGGGCTGTTCAAGGGAGCAGCACTCTAGCCCAGCTGCTACACCATCCTGCTATGTCGGACTATTTCCTTGCGATCAAACGCGATGCTTCCCTCTGGCTGCATACTGTGATGGAAACCAAGATTGTATGGACGGATTCGACGAAAGTAACTGCGAGAAAAACAGTTCTCGCGTTTATCAGCTGCTTGTGATGGGAGTGGATGAACGGTCGGTGAATGCCAGTAGCGTCTTCCTTTTCTGGTGGATGCCAATGCCCACCAACGTCACCTTCGAATTTCTGCCTTCCATAGCGTATGCAGAGCCAGGAGCTAACTGGACAAATGCCAGTGAATGGATCGAGGAGATGGAGTATCAGTTTAACAACCTCAAGCCGTACACTCGTTACAATCTAACCGTCCATGTTAGACTAAAGGGTCAGAATGTTGTATTTCCACCAACCAAGTATCTGACAGTAACAACTGGAGAAGGTATCCCATCGGAACCGTGGAATGTCACCGTGACGCAGAAGAATGGAACTCGGGTGGAGGTTACTTGGCAACCGCCTATGCATCCTAATGGACCCATCACCGGTTACGACGTTTTTGTGACACCACCTATACCACCTATGCGATTCCTCAAACAAAAGACTTCAGCGATTATAGACATGGATTTTGAAGCGGGCAAGAATTACTCGTTCTGGGTAATAGCTAAGAATCAAGATCGTGAATCAGCTTCCTCGAACGTGGCTACTTTAACCTTCGATGGGTCCGCTAATATTGATAACATTCAGGACCTCAAGGTGGTTGCGAAGACCAATCACTCGGTGACCCTAGCCTGGAAAGAGCTGAAGGACGTCGACAGTTATCACATTACTCCAATAGCTCCATCTTCTTATCCTGTGATGCAATCTATCTTTACTCAAAATAATCACGTGGAGGTAACTAAATTAGCTCCTGGAATCAAATACACTTTCGAGGTTGGAGCCATGAAGAAAAAGTACGTTGGAAAGACCACAGCGATAACCGCTATCACAGATTCCATTCCTCTCCCAAGCATTACAAAATTAGTTGCCCAATTGGTTAAACCTCATGGAACGACCGTGAAGCTTACTTGGGATCCACCAAAGAGCGTCAGAAAGATCAAATGGCAATACGCAATTCATTATGCCGTAAATATGGTGGAATTCCTCAGAGGTAATCATTTGTTACAAATATAAGTATGCGTGTTCTTATTCTGTAATATTAATGGAGATGTAATTACAGAGTATAAACTACTGACGACTAACTTGTCGGCGACTATTAAGGACCTAGAGGCGTGTGAATCCTATTTGTTCGCGGTTGGCGTTAATGGAGATTATGGCGCTGGTCCTTTGAGCCAACCCGTTACGGTGTTCACTCATTATAATCAGCGTGCTCCACCAAAGAAACTGAGAGTCAGTCCGACGGACAAACCGGATACTATTACCATCTCTTGGAGTTCTAGTTGTCCTACGATTGATGAACCCATAAAATACACGGTAAGAGCAAATTTGGAAATTTGATAACGTATTCTGCGTTCATCTACTTAGAAATTATTGTTGTTCATTTCAGATCACCGTGACAGAATTAATACGCAAAAAGCATTTCGTAGTGACCTTACCACCGACTAACGAAACATCTATGAAACACACGTTCAACAACATCAAACACGGCGGCAAATATCAAATCACCGTTGCCACAGATGTTGATAATGCTATACCTAGTCATCCAATTATCTACGTAGCTCCTATAATTTTGCCACCTCATCAGTTGAAAGTTCTGCCTGAAAATGAGGGATTCCGTATCTCCTGGCTCGTGCACGATTTGCCAGACGTAATTAAGACTGCAAAATACCACTACGAGATTTTGGTGGTGGAAGGTCCCAAGATGAACGAGTCGCTCGCCAAGATTTATACGATCGAACAACCACCCTATGAGTACAAGGACGTAAAACCTGATGTAATTTATACGTTTGCTGTTCGTTTGGTCACCGAGGAGGGATATTTGAGTCCCCTGAGTGAGATCTATAGCATCAGGCACTTTGAAGGTAATTTTATCGCGAAGATTACTGCTATTTTAGATGCTGGGGAATGCTAATGACGATTCAAAATGATTTGTTACAGAGGCATCAGCGTTACCAGTGGATATGGACACTTCTAACATTCTCTCGTTTGCTATACCGATCTGTTTATTGATCGTAGCTCTAGGATCTGCATTGGTATACTTTGTCGTGAGACATAGAAGGTTGAGCAATAGTTTCACACAATTTGCTAACAGCCACTATGACACTAGACGTGGACAGGCAACCTTCCCAGGAACCACAGATGGTTTAGGTAAGTTTAAAAAGTGATTGTTTTTACGGAAATCGTAATATTTTTGTTACTCAAATTGGTACACATAATTTTTGTCACGTGTAAATTCTATCTAATGTCCAATCGTAATCTAATTAACTACTCCTTTTTTGCAGAAGAAGAAGACAGCCCTGTAATTCGAGGCTTCTCCGATGATGAACCATTGGTGATAGCATAAGCTCAAACAAACACGTAACAAACGTCCACACTCAAGTACACACATATAATACACCATACAACAAACACACATACATGCCAGGTACATCACACCTATATATTTATATATATTTGTATTTGTATTTACATACAATATATATTTATATATAAATATATAATATTTACATGTTAGAAAAAATGTGCCAAGACACTATTAATACGATAAACTTCGAGTATATATTTAGGTAAGACGACTTGATCATAAAAGTGGGAAGCTTTTATGAAAGTGGCTCAAGACTGACGTACATGCATACATACATACATACATTATAGACACAAACACCTGCACACATACATACACAGAAATACCTACACTTTAATTCTAGTTAGTACAGATCGACTCAAATGGGCTGCTCAGAGCACTTACATGAAAGCTTTACGAGACGCAACGTGAAAATCACCACTATATTGTAGAATACTACTTATGTACATGTACAATTGGGTACAATGTAAGATTCTTTTGGATAGGAATAAGTGTAGAGAAGACTTTCATCATTTGTATATGGTCTTGCGAAAACTCAGGGAGAGCTTAGTTTTCTCTAGACTTTTCTTATATTTATAGATTATTCAAATTTGTAAATTTAAAAATTTATCTTCTTAAATTTTAATATTTTAAATTGAATACTTTAATCAAGATTGAAAGTAAATAATGGAATACTTCTCCCTCTCTACATTATTCGTATCTGAAGTCTATGTTGACGTAATTGTACATGATAGATTGATTAAGTATACGGACGATTAAGTCTACGTCATATCGGCGAGCTATTAAGAGCTGGAAATTGTTGTTTTGTTAAGATACGTTTATGTAAAAATCGGATGAAGAGTGTGCGAGAGAGAGAGAAAGAGAAAGAGAAGAAGAAATAAGATAGAAGGGAATCTGTACATATAGTAAATATTTTGTACGAAGAGGAGCAGAAGTTTCGAAGCTTTTTCCAAGAGATGCCATACATGACATTGACACAAATTTGTATAATACGTAATAACAAAGAAAACGGCGTCTTCTCCCGTTCTTTTATCGTCGATGTTTCCTCTTTTGACAAATTTTTTTATCCACGAGACTATTTTGACCCTGCATTTAACGCACGAATCATGCTCTGCCTCCGTACCTTTATTTTTCTTTTTATAATGAATTCATTTGTAAGTGAAACACCAAATAATATCTTATTCACGTGGCGCATGCATTTTTTTGTAACGAGTGTCACCCGCCATGGTGTTTGATTATTTTAGCGGTAACAATCAATATATGTAATCACGAGTCGGAAGTCGAAACGAGCAAGATCAGATTGGTAACGCTATCGTCCCGTATAACTTGATCGAAGATTCTGTAATTTTTAAACGTACGTATCTTGTCACTCGTGTGTATTCTACTTTTTAAATGTTGTTCGCGGGAATAACCTGTGCATTTTATTGTTGTATGTAAATAAGGATTCACGGATGTAATTTGACAGGATCAATCGAAGAAGTGAAACAAAAGAAAAATAATCATGCCTCTGTAACACGTGAATGAATTACGTCATCGTTTTTTATACCAGTAGATGGGCAACTGGGCCCGCGAAAACACGGGCAGGTGCCGTGCACGTAAAGCCACTCAATTTTTAAATTTGAAAATTTGAAATATCTATATTTCTAAATTTGCAAATTACCAAACATCTAAATTTCCAATTTTTAAATTTGAAAATTACAATTTTGAAATTTCCATAAACGTCCAACATCGCTGCACACACCCGTGCCCGTTGGCCCTTTTGTGGACACTTGAATTGCCCATCACTGTTTTACACGACCCTCGAGTGCAACGTTAGCTAAGTAGAAACTTGAAATTTTTGCGAAGCGATTTTTTATTCCGTTCATACGACGAATCAGCGAACTTTTTGCCAAACAGTTACCGAGCAATATCGGATTTTTATCGCTCAATGAACAGGACTAAGTGCGCATATTTGAGACTCGTTGGAACAGGAAACAGGAAGCGTCAAGCAGTATTATCAGGGTCTGTTCCATGGCAGTTGAAGATTTTTCAGATCGGTTTAATCTCGATAGCATTGTTCCATGTTTTTTAAAACGATGCAATTGTAATTATTTCAATTATTTTATTCTTGCGTTTCAACCATTTTAATGAATTTTTATTTTAACGTTTTTTTATTTAACTAAAAATTACGATGATCAATAGAGTGCTTCGAGATTAAAGCTTAGGAATATTCGAAGTAATTGATTTTAATTGTTAACGAGGTCGCCAGGTGGAAAGAAGAGAATGATGGGCACGAATAATTTTCAACGCAGTTTTGTGAGAGCGACTATTATTGAAAAAGTATAGCTTGTACGTGTAAATCTCAAGGGTTATAGCAATATAACAGTGATATATACATAATATATAAATATCTATACGTATACATATAATATATTTGCGTGTAAATAAATGGATTTAAGGCACAGAGTACCATGTTTTCATTTTAATAAGTCTCCTCCACCTTATTCCTTCCACTAATAATACTACAGGTATGCCCCGTGCAATTTTGAACTTTGACCCCCTGCGAAATCCTAAACCGTAAGAGATAGACATGCGCAGTCACATTTTTAAAGGGGTTTTGCCCAGAAATGTGAAAAAAACTTTTTAACAATTACGTAAATAGTTTCGCAATTGGTGCAATTTTGACTTTTCGAAAATTCGTTGCCCAGGATCCGCATATAAATACGTCAAGAAAAAAGGAAAAAATCTTTTAAAAAAACCGCCACAAATGGCGATAGCAGCGCCATCTATCAACAAACGGCTGAACCTGCTAGTTCACATGTAGTACCACGTATTGCCGCTAGATGGCGCTATGACGGACCTGCATAAGGGTGCCTTCAGATTAGGCAACTACCGGTCAAAATAGCCTAATGTGAACGCCATTACGTGCAATTCAACTTCACGTGCAATATTAAACTTTGACCCCTTGCGCAGACCTATCCGGTTAGAGTTAGGGCTGCGCAGTAAGTTTCCGAAAAAGAGGATTAACCCAGAAAAGCTAAAAAAGCCCGAATTTAATGAATATATAATTAGTTTTTAAATCCGAGCACTTTTTATTTTTTAAAAAATTTCCTGGGCAGAATCTTGGATGATCCCATGAAACCGCTGGTGCCCAAAAATTTCGGTGAGCGCTCGAAAAAGTAGCTGGAACTTTAACGGCCATTTTTCGACTTTAACCCCATGCGCAGTCCTAACCGGTTAGAGTTAGGGCTGCGCAGTAAGTTTCCGAAAAAGAGGATTAACCCAGAAAAGCTAAAAAAGCCGGAATTTAATGAATATATAATTAGTTTTTAAATCGGAGCACTTTTTATTTTTTAAAAAATTTCCTGGGCAGAATCCTGGATGATCCCATGAAACCGCTGGTGCCCAAAAATTTCGGTGAGCGCTCGAAAAAGTAGCTGGAACTTTAACGGCCAGTTTTCGACTTTAACCCCATGCGCAGTCCTAACCGGTTAGAGTTAGGGCTGCGCAGTAAGTTTCCGAAAAAGAGGATTAGCCCAGAAAAGCTAAAAAAGCCGGAATTTAATGAATATATAATTAGTTTTTAAATCGGAGCACTTTTTATTTTTTAAAAAATTTCCTGGGCAGAATCCTGGATGATCCCATGAAACCGCTGGTGCCCAAAAATTTCGGTGAGCGCTCGAAAAAGTAGCTGGAACTTTAACGGCCAGTTTTCGACTTTAACCCCATGCGCAGTCCTAACCGGTTAGAGTTAGGGCTGCGCAGTAAGTTTCCGAAAAAGAGGATTAACCCAGAAAAGCTAAAAAAGCCCGAATTTAATGAATATATAATTAGTTTTTAAATCCGAGCACTTTTTATTTTTTAAAAAATTTCCTGGGCAGAATCTTGGATGATCCCATGAAACCGCTGGTGCCCAAAAATTTCGGTGAGCGCTCGAAAAAGTAGCTGGAACTTTAACGGCCATTTTTCGACTTTAACCCCATGCGCAGTCCTAACCGGTTAGAGTTAGGGCTGCGCAGTAAGTTTCCGAAAAAGAGGATTAACCCAGAAAAGCTAAAAAAGCCGGAATTTAATGAATATATAATTAGTTTTTAAATCGGAGCACTTTTTATTTTTTAAAAAATTTCCTGGGCAGAATCCTGGATGATCCCATTAAACCGCTGGTGCCCAAAAATTTCGGTGAGCGCTCGAAAAAGTAGCTGGAACTTTAACGGCCAGTTTTCGACTTTAACCCCATGCGCAGTCCTAACCGGTTAGAGTTAGGGCTGCGCAGTAAGTTTCCGAAAAAGAGGATTAGCCCAGAAAAGCTAAAAAAGCCGGAATTTAATGAATATATAATTAGTTTTTAAATCGGAGCACTTTTTATTTTTTAAAAAATTTCCTGGGCAGAATCCTGGATGATCCCATGAAACCGCTGGTGCCCAAAAATTTCGGTGAGCGCTCGAAAAAGTAGCTGGAACTTTAACGGCCAGTTTTCGACTTTAACCCCATGCGCAGTCCTAACCGGTTAGAGTTAGGGCTGCGCAGTAAGTTTCCGAAAAAGAGGATTAACCCAGAAAAGCTAAAAAAGCCGGAATTTAATGAATATATAATTAGTTTTTAAATCGGAGCACTTTTTATTTTTTAAAAAATTTCCTGGGCAGAATCCTGGATGATCCCATGAAACCGCTGGTGCCCAAAAATTTCGGTGAGCGCTCGAAAAAGTAGCTGGAACTTTAACGGCCATTTTTCGACTTTAACCCCATGCGCAGTCCTAACCGGTTAGAGTTAGGGCTGCGCAGTAAGTTTCCGAAAAAGAGGATTAACCCAGAAAAGCTAAAAAAGCCCGAATTTAATGAATATATAATTAGTTTTTAAATCCGAGCACTTTTTATTTTTTAAAAAATTTCCTGGGCAGAATCTTGGATGATCCCATGAAACCGCTGGTGCCCAAAAATTTCGGTGAGCGCTCGAAAAAGTAGCTGGAACTTTAACGGCCAGTTTTCGACTTTAACCCCATGCGCAGTCCTAACCGGTTAGAGTTAGGGCTGCGCAGTAAGTTTCCGAAAAAGAGGATTAGCCCAGAAAAGCTAAAAAAGCCGGAATTTAATGAATATATAATTAGTTTTTAAATCGGAGCACTTTTTATTTTTTAAAAAATTTCCTGGGCAGAATCCTGGATGATCCCATGAAACCGCTGGTGCCCAAAAATTTCGGTGAGCGCTCGAAAAAGTAGCTGGAACTTTAACGGCCAGTTTTCGACTTTAACCCCATGCGCAGTCCTAACCGGTTAGAGTTAGGGCTGCGCAGTAAGTTTCCGAAAAAGAGGATTAACCCAGAAAAGCTAAAAAAGCCCGAATTTAATGAATATATAATTAGTTTTTAAATCCGAGCACTTTTTATTTTTTAAAAAATTTCCTGGGCAGAATCTTGGATGATCCCATGAAACCGCTGGTGCCCAAAAATTTCGGTGAGCGCTCGAAAAAGTAGCTGGAACTTTAACGGCCATTTTTCGACTTTAACCCCATGCGCAGTCCTAACCGGTTAGAGTTAGGGCTGCGCAGTAAGTTTCCGAAAAAGAGGATTAACCCAGAAAAGCTAAAAAAGCCGGAATTTAATGAATATATAATTAGTTTTTAAATCGGAGCACTTTTTATTTTTTAAAAAATTTCCTGGGCAGAATCCTGGATGATCCCATGAAACCGCTGGTGCCCAAAAATTTCGGTGAGCGCTCGAAAAAGTAGCTGGAACTTTAACGGCCAGTTTTCGACTTTAACCCCATGCGCAGTCCTAACCGGTTAGAGTTAGGGCTGCGCAGTAAGTTTCCGAAAAAGAGGATTAGCCCAGAAAAGCTAAAAAAGCCGGAATTTAATGAATATATAATTAGTTTTTAAATCGGAGCACTTTTTATTTTTTAAAAAATTTCCTGGGCAGAATCCTGGATGATCCCATGAAACCGCTGGTGCCCAAAAATTTCGGTGAGCGCTCGAAAAAGTAGCTGGAACTTTAACGGCCAGTTTTCGACTTTAACCCCATGCGCAGTCCTAACCGGTTAGAGTTAGGGCTGCGCAGTAAGTTTCCGAAAAAGAGGATTAACCCAGAAAAGCTAAAAAAGCCGGAATTTAATGAATATATAATTAGTTTTTAAATCGGAGCACTTTTTATTTTTTAAAAAATTTCCTGGGCAGAATCCTGGATGATCCCATGAAACCGCTGGTGCCCAAAAATTTCGGTGAGCGCTCGAAAAAGTAGCTGGAACTTTAACGGCCATTTTTCGACTTTAACCCCATGCGCAGTCCTAACCGGTTAGAGTTAGGGCTGCGCAGTAAGTTTCCGAAAAAGAGGATTAACCCAGAAAAGCTAAAAAAGCCCGAATTTAATGAATATATAATTAGTTTTTAAATCCGAGCACTTTTTATTTTTTAAAAAATTTCCTGGGCAGAATCTTGGATGATCCCATGAAACCGCTGGTGCCCAAAAATTTCGGTGAGCGCTCGAAAAAGTAGCTGGAACTTTAACGGCCAGTTTTCGACTTTAACCCCATGCGCAGTCCTAACCGGTTAGAGTTAGGGCTGCGCAGTAAGTTTCCGAAAAAGAGGATTAGCCCAGAAAAGCTAAAAAAGCCGGAATTTAATGAATATATAATTAGTTTTTAAATCGGAGCACTTTTTATTTTTTAAAAAATTTCCTGGGCAGAATCCTGGATGATCCCATGAAACCGCTGGTGCCCAAAAATTTCGGTGAGCGCTCGAAAAAGTAGCTGGAACTTTAACGGCCAGTTTTCGACTTTAACCCCATGCGCAGTCCTAACCGGTTAGAGTTAGGGCTGCGCAGTAAGTTTCCGAAAAAGAGGATTAACCCAGAAAAGCTAAAAAAGCCCGAATTTAATGAATATATAATTAGTTTTTAAATCCGAGCACTTTTTATTTTTTAAAAAATTTCCTGGGCAGAATCTTGGATGATCCCATGAAACCGCTGGTGCCCAAAAATTTCGGTGAGCGCTCGAAAAAGTAGCTGGAACTTTAACGGCCATTTTTCGACTTTAACCCCATGCGCAGTCCTAACCGGTTAGAGTTAGGGCTGCGCAGTAAGTTTCCGAAAAAGAGGATTAACCCAGAAAAGCTAAAAAAGCCGGAATTTAATGAATATATAATTAGTTTTTAAATCGGAGCACTTTTTATTTTTTAAAAAATTTCCTGGGCAGAATCCTGGATGATCCCATGAAACCGCTGGTGCCCAAAAATTTCGGTGAGCGCTCGAAAAAGTAGCTGGAACTTTAACGGCCAGTTTTCGACTTTAACCCCATGCGCAGTCCTAACCGGTTAGAGTTAGGGCTGCGCAGTAAGTTTCCGAAAAAGAGGATTAGCCCAGAAAAGCTAAAAAAGCCGGAATTTAATGAATATATAATTAGTTTTTAAATCGGAGCACTTTTTATTTTTTAAAAAATTTCCTGGGCAGAATCCTGGATGATCCCATGAAACCGCTGGTGCCCAAAAATTTCGGTGAGCGCTCGAAAAAGTAGCTGGAACTTTAACGGCCAGTTTTCGACTTTAACCCCATGCGCAGTCCTAACCGGTTAGAGTTAGGGCTGCGCAGTAAGTTTCCGAAAAAGAGGATTAACCCAGAAAAGCTAAAAAAGCCGGAATTTAATGAATATATAATTAGTTTTTAAATCGGAGCACTTTTTATTTTTTAAAAAATTTCCTGGGCAGAATCCTGGATGATCCCATGAAACCGCTGGTGCCCAAAAATTTCGGTGAGCGCTCGAAAAAGTAGCTGGAACTTTAACGGCCATTTTTCGACTTTAACCCCATGCGCAGTCCTAACCGGTTAGAGTTAGGGCTGCGCAGTAAGTTTCCGAAAAAGAGGATTAACCCAGAAAAGCTAAAAAAGCCCGAATTTAATGAATATATAATTAGTTTTTAAATCCGAGCACTTTTTATTTTTTAAAAAATTTCCTGGGCAGAATCTTGGATGATCCCATGAAACCGCTGGTGCCCAAAAATTTCGGTGAGCGCTCGAAAAAGTAGCTGGAACTTTAACGGCCATTTTTCGACTTTAACCCCATGCGCAGTCCTAACCGGTTAGAGTTAGGGCTGCGCAGTAAGTTTCCGAAAAAGAGGATTAACCCAGAAAAGCTAAAAAAGCCGGAATTTAATGAATATATAATTAGTTTTTAAATCGGAGCACTTTTTATTTTTTAAAAAATTTCCTGGGCAGAATCCTGGATGATCCCATGAAACCGCTGGTGCCCAAAAATTTCGGTGAGCGCTCGAAAAAGTAGCTGGAACTTTAACGGCCAGTTTTCGACTTTAACCCCATGCGCAGTCCTAACCGGTTAGAGTTAGGGCTGCGCAGTAAGTTTCCGAAAAAGAGGATTAGCCCAGAAAAGCTAAAAAAGCCGGAATTTAATGAATATATAATTAGTTTTTAAATCGGAGCACTTTTTATTTTTTAAAAAATTTCCTGGGCAGAATCCTGGATGATCCCATGAAACCGCTGGTGCCCAAAAATTTCGGTGAGCGCTCGAAAAAGTAGCTGGAACTTTAACGGCCAGTTTTCGACTTTAACCCCATGCGCAGTCCTAACCGGTTAGAGTTAGGGCTGCGCAGTAAGTTTCCGAAAAAGAGGATTAACCCAGAAAAGCTAAAAAAGCCGGAATTTAATGAATATATAATTAGTTTTTAAATCGGAGCACTTTTTATTTTTTAAAAAATTTCCTGGGCAGAATCTTGGATGATCCCATGAAACCGCTGGTGCCCAAAAATTTCGGTGAGCGCTCGAAAAAGTAGCTGGAACTTTAACGGCCATTTTTCGACTTTAACCCCATGCGCAGTCCTAACCGGTTAGAGTTAGGGCTGCGCAGTAAGTTTCCGAAAAAGAGGATTAGCCCAGAAAAGCTAAAAAAGCCGGAATTTAATGAATATATAATTAGTTTTTAAATCGGAGCACTTTTTATTTTTTAAAAAATTTCCTGGGCAGAATCCTGGATGATCCCATGAAACCGCTGGTGCCCAAAAATTTCGGTGAGCGCTCGAAAAAGTAGCTGGAACTTTAACGGCCAGTTTTCGACTTTAACCCCATGCGCAGTCCTAACCGGTTAGAGTTAGGGCTGCGCAGTAAGTTTCCGAAAAAGAGGACTAACCCAGAAAAGCTAAAAAAGCCGGAATTTAATGAATATATAATTAGTTTTTAAATCGGAGCACTTTTTATTTTTTAAAAAATTTCCTGGGCAGAATCCTGGATGATCCCATGAAACCGCTGGTGCCCAAAAATTTCGGTGAGCGCTCGAAAAAGTAGCTGGAACTTTAACGGCCAGTTTTCGACTTTAACCCCATGCGCAGTCCTAACCGGTTAGAGTTAGGGCTGCGCAGTAAGTTTCCGAAAAAGAGGATTAACCCAGAAAAGCTAAAAAAGCCGGAATTTAATGAATATATAATTAGTTTTTAAATCGGAGCACTTTTTATTTTTTAAAAAATTTCCTGGGCAGAATCCTGGATGATCCCATGAAACCGCTGGTGCCCAAAAATTTCGGTGAGCGCTCGAAAAAGTAGCTGGAACTTTAACGGCCAGTTTTCGACTTTAACCCCATGCGCAGTCCTAACCGGTTAGAGTTAGGGCTGCGCAGTAAGTTTCCGAAAAAGAGGATTAGCCCAGAAAAGCTAAAAAAGCCGGAATTTAATGAATATATAATTAGTTTTTAAATCGGAGCACTTTTTATTTTTTAAAAAATTTCCTGGGCAGAATCCTGGATGATCCCATGAAACCGCTGGTGCCCAAAAATTTCGGTGAGCGCTCGAAAAAGTAGCTGGAACTTTAACGGCCAGTTTTCGACTTTAACCCCATGCGCAGTCCTAACCGGTTAGAGTTAGGGCTGCGCAGTAAGTTTCCGAAAAAGAGGATTAACCCAGAAAAGCTAAAAAAGCCGGAATTTAATGAATATATAATTAGTTTTTAAATCGGAGCACTTTTTATTTTTTAAAAAATTTCCTGGGCAGAATCCTGGATGATCCCATGAAACCGCTGGTGCCCAAAAATTTCGGTGAGCGCTCGAAAAAGTAGCTGGAACTTTAACGGCCAGTTTTCGACTTTAACCCCATGCGCAGTCCTAACCGGTTAGAGTTAGGGCTGCGCAGTAAGTTTCCGAAAAAGAGGATTAACCCAGAAAAGCTAAAAAAGCCGGAATTTAATGAATATATAATTAGTTTTTAAATCGGAGCACTTTTTATTTTTTAAAAAATTTCCTGGGCAGAATCCTGGATGATCCCATGAAACCGCTGGTGCCCAAAAATTTCGGTGAGCGCTCGAAAAAGTAGCTGGAACTTTAACGGCCAGTTTTCGACTTTAACCCCATGCGCAGTCCTAACCGGTTAGAGTTAGGGCTGCGCAGTAAGTTTCCGAAAAAGAGGATTAACCCAGAAAAGCTAAAAAAGCCGGAATTTAATGAATATATAATTAGTTTTTAAATCGGAGCACTTTTTATTTTTTAAAAAATTTCCTGGGCAGAATCCTGGATGATCCCATGAAACCGCTGGTGCCCAAAAATTTCGGTGAGCGCTCGAAAAAGTAGCTGGAACTTTAACGGCCAGTTTTCGACTTTAACCCCATGCGCAGTCCTAACCGGTTAGAGTTAGGGCTGCGCAGTAAGTTTCCGAAAAAGAGGATTAGCCCAGAAAAGCTAAAAAAGCCGGAATTTAATGAATATATAATTAGTTTTTAAATCGGAGCACTTTTTATTTTTTAAAAAATTTCCTGGGCAGAATCCTGGATGATCCCATGAAACCGCTGGTGCCCAAAAATTTCGGTGAGCGCTCGAAAAAGTAGCTGGAACTTTAACGGCCAGTTTTCGACTTTAACCCCATGCGCAGTCCTAACCGGTTAGAGTTAGGGCTGCGCAGTAAGTTTCCGAAAAAGAGGATTAGCCCAGAAAAGCTAAAAAAGCCGGAATTTAATGAATATATAATTAGTTTTTAAATCGGAGCACTTTTTATTTTTTAAAAAATTTCCTGGGCAGAATCCTGGATGATCCCATGAAACCGCTGGTGCCCAAAAATTTCGGTGAGCGCTCGAAAAAGTAGCTGGAACTTTAACGGCCAGTTTTCGACTTTAACCCCATGCGCAGTCCTAACCGGTTAGAGTTAGGGCTGCGCAGTAAGTTTCCGAAAAAGAGGATTAACCCAGAAAAGCTAAAAAAGCCGGAATTTAATGAATATATAATTAGTTTTTAAATCGGAGCACTTTTTATTTTTTAAAAAATTTCCTGGGCAGAATCCTGGATGATCCCATGAAACCGCTGGTGCCCAAAAATTTCGGTGAGCGCTCGAAAAAGTAGCTGGAACTTTAACGGCCAGTTTTCGACTTTAACCCCATGCGCAGTCCTAACCGGTTAGAGTTAGGGCTGCGCAGTAAGTTTCCGAAAAAGAGGATTAGCCCAGAAAGGCTAAAAAAGCCGGAATTTAATGAATATATAATTAGTTTTTAAATCGGAGCACTTTTTATTTTTTAAAAAATTTCCTGGGCAGAATCCTGGATGATCCCATGAAACCGCTGGTGCCCAAAAATTTCGGTGAGCGCTCGAAAAAGTAGCTGGAACTTTAACGGCCAGTTTTCGACTTTAACCCCATGCGCAGTCCTAACCGGTTAGAGTTAGGGCTGCGCAGTAAGTTTCCGAAAAAGAGGATTAACCCAGAAAAGCTAAAAAAGCCGGAATTTAATGAATATATAATTAGTTTTTAAATCGGAGCACTTTTTATTTTTTAAAAAATTTCCTGGGCAGAATCCTGGATGATCCCATGAAACCGCTGGTGCCCAAAAATTTCGGTGAGCGCTCGAAAAAGTAGCTGGAACTTTAACGGCCAGTTTTCGACTTTAACCCCATGCGCAGTCCTAACCGGTTAGAGTTAGGGCTGCGCAGTAAGTTTCCGAAAAAGAGGATTAGCCCAGAAAAGCTAAAAAAGCCGGAATTTAATGAATATATAATTAGTTTTTAAATCGGAGCACTTTTTATTTTTTAAAAAATTTCCTGGGCAGAATCCTGGATGATCCCATGAAACCGCTGGTGCCCAAAAATTTCGGTGAGCGCTCGAAAAAGTAGCTGGAACTTTAACGGCCAGTTTTCGACTTTAACCCCATGCGCAGTCCTAACCGGTTAGAGTTAGGGCTGCGCAGTAAGTTTCCGAAAAAGAGGATTAACCCAGAAAAGCTAAAAAAGCCGGAATTTAATGAATATATAATTAGTTTTTAAATCGGAGCACTTTTTATTTTTTAAAAAATTTCCTGGGCAGAATCCTGGATGATCCCATGAAACCGCTGGTGCCCAAAAATTTCGGTGAGCGCTCGAAAAAGTAGCTGGAACTTTAACGGCCAGTTTTCGACTTTAACCCCATGCGCAGTCCTAACCGGTTAGAGTTAGGGCTGCGCAGTAAGTTTCCGAAAAAGAGGATTAACCCAGAAAAGCTAAAAAAGCCGGAATTTAATGAATATATAATTAGTTTTTAAATCGGAGCACTTCTTATTTTTTAAAAAATTTCCTGGGCAGAATCCTGGATGATCCCATGAAACCGCTGGTGCCCAAAAATTTCGGTGAGCGCTCGAAAAAGTAGCTGGAACTTTAACGGCCAGTTTTCGACTTTAACCCCATGCGCAGTCCTAACCGGTTAGAGTTAGGGCTGCGCAGTAAGTTTCCGAAAAAGAGGATTAACCCAGAAAAGCTAAAAAAGCCGGAATTTAATGAATATATAATTAGTTTTTAAATCGGAGCACTTTTTATTTTTTAAAAAATTTCCTGGGCAGAATCCTGGATGATCCCATGAAACCGCTGGTGCCCAAAAATTTCGGTGAGCGCTCGAAAAAGTAGCTGGAACTTTAACGGCCAGTTTTCGACTTTAACCCCATGCGCAGTCCTAACCGGTTAGAGTTAGGGCTGCGCAGTAAGTTTCCGAAAAAGAGGATTAGCCCAGAAAAGCTAAAAAAGCCGGAATTTAATGAATATATAATTAGTTTTTAAATCGGAGCACTTTTTATTTTTTAAAAAATTTCCTGGGCAGAATCCTGGATGATCCCATGAAACCGCTGGTGCCCAAAAATTTCGGTGAGCGCTCGAAAAAGTAGCTGGAACTTTAACGGCCAGTTTTCGACTTTAACCCCATGCGCAGTCCTAACCGGTTAGAGTTAGGGCTGCGCAGTAAGTTTCCGAAAAAGAGGATTAACCCAGAAAAGCTAAAAAAGCCCGAATTTAATGAATATATAATTAGTTTTTAAATCCGAGCACTTTTTATTTTTTAAAAAATTTCCTGGGCAGAATCTTGGATGATCCCATGAAACCGCTGGTGCCCAAAAATTTCGGTGAGCGCTCGAAAAAGTAGCTGGAACTTTAACGGCCATTTTTCGACTTTAACCCCATGCGCAGTCCTAACCGGTTAGAGTTAGGGCTGCGCAGTAAGTTTCCGAAAAAGAGGATTAACCCAGAAAAGCTAAAAAAGCCGGAATTTAATGAATATATAATTAGTTTTTAAATCGGAGCACTTTTTATTTTTTAAAAAATTTGCTGGGCAGGATCCTGGGTCGTCCATGAAACCGCTGGTGCCCAAAAATTTCGGTGAGCGTTTGAAAATGTAGTTGGAACTTTAACTGCTAATTTTGAACTTAAGACCAAAAAATTGTCGTCCATCTAGCGACGAAACGGGTAAACTAAACCTAAAAAATGTGGGTCCGATCGTGCTTATAAGGAAAATAATAAAATGAATATTTCGGCACTTTGACGACGTAGTATGGTTCCCGAGGCATTTAGAAACAAATTTCTATTAGGGTTTTATGCGTTTTGATGCCTAATAAAGCCAGAAAATCAATTTTTGTAGAATTCGGTCCAAAACGGTACAGGTGGCGCCATCTAGCGGCGAGCGGCGGAACTACTAAAACTAGAATTTCGATTTTCTCGAAAACTAGGGACTTTTCCGAAATTCTGAGATACACAAATTTTTCCTTGTCGCCTACGGAATCGAACGAATCTAATTAGAGCCCGCTAGGACCATTATGAAGGAAAATAGAAAAATAGCCCATTTCATGGACTAAAAAATTGCCGTCCATCTAGCGGCGAAAGTTGGAACTACAAAAATAGAAAATCTCGATTTTCTCGAAAACTAGGCACTTTTCCGAAATTCTGAGATATACAAATTGTTCCTTGTCACCTACGGAATCGAGCGAATCTAATTATAGCCCGCTACGACTATTATTAAAGAAAATAGAAAAATAGCCCATTTCATGGACTAAAAAATTGGCGTCCATCTAGCGGCGAGAGTTGGAAGTACAAAAATATAAAAATGCTGGTTTCTCGAAAATTAGCGAATTTCGAGTACTTCTGAGGCCAAGAAAGTGTGATATGATCGCATTAGAACCAAAATGTACCAATAAAAGTTTCCTGAAAGCTTTAATAAAGAAAATAAAAAAAGTGGCATTTTATGGAGAAAATTTGTGGCGTCATCTAGCGGCGAAGCTGCGAACTAAACTGGATAAATGTATGGTCGAACACGCAGCAAAGAGGTCAAATAAAAATTGATTTTGAGGGCTTAATAAGCAAAAAAATGAATAACTTATTCAACAAACTTTGCTTTAAAATATTTGAAGAAGCATAGTTCGTCGCCAATGTCGCGCAATATTACTTTTTATATTACTCCTTAAAGCGTGTTCGGATATACGTTTTTCAGTATCGATAGCAGTTTCGCCGCTAGATGGCGCCACAAATTTTCTCCATAAAATGACATTTTTTTTATTTTCTTTATTAAGGCTTTTAGGAAACTTTTATTAGTATATTTTGGTTCTAATGCGATCACATCACACTTTCTGAGCCTCAGAAGTACTCGAAATTCGCTAATTTTCGAGAAAATAGCATTTTTATATTTTTGTAGTTCCAACTTTCGCCGCTAGATGGACGGTAATTTTTTAGTCCATGAAATGGGCTATTTTTCTATTTTCTTTAATAAAAGTCCTAGCGGGCTATAATTAGACTCGTTCGATTCCGTGGGCGACAAGGAAAAATGTGTATATCTCGGAATTTCGGAAAAGTGCCTAGTTTTCGAGAAAATCGAAATTTTAGTTTTTCGTAGTTCCGCCGCTCGCCGCTAGATGGCGCCACCTGTGCCGTTTTGGACCGAATTCGACAAAAATTGATTTTCTGGCTTTATTAGACATCAAAACGCATCAAACCCTAATAGAAATTTGTTTGTAAATGCCTCGGGAACCATACTACGTCGTCAAAGTGCCGAAATATTGCACTTTGCATGGGCAGTAGACAAGAGGCGTGGCCACGTCTATACGACAGGAGGCGGGGCCACGCCTACAGGACTGCGTCGCGCAGAAGACTGGAGGCGGGGCCTCGCGTACAGAACTGCGCCGCGTATGCGCAGTAGAATTGACATAGGCGGTGTATGTACGTATCGGAATGCTGACACAAAATAATTAATTACTCATTACCCGAATATTATTTATGTATTTTTACGATCAAGCTATGTAAATAGTGCATTGCTGAACATTCTTCAATCCTAAAAGTGCACAAAATATATGCAGAAAACGTGTAATTAATTATTCTATATGACCTCGTATATACCGCTTGTCTCCGTGGCTGGCTTTAGGTTATTAGTTAATAACTAGTTATTTTCATTAAAAATCTGAACAAATATGATACGAGAGAGTGGCTGAGGGATCACTGAACATTCTTTAATAATGAAAGTGCATAAATTGTGTTTAGAAAATGTGGTATTAATTATTTGATATTAGCTCATGCGTACGATGTATTCCGCCGACTTCGCGTTGGATATATATGAATAACTAATTATTTACAATAAAAATCTGAACAATTGTGATATGAGAAAGTAGCTGGGGAATCACTGAACATTCTTTAATCATAAAAGTTCATAGATTGTCCTTAGAAAGTGAGTAATTAACGATTTTGCATACTCATTATCGTGTCTATAGGGTAAGCTTATAGCTCTACTGCGCATGCACACTGTTTTACGCGAACTACCTTTAGTTTTCTGCGCTCCTGATACTAAAAGCAGCTCCTGGTACCCATCCGCTAGATGGCGCTAGTATAGAAAGTCGTAATTTTTATATATCTTAGTTGCATTGCTCACCGCTAGATGGCTAGACTTTTTTAGGTCCATAAAATGCATTATTTTTTTATTTTTTTTCTAATGGTTTTGGCAAACTGTGATGACATTTTTTTAGCAGAATAGGGGTCGTAGAATACTATAGCCGCCTCAGAAAAGCGAAAAAACCTCTAATTTTGCAGAAAATCGTTTTTTTTTAATTCCGTTGTACGACTTGTCGCCTGTAGATGTCACTAGTGGTACTGTTTCGGGAAGCGCGCTTGTACCCATTGATTTTAAATAATTTTAATGAACGACGTATTCAAAATACTTACCAAATTTTCAAAAAGAGATGCGCTGCTGCTAATTACTATTTTCTATTGTTATTATTGCGCACCTATCTGCTAGAAGGAAATTAGAGTTATGATGCTAAGTGCAAGAAACGATTGGTAAATGATATAAAAAAAGTTTGTAGCGTGTGTTGGGTATTAAATAAATAACAATTAGGCTTTATTTACTGAGTTTATTCAATGCGCAACATTTTACAGAATAATAAACACGATATTCCGTAATACATAATGAAGTTCGGACATTGTGAAATGGAAAAGACATTAGAAAATCAATTTATATGTCATATTGTTAAAACGTACAGACAACAGCGCATGAAATTATGTCCGTGTAAATTATCCGCGCGTGAACGATCGTGCAAAAGCATACATACATATGTTATACTCATTTTGAGACACATTCGTACATCATCGAAAGATGCGGCAATTGATGAAGCTGAGAAATTCTCTCGGTGTTGAAATAAAACTAAACTGGACGTTACGAAAGTTCGTATATTAGCATTCTTGAAAGCACTATTTTTACCTTGTCTGTGGTGCTTTTATTTCTGCAGTTACATTTTCGAGGACGGTGAGTTGCAACGAATCAATAACGATAATCTTTAATTCTACAGGTGATAATTATTACGAGAGTTTTAAAATTAAATGTCTCAGCTTCATCGAAAGCGGCAGATCGCGTACAATTCTTTATTTGTAACCAACACGGATTATCGATTGTTGTCACGTATTTTATTAATAGACAAATGCGTACGTCGCTCGTCGCTAGTCAAGAATGCAAAAGGGTATAACAGATTCGGACACGAACACTATTTGGACCGTGGAGACTTTAACAACGTTGGCAGCGCTTCGGGAATTCGACGAGCGAAATCCGTTTACTTCCGACAGACGAATTGGATCCCTTTCACCGAATTATCAGCGCAAGACATTAGAACCAGTCCGATTGAAAGAAACAGAAACGAGCGTTCTATTTTTTTAAAAAAAGGTACCTCGATACAAACCAATTTCTTTGCCTTTTCGCACATACTTTTTCTAAATTTATCAAGTGATATTAATGTTTCACTTATTCGCAGGTACGGCTCGTTTAAGGTGCACAGAAGGCACGTTTCGCGTGCACAACATTTATGGCGATGGTAATTGTATGTTCCGAGCGATTAGCTACATTCTCTGGCGGAACGAAGGCGAGCATCGATATCTGCGTTCAATGGTGTGCTTTATATGCTTCTCAAACGCGATTAGACATTCAAGCTATTTGTTATAAGACAAACTGCTCAAAATACTCGGAAGATTCTATGTCCGATTGATACGAAAAAACACTGATCTAAAATAATAACGATAGAGTATTCTAAGCAATTCATTCTTAAAACTCTGGACACATTCCACTCTACCGCGTTAACCGACTCGGAGTCAACTTGTGACTGCTTTAAACTCGAAATTTTCTACACAGTATCACAAACGCATGAAACTCGTTACAATAGATAACATGTAGTACGAATTCTGTTCGATGTTTCCTGTTCAACAGGTCGTGCAACACATCAAAGAGAATTGGCACGAGTACGGACCATTTGTGATGGCCGAATGGAACATATCCGACCGACAGACGTATTGTGATTATATGAACATGGTTGGCACGTTCGCCAGTGAGCTCGAGTGCACGGTGGCGACGAAGATGTATTACATGAACCTATCCATATACCGCGAAATCAACGAGAGACAAGAGTTAAAACGAGTCTTTCATAATCACGTTAGTTCTCGATATGAAACTGCGAGATTACTATTTACTGGAAACTCGGACAACGGTCATTATGACGTCCTGCTTCCCGACTAACATTCTTCACGAGACCAATCTCATCCGTACTCGAGTTAATCAAATTTCAAGATTTACGTGTACACCTTTTTAAAATTCTGCAAAGAATTTAAGAAGGTTTTGTCTTGGGACTCTTAACGCGTCGTAGATATATCGAAAAATTAATATTTATTTTGTTTCGAATAAAAGTTTCTGTTATACGAATCGTTGCGTCTAATTTCTTTTACGCGAAGAACTAACGGACACTTTAATCCTTGTCATTACAGTTCGTAGATTATCAAATTATCCATCTTCGTTATCTTCTGTACTGACTCAGTTTCTTCAAGTAGAAAATAACATTTATCGAGAATCGCCGCATCGGTGGGAATGGATCCATTGTGTGAGCAACGTTATTCCATAGTGAATCACGCAACTGAGAAAAGGAATAAAAACAAAGTTAAGGATTTAAAGGAAATAATTATAGTAGTGCACCGGTCGAAAAGTTTACGAGTTGAGAAGCATGATAAACATTATTATAGTTACTGCAAAATTCCCATTCCAAAAATATAGGATAAAAAGAGCAGATCCAGCAAGAACGTAAGCGACCAGGTGGGCGTTCGCTTAAATAGGAAAGTACTGCCAACGATCTCTCACTTTTGTTTTGTACCTTGTTTGATATAAAAATCTGGAGATCCAGCTGCTATTTAAAGTGCTCTGATCCGTTCTGACTGCTCGCACAATATTACGAGCTATCCGTTCCTCGCTTTGCTTCAACGTTCTGGAGAAAAACGACAGAAATTGTGTTTTTAATTTCTGAAAGTTTTACCACGAAAATATTCTTTATTTCTAACTAAATCTGATACTTAATAATTACATAATTAAAAACAATATACCTGCATTGTGCGATTGGCGAGAACGCGAGGAATGTTAGCTGACCGCTGTGATTGCCTAATACTTCCCAGAGACTTTCCATAAGACCTGTATAAAACATTAAAGAAGATTAAAAAAAATTCTTTTACGATACATTATATTGTATCGAATGGCTTACCAGCTATCGCTGCTCTAGAACCATGGTACGCGTCTTCGTTCGATACAACTGGAGTTACACCGACAATGTGAGCCCGTTTACGACACAACAATAGTGGTAAAAACGTCATGACTGTCTGTGACATAAGAGAAGCGATTTACTTTCATCTTTGTGTTTATCTTCGTTTAGCGCAGTATCAACTTATTACGAATTAGAAAGAGCGAAATGACTCTTACCCAAAAATGACTCATCAGGGTCCTGCTAGCCGTATCAAAGATATCCTGATTAGGATTACCAACACAGGTAATTAAGATATCGACTCTTCCAACGTCTTCCTTGATCTTTTCCGCTGTTCTTCGTATATCATTTTTGTCCAGTAAGTCACAGCGATAAGGTATAATCGTTGCATCATGCTCCAATGAATCGTCTGTTTTGTGTTTAGGCGGAATTTCCTGAATCGCGTGATAATTTTTTTGTAGTCTGCAGACTGTTTCATCTACCAATTTCGAGTCATTATCCATGCAAACCACGGTGCACCGATTCCTCGCGAATTCTCCCGCGAGTGATTCACCAAGAGACGATGTGGCGCCTGCTATCTAACAAAGAATCATTAAAAATCATTTTGTGAAGAATCATTTTATGTCGCAAAATGACATTCACATACTCACCACGACTACATCTCCGGTCAAATCCCTCGGCGGTTTTGGCAACGATGACTTCACTATTTTGAGAATAGCTAAAAAACCAGATAGAAGCACGCCCATCAAAAATTCAACAGTGAAAAATACCCAGAAGTTCGTCGAAGGATATTCCATTTTCGGATTTACCATCAGTGATTTATCTGTCGTAAACAGCATCGCGTCCTGAAAACAATAAAAATTGAAATATAATTCGTGCAAAAATATTTTCCGAAAGAAATTAGAACCTCGGCGGCTCGATGGTTCAGCGAAATCGAAGCTTTTATTAACCAATCACCCCTACTTGGCAAGCTGACTCACGGTGTAAGAACCATAAAATCATCGATGTCTCCACGCGCAGCGCGTGTTATCGGGGTAAGTAGACGGCCTCAACTTGCAAACCGCGGAAAGTTTACGATCCATATGACCAGTCAAAATTTCAATTACACAATGTGAATAAAAATCAGTGAAAGTGAAATTTTGACGCAACAATTAGATACGCAAAAAGGCTATGCACAAATCCGCTATTTACTGTGGAAACACGTGATACGTAGTATGGATATCAGTGCGTTAAATCAGCAACAGATTTGTATTATGCTTATATAATATCTGGGACAATTACGAGAAAGTGTTGCCCGTCTCAATGATTGCATGCGAGCGTAGAATTCAACCCGCTGCACGTGTTAAAACTATTGCACGGTCTAGTCATTTCTTCCGCGTCTGCCACATTTTTATCTTTCTCTCTACCGACGTTCTAATCACCGGCAAATTCTTACGTCTCGATCACCGAAAGAAAGTAAACTAGTTCTTAATCCGCGTATATTAAAGTGGAATGTTGGAAATAAAATATAATTGGAAATGAAAGTTAGCGATTTTTGTAAGATTCGGAAAGGGAAGTACGCTGTGGAGACAGAATTACGATAGAAATAAACAGAATTTATACCGCAGTTAACGAATAAGACCGCCCAAGTTAACGGTAAGTAATTATATCTATCTGCAATTGTGTAATTAAAGCGATTTCTGTTCTTTACGTAATATCCTACTTTAACGGTGGATCTTTATTACATTCGCTTCTTTTAATTCGATGTTTAAACATTATACCTTAAGCGATCCACAATTCTATTACGATTTATATTCCTGTGAAATGTTCTGAAAAGCGCGCTATAAAGCATAGTTAGATTTCGGAATAAGTGGGCAGAACCCTCACGTGCAGAGAACAACCTTGTAGTCTGTGAACGTGCGATAAAACTGTCTAGTTCTTGAGAAGATTATCGTGAACTTGTATCTCGATTCTTCGAGTAGTTCTCAAGGTGAACATGTACAGTTTATAGATATAGTTTCACTACGTTCGTTGCTCCGAGTACATTGAGGGTATTCGCAGACAGTAACTTGCTCACTAGCATAATATTAACATTTAACTTGAAAGCACTTTTTAGAATTGTTGACCGCACCAACTATGAAGCAAATCGACGTTTCAGGAGAAAGGAGTTGCACGGACTGAAAGCCTTTCAAGAGGGCAACCAAGTTTTAATCCACGAGCATGTTTCCCCTAAAGATTTTGTACAATGTTCGACATTATGATTATAGATATAGTTTCGTTTGTAGCTTGCGTGAAACTTTTAACATAGAGGTAAGGACACGGTACACTTTGAAACGAAATTAACACCTTTGAACCTCTGAACGCAGCGCTATTTACCTTTTGTCAATACGATTAAAAGTTCCAGTCAGTAGTCGGAGAGGTCCGGTCAAATCTATAAAACTAACTTGACAAACATTGAGATTGAGTAGTCGAGAGGAAATCCAATCTTTAACGACTGTTTCGTAATTAAAGCTCTGGCGGATAATGAAAGGAGCTAGCGGGTGAAAAGAGATATGTTAACAGGAAAAGAACCTAAAGGACCTTGATTTATGAATTTGAATAAGGTCAATGTTCTATGAACGACGCAAGGACTTCCGGGGTCTCTGACACTGTTTGACCGATTGTCCGTCACTACCTTTCCGTATTGCTTCAAACTGATTTCAATACTTTAACGCGAATCGCGTAACTTTATTGCGACTATAAATATAAGACCAAAGATTTGTTGCATGCTCAGCTTTGACCGACATCAAATAGACATTTATTTGTTTCTTTCAACTTTTTAAAATCATATTTCTATAATTTACATGAAACATCCATTTCGAACACTGAACACGAAATATCAATTGAAGGAACCAGGCTCGTTTTGATTTTCAAAATACAAGACTCGGTAAAATAAAATAAACGAAGTTTTACCTTGAATCTGTTGTGTCTCAAAATTGAACTACTGACTTTGACAAGCGTTAATATTAATGTGCACTGTCGATGCTCAGCGGTAAAAAACCAAGTAATAATTCTTCAGACTTCCCAGTTTATATCCATCGCTGTGACACTGAAATTGAATTAGAATTGTACGTCTATTGCATTAAGTACAAAGCCTTTATATTCCTTTGCTGGCTTGTAATCTGAACGTTTAAAATACTTTACTCGTTTCTTATTATATTATATGTAAATAGAATTATTATAGAATCAAAATTATTAGAATCATAAAAATTTTAAAAATGATTGTACGTTGTATCAAGGTAAACTTGACCGACGTGACAGAGAACTTTGATATTCAAATGACGAAGCCAAGTTTTTTTACCAATATTCGAGGAAAACAAGATGTTGCTAAAACAACTTATCGCCTAAAAAACGCTACGTCACTTTGTCTCTCTCTAATATATGCATTGCAAATGTTCGTCAAACTATACAAATTAATGAACAATTTATTTAATAAATATGATTTAAAGCAGTGCCGATTTACTTTTGTAAAATTATCGTGATTGCGGGACGAAAAATTCTTACTGTATTCTTTACTTAGAATACGTACCTTTTTTGTGGTAACAAAGAGCAAATTTTAATAAAATATTCGTAACAGACTAACGAGAAAACACTGCTTTAAACATTGACGAAAGGACAAACCTGTGATCACTGTACGTCAAAGGCTAACGAATTTGAAAGAGCTCGGAAGTAAACTTCAACTCTACTTGACAGTCCGAACGGTTTGAACTTGACTGATGCGCTTGAATATTCTTGAATAAGCTGAGCCATGCCATCCCCTTCATCCTCCTTCAATTCTGCTCCGCCTCTTTTCTAAATTCATCTATCCTTACGACTTCGACGACTTTGGAGAATCCTTGAGTGAAAAAAGTTTATTCTCGTTAAACGAATCAAAAAAGTCGGTCGTGATGACATAACGACCCGTTTTACAGACCGTCGATGATAAAAAATTTGACTCTACAGAACGTTTTAAAAATTCTCTTTCTTATCTCTTAGGTTTCGAATAAAATTATTTTTCAAGTTTATATGATGCGATAATAAATTGTTTGAAAATTGCATTTTTCAAATATTCGTAATATCAAATTTGCTCGAAAACGAAACGCGTATGAGAAAACATTACGAAAACAGTCAAGTACAATCATAGCCGAAGTGTGATTGTTTCACAAGCTCGTAAGCATCGTAAAATTTAATGACTTTTCTAAGGAGACGTGAAACCGTTCTGTTAGACATAAATAAATTTCTAGCTGGGAAAGAGTTTACTTGGTCTACCTGTCGACGAGGTAAACCTTTGTTCCAGGTAGTTAATACACGCGATCCACTAATGCATATAGATTTACACGCAAGGGTACCGAGGATTACAAAAGATAATTGAAGTGCTGTTGAACTGCCCCAAGTTTCAATCGGGTACGACCAGGTCACGCAATAAATACCTGATCGTAAGATCCAATTCACTACGGTATGCGAACTAGGTTGTACATCGATGATAATGAAAAAAACCTACTGGCTCTATTGTGAACACGTAATGTCGATGTCGCATCTATAGAGAAAATGATAAACAGTTTGATTACCTCATAAGCCCGTTGGCGAATCAAGTTGAATGTAAGAGTAAAGCTGCTACACGTTCCAACGTTAAAGATGTTTCTGGCAGATGTGCGCTGCGTACAAGCGAAAGGATGCATCGTGCCGATTCAGTAAGTACTTTGAACCGGTTCAGTTCAATGTCCATGGTCAAGGATTCCATGATGCATAACTGTAACATCGTTAAATTTTCAATGAATGATTGTCAATTAACGAAACATGTAATCTATATATGTACAGTGCAAATTATTGTATTAACGTTCATGTTGTAATAAATAACAATATTTTATCGAGTCTTAGAATCGTAAAGGAGATATTACATATAACCATCAGTTAGAACAGATTTAAATTATAAATAAATGATCCTAATCTCTACATTACGCAATACGACCTTCAAATGTAATAACTAAACGTAAACGATATTATAAAATATGTCATTCGTCATTCTATATAATTAGCAGTGTCACTTTAACGCGTCACTTTCGCAAGAAATGAGTGCTTCCTTTTGTTTTCGTTCTACATCTCCCAGAAAATCCAGAATAAGTCTCATCACGTTTTCAGGGACGATTCTGAAAACCATAGACGTCAAATGCAAATTTTACTACGTCGAACATACTTAACCATTGTTTACGTGATCGTAAATGTTTTAGTACACATTTTATTACGTGGCAGTGTTTACTATGAATCACTGTTACGAGAGGAATTTGCAATTTTCACGATGTATATTATTGCTGCGACAGCTTTTACGTTGATAAAAAATACCTATTAATGGCGTTTAACGTAAGAAGGCATCTTGGTATAGAATATTCGGTATAATTTCTTCTTATCGCTTTGATTACTTCTTTCGCCGCGTATTCTGGGGATACTGCCCCGAATATGTACGGAAATCTACGGTGAAAATCATGTCCCAGAATTAGGAATCAACAAAATATTCGCTGTTGCATTTGTTACCTGTATTTTGGATCCCTAGCTAGGCCAGTATCAACATAAAACGGGTATACAGTGGTGAATCGTATATTAGAAGTCTTAGAATCTAATCTAAACTCCTCCAGAAGAGCCTCCATTAATCCTATCAAATATGAACTTGTGGCTTATTTAAATAAATGTTGAAAAATATTTGTACAAACTCTATTTAAAATCTTACCTCTAACCGCGAACTTCGACGAGCAGTACGTTACTTTTTGAGACACCCCGTATATACCGCACATGCTGCACATACATACAACATGTCCTTTTCCATTTTGTATCATGCTCGGTAGGAAAGCTTCGATTGTCTATTTGATATATAAAAAATTGTTATATTTCAACACCATTTAACGCGTTCGTAAAGTATGTATTATTAATTAATAAGTATCAACCCTCGAACGACAAAGTCGAGTCAATCGTAATCCTCGTTATCGATAGATCTCAAGGTAATCAATATGTTAATCGTGATGAAGGTAAATGATAACACACCCAGAAATTTGACAAAACATTGACATTGAAGGTCTTCTCTATGATATCTGAATCTTGTTTTAGGAAAGGGCGATGATATAACACGGCAGCGTTATTAATTAAGATGGACACATCCGGTATACCTGACTTTTTCATCAATCGTACGGTTTCTTGTACCTCGATTTTTTTCGATGTGTCAATGACGAAACCGTATCCCTAGAACATTTAATACTGTATACTATAATTGATAAATCGATAATAAACAAAATAAATATCTTTTTGTTACTTCTCCACCCTTCTGTGATATTGCGCTAATTGTTGACCGATTTGCTTCAACATCAATATCCCAACAAACAACTATACAACCTAACGAAGCTAATTGAATCGCCAATTCACGGCCAATCCCATGCCCAGCACCGGTAATCTAATAGAAAATATTTAATGATCGTAATAGCAAAATCTAAATGTACATTTAATGATATTTTTATTTACCAACACTGTTTCGCCTAACAAATTCTTCGTTCGACAAGGTAAAACCATTTTAAACGTAGCAATTATCATAGCGACACCAATCCTTGCCGATAACCGGAAGAGATCGTATAGTAGATGCAAATGACCGGATTTAAAGATGCTCATAATATTAAACATCTTGACTTTTATTGATCAATTAAACAAATTATTATTGGTAATTTCTAAATATAAGGTTAATAGATGTTTTACTGTGACATAAATACAACAATGCTATACGTTTCTTGGTGCACTTCCATTATAAAATTAATTGCTTCATGACATTAAATTATAGTTTATATCGATCGGATACTTCGATTATCTTCTCGACAGATGATAATAATGGCGTTCTCTTGTTTTTGGATTATTTGTGGCACACTTCATCAACATTCTTGCTCAAAGTTTCTAGTAGAGTATTTCTCGAATCATCAAGTTTTTACCGATACTCTTCTATAGGATAAAGTAATAAATCAGACTCGAATCAAGTCAAAAGCCAACTGTAAATAAATTATAACGTATGTGGGTACATTCGATGAGTTTAAAGAGAAATTTGATCTATATTTTCGCGCCTTTATCGAACCGCGGAACATGTAGTATATAGAAGTAGCTGAGCAACGTGTAACAAATAACCTCTCATTGTACGCGTTATGAAAAGAATATTAATTTGAAGTACTGTATAATTATAAAGTAATAAATAATAAATTCTTTTAACCATTGATTCGGTAGTTTATATATAAAAAATAATATAAATAAAATCCCTACTTATTAGATTTATTTGAAACATTACCAAGCATTATTGTATAGTATCCCATCTAAACTATATCCTTACACGGCATAAGAAAGCATTTGGATTCTTCGTGGCGAAGAATGTTTTTATTCTTTAATATCTATAATAATATCGTCGATTTCTTGATTCGACAATTGTTTTCTTCTTTCGTATATTTAGTTCGTTACATGTAATCATTAAACATGGATATTCGCGGAATAGAAGTCACGAATCAATTACGAGTAAGTACAAGATCGGTACATTTAGTTAGGTGTTACACTTTTGTAGTCGCCAAGTTGTGTTCAATAATCCTGAATCTACAATTCATAGGATTTTCAACAAGTCCCTGTTTAGTCGCTCCGTGATTGTATCGTATCACTTTTGCACGAGTTTAAATCATGTTTTGTAATGTAGTTATAAGTGTTATTGCTAATGATAAAACAGTAGCATTTTCAATGTATTAGTTCATTAGTCTTTTAATTTACTGCTTTAATTACTGGTTACTGCTTTTAATTTTCTTTACGTTATCATTAACATTTACCATTTCTTTCAGAGTGCAATTCGTGCTAAACTATTGGAATTAGGAGTACGATATGATGAGGAATTACCAGATTATATTTTAGTGATGGTCGTAAACAAAAAGTCCCGTCAGCAGATGCACGAGGACTTGTATTTGTTTTTGGAAAGTTGTACAACCCCGTTTGTAGATTGGTTACATGACCAAGTATTGAAAAAGTTACAAAAGGTTACTGTAGCTAAAAAGAAATCATTAAGAGAGTTTGTACCTATGGTTGTGGTTAAACAAGAAGAGGAAAGGAAAAAGAAAAAAGCGTGTACAACTTCCTTCTTGGAAGATCAAGCTGCTAATCAAACGCCTGACAAGACTTCAAATAAAAGCTTAAAGGATGACAAATCATTCCACAAGCAGAACACAAAAGCATCCATATCTAGTCAAAAATTGGATACAAGTCAAAACAAAAATATAGATAAATCTGTAAGAAATACAAATAATGAAAATAAATCAGATGGTACTCCTAATCATATTTCTCATCAGTCTGTAGTAAAAAAAACACAGACAAACGACAGCCAAAGTATCAGTATCAATAAAGAAGTATCTACCATTGAAACTTTTAACAGTAAAGTTGGAGAATCCCATACCAATACAAAATTGGATGATAAATCGTCTAGAAATCTTAAAAGACCATTAGATACGACGAATAATCATAAAGATGGTTCAGAGAAAAAACAAAGCGAAGTAAAAAGATCAAAAATTGAGGAGAATGGTGAAAGTACAACAGAAGATAATGCAAAGAAATTGAAGTCTTGCGTGAATAAGCCAAAAGTCACCTCTGTTGTTTCTGTTAAAAATCGTTTGGGAGTGGTATCTCCTAGGAAGAAATTTGAAGTTCACAGAGAAAGAACAGACAGCGAAAGCAGATATAGACAGAATGAAAAACATCTTGAAAAACATAGATTAGACAGTAATCGTAGTACTAATTTTCAGAGGGGAAGAAATTTTGACGCTGACGAACGATTAAAAAGAAGTCGCGATATCGAGTTGAAACACAATGATTCCGATAAAATTAGTAATATTAAGACTCGACTAGGAAATACTAAAATTGATAAAATTTCTAAAAGTATTGAGTTAAAAGAGAAGGCGAATTCTAATGTAAAGTCAAGATCGGTAGAGAAGATGACAGGTACTATTAAAGATCGTTTAGGGATCGGACATACCAATAAACCATCGAAACAGCCAGGAAATAAAGAGGCTATGGAATTTAAAAGTAAACTCTTAGAACAGGACCGTGATACTTCAGTCATCAATAAAAATATAAAGAATAGATTGGGACCATTAAAGAATAATTTCAAGCCAATAGGCATTAAAAGTAATTTTTCTTCGTCGATTAGAAAATCTCAAAGTAGCGAAGACGACGATTACCTCAATTTGGGCGCGGAGGAAGAATTGGACGATGATGCACAATCTGTGGGAAATTCTGGTCCTATTAAATCCCATATAATAGCTGTAAATAAACCTATGCCAATCAAAAGTGACAGAAAACGATTAAAACCATTAGAGAAAATGAATAAAGAATCAAGTGACATAGAAGATATCGAAGAAACTAAGATACCCAGTAAAGTAATTGTAACACCAAGGCCATTGAAACCATTGCAACCTGCACAAAAACGGGCTACACAGTCACTTTTATTAAGAGCTGTTGCAGAAGCAAATCAGTCTGTGGTTACACAAAAAAATCCAGAGCCATCTTTATTGGTGTGTATAAAATGTAATACATAAGTTTTCATTATAAAATAATTTTACCATTATAAAATAATCTACTGTTACTTTAAATATAAATATCAAACACAATTTATTTTCTTTAATACATTGGTTTTCGTAGGATAAAAAACAAATGTTAAAACGCCTTAAACCTGCTGCTGCAAGAGATGTAGGCCAAACTTTGTCGGTACATCTCAATTCCAATAAGAGATTAGTAATGGAAAAAATCCAAGTAGAATTAAATACAGATATCGCAGAAGCAAAATCAAGTCCTTGTAAGTATACTTTATGTGTGTATGTGTAAATGTACATAACACCTAAAATTATTTCTCTAACATATTTAGTATTATACGGTCTATAGATGTACCGCAACCAGTTTCCGAGGAGCATATGGGAGTCATAATGTCGTTATTTCAAAGGAGCGACGATAATCAGAAATTTTTAGTTACATTGAACGGATATAACAACAATCTTGTGAACGAAAAAACTATGTCTGATGACGATGAACGTTTGGAGATGGAGGTAGTTAGTAACGACAGTCAGTTAATGGTACTTGCTTTTATTGAATTCTATTTAATTTTTCAAATTTTCCTTTATCTTCCATACTTTCAGGTAAACGAAGACGATGAACTTGCACTTTCAACAATTCAAAATGATATATATGTCCAAAATGAATCAGAAACGTCTGTTTTTCAAATAACAGAAGCAGAAGAAGAAGGTGATGTGAAGGAAAGAACGGACGAAAGTAATGAAAATTGCAACACCGAAAATGTCGAGAAAACCGAAGAACCACCGAGAAGGAGAAGAAAATTAAGCCCAATCATTTATAACCGATCCCATTCGCCAAGTCCCGCAGAATTAAAGACTAACACGTTAATAACAAATTCAGTATTGACAAAACGTAAGCAGTGCAATTACACTTCTTTACTTATTGCATATGATAGATGTCCAATATTATTTTTGTCTGTAGGTTTAGAAAAAAAAACATTAACGGAGAATCCAGTGACTGTTATAGATAAATCCAAGGAAAAGTGTAGATACTGGCCAAATTGTACATTAGGAAATAAATGCTCGTATCTTCATCCTGTTGTTATGTGCAGGTTGCTTTTCTTACTATTCGATAAAGTTTTATTTGCTCTCTTAATTATGATTACCGTCTGTTTTTCTCAATTGCAGCGCGTTCCCGGCCTGCAAGTTTGGAGACAAATGTGCTTACAAACATCCCAAATGTAAATTCGGCTTATCTTGCACAAAATTGGGGTGCGTGTTCTCTCATCCCGCTCAGCAATGCAAATATCATCCTTTTTGCACGAAACCGGCCTGTCCATATTCGCATCCCATGCCGGTAGCTGCGGAATCTTCAAGTCAAAGGGCCAAATTTACTTGGCGTAGACGAGATTGAGTCGTAATCTTGTGCAAATTGTACAGATTCCCTTTTCTTCTAGCGATGCATTGATCTGCACATTATCAAGAATACCGTCGCAACAGTAAACGTTTCGGTTTCGAGTAACTGAAATTAATACACAGCGGAGTCTCGTTAGACGGCTATCTCGCTGGATGGGGCTGTAGGCGAGGGAAAAATTGTGGAAAGGTTGTCGTAAATTCGGTATCGGAGTCAGATACGTACTAGCATTCGTTGAAAAGGGAGCCTTATAGCGGGGCTGCACTGTACGCGAGGAAAGTAGCAATAACGTACTTGTAGATTGCAACGTAATCGGTAGTGACTACTTCATTCGCTATTACAAGTATTTTGTTTACGATCTCTCGTTGATGATGGTATTCTTGCTAATACATTAAGTAGCACTCTACTTTGTACAAACCATTCGGTATACTTTCGATTACAAAATGTTCGAAAGAAACTTCGACTTTCATTTAATCTGTATTATAATATGTATACACTAATATACATAAACGATCACGTAATGTCGACTCATAGCAGTTTGCATTTGTTCAGTAATGATCATGATTAGCGATGTAGCTTTATTCGTTCTTCGTCACGGGTTACGAACACTATGCTATCTTTTACGATTATTCTTTCTTTTGCGAATCCAGTCGAATGGCTTATAAAATTGTATTCATTATATTTGGTAGGTAGCGTGTAAGTAAGCATCGAGAAAATATTATTATTCAATATTAATATGCTTTTGACAAGTAATATAATAATTGTTGAAAGAAACGTGTTTTCCATTCACTCTTCTTGCCTTTATTGTATTGAGCAAGTTCTCAATTGTTTTCGCGTTCGAAATTCTTAACGAGCTCCATTTATGTACTCGATGGCTGTGCAATGACTCTCACGATGATTTTATTTAACGGGGATAATCGTTCAAGAAGAAATTACAAAATATACCTTTGTGTAACGTGTAATTTATATCGTGCGTGAGCGTAGGGTAAACGCTTCGAGCACTTTATCGTTTATTATTACCGAAAAATCAAATGTTAATGAACACGTACAGACTCCTTAAGTATAACTACGTATTAATAAACCTTGTATAAACGACTATAAATACACTATTGCGTCTGTAAATTATAAGAAACCTTTTGTCATTTAAGCATTTCCAGATGAACTTAAACGTACATTTGCTGCAACTTCGCAACTAACTAAAATATCTACCTGCTGTGCAACAATGACCGACCTATATTATCGTGAATCACTCAGCTGTTTAATCAGTATCTGCAGAATCGTCTTGCAAATCGAAATAAAAAAAGAAACAAGTGATCGAACTTATTGAAACGTGAAATCGACGTACCTATGACTACAGAACAATCTTTCCATTTGTTACATTATAATTTCAATATTAGGCATTTTCTATTTATTACCCAGCTGGAGACACCAATGGTAACTATTGCGAAGGATTCTGTAAACGTATAGATACATTTAGATGTTCATTTCCGGTGGCTGTTTATCTATAGTCCAAGTGTCCCTTTTGTACTTCATAGCATTGGTTCAGTCCAGTGATGTCATGTAGGCTTCAGATCCAAAAACAATCTGAGCAAACAGCGTGACTCATTAAAACCGTTGCATGCCTTTTCACATCGAACGATGCACTCGGAAGAAAAACGTGCAAATGTTTTAAAACAATTTTCATCGAAGATACTCGTTTCACATTTTTATCTAATTATTCAGTTTGATTATAGCTTATCGTTCATCGACAATTAAATATGCATAAACACATGTCCATGTTTCATATTTAGTGTTCTAAAATAAGGATGTTCACCTACAGCGACTTAATCAATTATTTTCAAGATGAATTAAAATAAATAATTAATTTCGTTAGAAAAATAATAGGCACAAGTATCGTTAATCTTTCAAGTGGGCGCTTAAAATAGAAATTGGCAAAAACTTAGTTTGTTCATCGTGAAATTGCATTAATCGAAGCGAACTGTGAGAGAAAAAATGATTTCAGAAAATACCCTGTATGGTTGTGGATGTATCCTCTGGGCTTATCTTATCTCACAGAATTGACACGGTGTCTCTCGTCAGAACTCTCCGTAGTTCCGTCCAGTTTTCTTCTCTCGGGGCTCGTGGTTAGTTTAATAAATCACGCGAAACTGCACGTACACAACCGAATAAACTAAGCTTTCCAATTTTTCTTGTCAAAGTGCTCGTCTACCAAAGAAACGTGCGTACACGGGCAAATCTCCTATCTCTTTGTTCGACTACGAAAAGCGGTGGTGACTCGCGATCGTGATTTTCAACGATGTTTCGTTGAGATAACTTCTTGTCAGTACGTGACTCTTTCTTCTTCTTTGCGTTACTACGAATCTATGGGAATGAGAATCAATTCCGGAGATCCTCGTTGAAAGGTGAGCAAGATGCGACGAATTTTCTTCCTTATCTCTTAACTTGTCTTTTTCTTGCCAAATCGTGTGCACTGTAGTGTATTTATTAAATTTATACGTGGTACAAAGATCAAGATTTTATGTGAATTCAGAGATGAGTGTATCTATCCGTAAAGAGTATTATTTTTCATACGAAGAACGCGTACATTTTTTAACTTATTTTTCTTGTAAGATCGTGCATTTCATAGAATATTTATTGATTTAATTTCTCCATAATTGCTGGACATTGTAAAATATTTATTCATACGCGATACGAGTATAACGAAGTTCGACAGATTGAGATATGTACCGTATCGTTCAGGAAAACCTGTTGACTACCCCATCAGAGATTGAAGCAGCGCAACATTGTGAAGTCAATATTTCCAAGAAACGACTAGGAAAATTGCAATCGTGTAACTTGTTACGAAAAGGTTCGGTTTGACCGCATCGAGAGGCAAGGGTGGGGGGCAATATCCACCCTCCTCTCTAAAAGCGGTTGAAGGTCGTATAAAGCTGCTACGGCGATTATCCTGATCATTGAAATCCTTGACCTGGTAGCGTTATTCTCGAAGGACACTATTTACCTGAAGTCCACGATGGGTATTCACCAAATTGAGAAGGAGCAGAAGCTAAATCATGCTTCGACGGATCTCGAGAACGTGAACAGAAACGAGGTTTGTGACCTATTTCTTCTTAATATCTATTTCCTAATAGCTGGTTGATTAATGATATTGGAACGTGATTGCGCGTTGAAATTCTTCGAGAGTAGATCTCTTGTTGAAATCAGTTTTCAGTCCAAATTTCTTCATACGCTTTAGTTTGAAATCAAAATATTTGTGGATGCTTCTACAATTTTGTAGTTGTTAAATTCTGTAATTCTTACCGCCATCAGATATTAAATTTAAAAGTTCAATCGCCATCGTTAAAAATTTCGAAATTGATTCGCATTTTTAGAAAGATTTGACCGGTATCGCCGAGATTCCCGAATTTCGTGAGCATAGCGATCTATACACCGAGTACCAAGATTTCCCGGAGGAGAAAATTTGGTCGCCGCAGGACGATGTGAACGAATGGGTTCCCTTCTACGTCTTTATGGCTCGTTCAGTATTGACTTTCGTCCAAGAGAGGCAAGGTATTTCCAACCGAGAAGCAATGGAGAATTCGTGCACCGGTTATGCGGAACAATACATCACGGATGTTCTTCACGACTCGGAATACTCTGCAGAAATCGCGCTGAAGACGTTATTCACCAAAGAGTTGCCACGAAAGCTCTGCACACGCTGGACAGCGAATGATATCGTAAGCATCGCGTAATCTCGATGATTTAATCGATCGAGTTTCTTAAACGTGCTGCGTCGTTCGGAATTAGATGGTATACTCTGTTACAGGAACTTTTTATCAAAGGAATTACCAAGCACGGTAAAAATTTTACGAACATACGTAAGGATTTACTGCCACAAAAGGATACGGTACGTAATACTTATTCGAACAGTCGTGTTACATCTTTTCTCTCGGTTTTTAAAGAAATTCTCGCTAAATGAGTACCTTGATATTTTTACAGAAAGACATCGTGGACTTTTATTATGCATGGAAATGGTCTGAATCGGCAAAACAATTAAGAAATTGTCGTCATTCACGCCGCGCGAAGAGCAAACGTTTTCCATCGATTGGCTGTATTTTCGGCGAACAAGCATCTTCGAAAATCGTAACTCGCAGCGTGACTGCGAAACAATCTCTCAAAAGGAAAGAAGTATCAATCGATCCTGTTAAAAACGAACTGTTGCACGATATCACGAGTATCGCAAATTCGGAGAAAGAATCACCTGATAATGTATATACCGATGCTCAAGAACACTCGATCAAGGTGTTACCTGACGTTGGAAGCGTCAAGGGTCGAAGAAAATTGAAAGAAAATTCGAATAACGTTCGTAGAAAGAGAAGACGAAATGGTTCATTTATCGTTTGATATCTGAACGATCGAATAGAAAATATTGTACCTTGAAACGTGTTCTAAAATTATCGAGATGTAATTTCAACAGGCGAAGAAGAGACGAATCTAGGCGTCCACGTTTGTCGTGTTAAATAGTTCATTGTTTCGTACTTTGTGTATGTGATAAATGTTTAATGTTCTCATTTTTTGTACTCATAATAGTTCCTAACGTGCAATATGCGAGCATATTTTCTGTAAGTGTAAAAAATACTGATTATGATATAAATATTGCATCATCGCTTAAACTTTAAGCATAATTTTATAATATAATAGTGGGATATTTTTTTCTTTTTAATCCCTGTACCTGAACAAGCGAAAAATTTTGATGGGATTCAAACAAAAACCATCGACAAATGTTAATTGAAACAAGGCGGATGAATTTTTTAATATTTCAATTTATTTCATACGATCGGTCGTTAAATAAAATTCTCGTAATTAGATGCTAGCACACTGTAAGAACGTAATGGCGAGACTTATAGATGGTTTCTGTACACTGTACACGAAAACTCGCAAGTCTACACAGCGAATAGCGAGAGACTTTTTAATGGATAATAATAATGATAATAATAATAATAATAATAATAATAATAATAATAATTACGATGATAATAAAAGTGATAATAATAATAATAATAATAATCATAATGTATAAAACATAATATGTCGCTACTCGAGAATATTCCTGTTCCAGCCACGTCGAAGTATGGCACATTTGTTACAAGATATTTTTTAACCCTTGTGCTAATAGACAAAATTTTTACGGTCGTTTAACGTGTTGATATCCGGATCATCTTTCCACAAAATAACGGAGGCATCCAAGTATTTCTAGTATAAACATTACACGAACGTAAAAATGTCCAAATAATAGAAATCTATAATCGTTTATAAATATTTTAATATGAACATAGTAATTCCGTTAATGTAAATTAAGGTAAGTATGAAAACGAATTATTAACACAAGGATTAACGCCGTAATTTTGCTATATATTCCTGAATCGGGGATCTGCAATGTATAATTGTTCGTCAACTTAAAAGACTTACGAGTACAGAGTACGATAACGTGATAAAATGGTATTTCTTCCGAAGAATAATAAATGTTCGTGTTTAATTATTTGCGAAAGCTGATTAAAAATTAACACTTTGACGGTCGTATATTTCATAGAATCTATGACTATTGTACTTTCGCGTCTTCCGTCTTACTAAACTAAGGCTTATTGGTAGATTTATATTTGACTGCTGGTGTATTGTATTGTAAGCTGTGGGAGTTACCATTTTTTAAGGTACAATTCGTGCATGATACGGTAAATATAATGTAAAGATTCGTATACCGATGCGACGTTACAAATACGTGAAACCGGCCATCAAAGTGTTATAATAATTTTGCAAGCAAAATTAGGTGGAATTTAAATGATACAAATTTGATGAAAAAAAAAGAAAGAAATAAAAAAATAAAAGGAACTCGACGAACGTTCGATTGCACACACAACACTCGCATTCATTGTCAATTTTACTAAATAATCTCGCGTATTTATTATATAAATCTTCATCTTTTCGTCGCATTGGGGCACTTTCGAAATTCTCCTCTCTTCATCCTTTCTTCTTCCAATACTTTATTACTTCCGTCTCACTCGCTATCCAGCGATTACGAGAATTTTAAAAAGAACGTATGTATATACAACAGAAAAGGCCGAGTTATTAGAAGTTGAAGGCGGAAGATTTCACCTAATTTCTTCTTTTTTTTTTATATAAATTATCCTAGGCACAATTATTACAATCTGTCGGATTGAATCTTTTCCTCTGAAGAACACGAGCCACCGTTCGTCGAAACGTTTCCTCTTCGATCAAACGAGAATATCATTCATTTTCATTCAAATTTCGAACAAATACAATTATAAGATTTATCGTATCGTAGGAGGAAAAACAGTCAACATTTAGTTGTTCTTACGATAATTGTACGAGGGACACATTCATCCTTTCTCTCATTCTTACTTCCTCTCTCTCTCTCTCTCTCTTTCTCTCTGTCTGTTTTTCTCTCATTCTTCTTGGCTACGTAAATTCCTTTTACCCTTTTAATTGTCCTCACAGTTTTCGAGCTCTTATCGCGAAAGTTCTCGCAAAAATCGCGACGATTACGATCGGTGCACGTACAAAATGGAACTTACAGCGTATCGATTCTCTTTCGTATGTTTAAGTATTCTTTTCTTTTTTCAACATTTTCCCTGTCAACAACTTTGTTATACAAAGTGTTTGAAAAGAAGGAGATTCAATACTTGTTTCGATCGAGATTCTTCGGGTTTCGACCGAAAACTGATCCCTCTGTTTACGCGTCACAGAGGTTTTATACGCGATTTCAATTTCATACTGCATCGGTTCTCGCGATTATAAACGAAATGAATTGAAAATATGCAACTTAAAAAGAAATCACGCAGAACAGATACTTCACGCATACACCGAGGGACCAGTGTACATATTTTTTGTAATTGTATTATATATTCTATAAGTATTGAAATAATGAATGGAAGGTGATTTAATTTGCGGATCGCGTTGAATGGCATAGACGGCTTAACGTTTCAAAATCATTCGGCCATCCTTTGATGCTAATGTACAATACAAAAATTTTTCAACGCTTTACCAAACAAAAGGGAAATTACGCAGACTATGATCGTCAATCATTTTGCTCGCGCTCCTTCTTATCTTTTACAATAGCGAATAACATAAATATATTATTAGAAGTAATAATAAAAGAACATAAATGTATTTCGCTCGAATGCGTTACTCCTCTTTAACTCCCTCGATGCAATTGTTGATTGTTATATAAAACATGGGCAGTAATTGGCGACAGTCTTTTTTTAGTGCCACTCAAAAATGGCAGAAACCTAAAATTAATTTTGTATTTATCTAAACTTTACGTATACCCTCGTCGCGATCGAATATTTAAAAATTTTCTAATACGATTCTTAATCATTATTCGTGATCTTAATTTGCGTAACTTATATGTGTAGCTTACAGTCGTCTCGAGAGAGTTAAACACGTATCGTGCGATAAAAAATTAAAACATCGCCGATTCTCTTCGAAGAACGATCGAACTTCTATATAAGAAAAAATCGCGAGATACTGTTTCAGCAATGACAGACTCTCTGTTCTTGCATTTACCCTTCCATGCGATATCTCGAACGCAACGTATCATTTTTATATTAATTTCACTTTACAATAATTATAATAATATATATATATATATAATATATAATATAATAATATAGTTACAAATAATTATTCGTAATATTTATTTGAATATTTCACTAGATTTGTAAAATTGTCTCTTTCGTCCGCGTTTAAGCTCAACGTCGCCAAGATGTGAAGGCAACTCTACGTTGTTCGTCCCTTCTCTCATTTTTTCTTTTTTATTTTATCACAGGAGCCCATTATCTATCGCGTTTCAACGCCACAATTTCACGCATTTCATCGAGTATCGTATGACGTAACAGAATGGCGAGTGAACAAAAGCAATGCATCCTCGAATTAAATTAAATGAGAATTTATCGCGGTGCACAAAATAAAGATCGTTCGATGAACGTAAAAATAAATTCAACCGCATCATCGAGATCCCTATCCTAATCGATTTTTTCGTCCAACAGTCGTCCCGAGCTCTCTCCCCCTTCGAGCCATGAATCTTTCAAACGTTCAGGGGAAGAAGGCAGCTGGAAAGGAAATACGAGGCTCGATAATCAGTCCTTGCGCTACTCGTATACACTCTTTTCCGTTTCTACATACACTCGGTGGCCATTGAAATTCCTGTAGTCGTCTTCGCCTCTGTTACGCCACTGTACATTTTTCTTTATCAAAAATGTACAGAAAATTTTAATTGAAGGGTTTAGTTTCTCCGTCGTTAATTATAGTTATACTATTGTTATATTATCACGGATGAAGATGTACAAGTGGAAAATTGTTGGAATTGGTACCGAGTAGAAATTGGTATCGTCACGCAGTGTATGGTCAAATGTTATATGTATAGCGAAAGATTAGGTCGTCGCGTTTCTTCACCATCGTAGGGCATGCGAATCCAGATCGGCGGAATATCAAAAGAGAATACTTTTTAACCGAAACATTGCCAATTCCAAGAATTTTTCATTACTATAACTCTATAACCCGTGACAACACGACGACTCGTTCTTAATCCAAAGAATGGCTCAGAGAAGTGTTAGCGAGGCTCTAAATAATCTCGAATCACTATCGAAATTGAGCCGACCATGCCATTCGTCCTGAAGGCACGCTCGTCAGTCGTGAAAAGTGCCCAGAAGTCCGTTCTCTGTTCTAACGACGAGTCCAGTCTTCACCTCGTTTCGGGTTAAGCGAAGGTCGACCTCTTCCCATTTTTTAAGAATACACGCGTGTTCGCGAAGGATTGAAAGAACGCGCGTGTCTACATCAAGAGTAACACTCGTCGTCCTCGGATCTGGGTCAAAATCACGAGGCTTATCTCGTTCACCGATTCGTCGAGGACACGTGGCAACGCTCGCGAATTATATTATTTACATTACAGTATGTTCTGGGAAACACCACATGATCACAGCCACTCGGTGAGACAGCCACCGAACCACATAACCACTATTGGGACGAGATACGTTGTCAGGGCACGTGACAGAGACATCTTCTGTCTGTTCGCGCCATTATCCACGGCGGACGTGCCGTTGTTATTGTTGTTGTTCGCGGTGGTGCTTATCTTCGGCTCGACGTCGATTCTCGGAGGCACCGCTTCCGGATTCACCACCGGTGGAGGCTGTTTCGTTATTTCCGGTGGCAAGGATTTAGGTTCGTAGCCTGAACCTTCCTTGAAACCGTCCTCGTCGTCGGTGATCGGATCTTGGTCCGTGGTGTCACCGGATCCGCTTCCTGAACCGTTCCATTCGGTGTCCTCTGAAATTGATATGCAACATCGGTGACACCGGTTCGATAGAAGAGCGTGATGAACGGTTTGACGAGTTTGGCAGAGAGAGGATTTTCTTGAAAGATCGCAGGAGGTGTAGAGGTTGGATGTGTTCTTGTTGGGCGGATTCCTTGGATATTCTCGAATAAATCCCGACGACGTTCAGAAATCGAAGTAAAAGGTGCGAACATGCTACATGCTTATTGAGTGGCGATCGCGAAGTCAATGATGGTTTAATTCTGTTTTCTAATGTTCGTGGATGTACATAATCGCGTCGGTTCGATATCGTAGGAATGAACTAACGGGGTTGGCAACGGTTTCGATGGAAGCGAATAATTAATTATCGAGTAAACATCAAACTCAAGGGAGATCAATCTATCCGTTAGCGGAATTTATCAAGGAACATGCAACTCACCTGTGTCTATCCAATCGACATCTTGACCATTGAACGCGGTCTTCAATCTATTCGTGATGGTCGTCAACGCGAAGATTTGATCTTTCACGACCATCGACCTAAATCCCGAGCTCCTCACTTCCGGATTCAATGTTTGAAGCTCTCCGTTCGACGATACTGGATATATGTACCTATAACAACCAGCAAATCCAGTGAATTGAAATTCGAGCGAAGAAAAATTCGAAAGCTTTCAGAAGTATAGGAGAGACAGAAGTTCGGCGAAACGCGATAAGACGACGTAGAGTTTTCGAAGAACGAGCAATCGACTTACTTGTCTACGTGTGTGCCGTTCCAACATTCTTTCGTATTGCTGGGTGGAACTACGAGACCGTCGTTGCACAGCTTGTAGGGTAACAAAACCCAAAATTGCCGGGAATCTCGGACCTTCTGCCTCGTCTCTTTCACGAGTTTATCTAGAATCGCGGCAGTCGAGGCACGGTCCTCGGTTAACGTTTCCTGATCGAAGTTCAGCGACTCTAGCTCCAGTTCTCGATTATCTCTTCGTCTGCGTCCAGCCAAGACTGGTCGACCGCAACCGGAGAACACCCTTTGCGAGACTTCTTGGCTGGTCTCTTGAAAGATCATTATCGCTTCGGAGATTTTCAAGTTGATGGGTTGTACCAGCATCTCGATGTTGAAGGGACCCAACAATCGGTCTGCCACCTTGTCCACGGCCTCTGTTGAATTTGTAGAAATCGATTCGGTTAAAGCATCGAAACGATACTTAATTCGATGGTCAATTAAAAAGGGTCTGACAGCGATTACAAAGAAACGGTTCTGTCGATTTAAAAAAAAAAACTTCTTATCGATCGATCCGAATATAAAGCTTTTAGCTAACCACGCCTCGTTTTTCGAAGGAAAATCAATAGAATCTAACCAGCTGGATGATCGGAACGCGAGAAAGGCGAAACTCAACTTCCAAGGATTTCTGACGCGATATTCCGAGGAACGCGAGTTTTCCGCATGATTCCTCGGCCAAGTTTCTCGACCAAGTTTTCCCACGCGATCGTCGATAAATAAACCGACAGCAGCGATCGCGTGCAATCGCGATGGAACAATGCACGGAAAATTGCTCACCGACGAAGTGGTTCCATTCAGCATCCAGAGCCGCATGCTGGGCCAAGCAACCCTTCATCACGTTGGCACACATGTCACCGCATGCTAACACGTTCCCGGTGATCCCACTGCACGACGGACAAACTGTCATCCTGGTGAGTGCAGCTGCACAGTCCGCGGACGGTTTCAACTGCAAGTTCAACAAAAAAATATTACGATTTCCGAGATAATAGCGGTCGACGCGACGATAACGGTTCTGTCTGGACGAAGACTATCGGACTATTATCGATCGTTACATCGATAATTTCGCGTTAAAGTATACGACATCCATACCGCTTGCATATTCTTCAGTACATCGGCGGCAACCGTGAGCGCTTGGCTAAAGGCTCTGGTAGCTACGAAGGATCTCTTTATCTGCACGCTTAATTTCTGTGGAACGTCGTCGAATGGTCTCATCTCTTTCATGTGTTCCCCCAGACATTCCAAATACTTATTGTCGAAGCGGTATTGGCCATTGAGCACGATGAACATCTTCTGATAGAGGGTGCTGAAGAAATTGTCCATCAGATCATCCAGATCGACCTGGAGCACAAAGTTCCACAGAAATTTAAAGTAAAAGTACAAGTAGTTAAATAATTATACGAAAAACGGAAACCAAAGAGTAGAACAACCATCGAGGATTCGTTTTAATTTCTATCCCCGGCTCGATATTTCGGTGCATCGATCGCACAATTATTTCGGGATTATATTCCCCGTGCAGTTCGATGGACGTACGTATTACCGAGGTGAACCGACGAAAAGAAAAAAATTGTCAGAGAAACGAGAGAGCTCCGATAAATTCGTATCCTATGGATGATACGCCATAGACACGATAAATCGTCGACATAAATTCGTTACCCGAATGGATGCGCGATCGCGACAATAATATATTCATGCAGGACCATTTTTGAACGTGCTATCATGGCAACCTGAATAGGTCCAAGTGGCGCCGTTGAATAATTCCGAACGATTTGAATGACAATCAAAATGTCGTCCCGATTCTTCTTCCTTTCCTTTCTAGCCATTTTTGGACACTTTCTTTTTTTATTTCTCTTTTTTAATCCTCCGTTTCATTCGCCCAACATAATCGGTGCGACGCGACGCGATTAATCGATTCGATTTGAGCGTAACGCGTGCCGCGAATAATTAATTATTGCGTTTTATCTCCTTTCTCTAGCAAAAAGAACATTTTTTAGCCCTCTGGATTTAAAGTCGCGTGGACACTACCCTAAAGAACATTTTTTGCCCCTTACTAAAAAACGCCAAGATCCCCGAACGTCAAAAGCATCGATTAAACTCGCCTTCGCCACCCCTATCGTCGGCTCTCGTTGCTCGCGGTTAAACTCCACTGGACAGGCTCGTTTCTGACCGATTCCGAAAGTTCCGTCTACGAGCCAGTGCTGCCGTAGCAGCACAAAAGGAACACGGGACGAACGTACGAGGGTGGATTTCTTCGGTCTTTGATAATCGAGCCTGGCTACCCCTTATCGATTTTATCGCGGGAATTTTATTTGAAACGTTATCTCTCGAAAATGTTGTTTGAAAGTTGATACACCGAAATTCGCCCCGGTTTCTAAGCGATTAGTTATTGTTAAGACATGCACACGGTATAATAAAGTTATCGGAAGATGTAAAATAACAGATCGAAACGATGATAGAAGTCTTACGATATCGGCTGATCGAGAATCACGATTTCTACTGTATTTATCGATCAAGTATTTCTGACCAGTTAAAGATAAGAAAGATAAACGAAAACTCACCGTTCCCTTGGTGTAATAATTTTCCAGCTCCGTAAAGAGATCCATGAAAACGTAAGCGTTTTGTTCATAAAGAGTGCCATAAGTTTGCTTGAACATCTCGTGGAATCTACTTTTGCTATTTGCGAGGAGGTTCTTAAAGAAAGCTGTAACAAACAAATAAACGATAGAAAGAACATCGCACCAAAATGTAATTCAAGCAATATACGTTGAATAAAATCGATTCCATCGCGAACAAATTCTTCCTTCCCGCGTTTATGCATTACAAAATGCCAATCAATCTATCCGATCGTAAGGTCGGGTAGCAATGCTAAATGTAATTTCCTTAATTGCAATGTTCCCCTACACCCTTCGAGCTTGCTGATTCCGTTGTTTTAAATATTCTCGCCGCACGATAATTACGAATGGAAAGGATTCGCATCGAGACGAGACGAGAAGAGACGAGACGAGTTGGGACGAGACGAGACGAGATGAGACGAGACAGACACCTTGTTACTGGAAGCACGCGAATCAATTACAGTCTCGATCCCTCTTCAACCGACCGATCACGCGTTAACAATGTTTGCTTCTCGATAGCGCGTAAGACGCTTCCTCGTCATCGTCTCTGTCTTCTAATTTACAAGCGTTAATCAACTGTTACTTCACGAAATATCGCCTTCACATTTTACAAGGGTTAACGAAAGTAATCGCATTTTATGTAATGTATGTAATAAAGTCACGTTTCCGTTTCATTAATATAAACGAAATCCACTTTTGTTTGCCATTAAAGTGGAAAGAAAAGCTTGATTAAAAAATGCAAATTCAGATTTTTTCAAGCCACTTCGGTCACAACAGACAAGTGTTCGCGGCTAGTCTTATTTTACCCCAACGGTGGCTACACCACCCTCGACGCGTAACCTCGCGAACGTCAGAGGACTGAACCCGTTCTTATCGTCACTTTAGCCACGAAGAATGTGATTAAAATTCCTTTTAACGACAAGAGAGCAAGAGAGAAGAGGTACGAGTCCCTGTGTAACGAATCGTCGACGGCGTGGAGCGGCGGCGTCGTCGACGCCCGGTAAAAAGCCCTGGAAGCTGCCGTGTGAAAGGGGAAGGAAGCACTTAGCGCCGCGACGACTGGCTAGAAACTTTGTCGGCGCGGTGCTTTTAATTCGCGATACGCGCGTCTGTCGTCTTCTATGCGTCTACGGGTCACGACTAATTTTCCTCTGTTTTACGCGAAATTCTGCAAGATCTATTTAAAGCGAAAACTTTTTTCGCTCGTTCTTGCCGCTGCACGTTATCGCAGCGTAACTGCATGTATATCGTAATGAATAAATGACGAAGCATCGAAGGAAATATCGCGTCTGTATTTCGTGATCGGTTTTCGGAAACTCCGAAACTTCTAGTTCTCTTCGGTTATTTCTTCAAGTTGTTTTTTCGTCTTATTCCGCCTACCGTCTCTATCGTACATATTCCACGCGTCATCGCTCTCTTCCTCTCTTTCCCTTGTACCCTCTGTTTCACACTATCTTCCAACCCTATCCAAGTCTCGGCACTTTCCACCGGCTTTTGCTCCCTTTCCAACGCTCTTTCTCTCTGTCAGCGTACTCGTAAGCTCGCCGAGTGGCAGGTAAAGTGGGTACACGTAGCTAGATGCGGCTACGTGGGTAGCTGGCTCAAAGGGAAGCACGACGACCGTCAGAGAAACCGTGGTCCGATGGAAAGGGCACCAGAAAGATTGAAGCTCGAACAGAGTAGGCAATGGTGGCGCGAACTCGCGCGCCACGTCGCGCCGCCAAGTAATTTCGTTAATGAGAATCGTTAAGGGGACTCTGAGGTTTTCACCGTGGCTCCGTCTAATTTCCGTCGCGATCGCCGAACTCGCTCGGCCCTTGATGCACTCCCTTCGTTTCACCCATTAACCACCGACGATCCTCTCAGAGGACAGTTTGCAGTTTCCTTCTACTCCCGAATCGAGATCGAGTGTTCGTCAAATCGTTGAAACGGTCGTTCCGAACGACGATCGATCGCGCGCCTACTCCTACGATCCGCCGAGAGGTCCCTACACACTTAGTTACACCGCGCAGATGCGATTTAACTCTACGTGAAAAGATTTTAAATGTCAAAGGCACGGCTTGCCTCGAGTCCGATGCCGGTAATTGTACTATTTTAGAGAATATCCTTTCGAAACGAATAGGTTTAATGAAAAATTCTAGCTCGGTTCACGAGGGATTACGTTAAACACTGCAGGTTGAGATTCAACATTTTTAAAGCTTTCCGGGGCAAAAGTGGATAACGAGTATTAAAAAAGTTGGCGAGTAACGAGATTGACGAACGTTGGGTACGGCATCAAACGGGAATTACGTGGCCGGATAAGGGGGATAGGGATTAAAAGATTAGCAAAATTACCGCTCCAACGCATCCATCTAGTCACCGTACGAGAGGTGTATTCTGAAAATTTCTTCAATTGTTTCTTCCACGCTCTAGTCATCCTTATTCGCGCGAAATCGTGAATCATGTGTGCTTCGACAGAATAAAGTAGTAGATGGAGTTTCTTCGACCACTTCTTCGAGTTTTCGAACAAGTTCCTTCTAGTTTCGAGCGATCGACCGATCGACGAACGATACCCTACGATTCCAGCAACTTCCCTAAAACACCTTGTGGCAGGTGAATGGTTTCTCTTGATTTTGCACCCTCTTTCGAACGCGCCTTCACATTTTGTCTCTCTTTCATTTTAATTTCGCAAAGAAATTTATTCGTGACTACATAACGGACAGGTAATTAAACCGAAATAGAAGAAACCAGAGGAGAGGAAAAGTGATCCATGCGAGGTGACGCGAGGAAGCGTAGACGTCGAGTCGCCATTACCGTAGAAATCTCATTTCGAGACGCTTCTTCGGGTGTCGTGGCTGGAAACCTCGTTCCCGCCTGTCGACACCACTTGCCCAACCGGCGTCGAGGACGTCCGGCCGATTAAACTACTCTGTAAAGTCCTTTTGTGACCGAGAAGCAGCATAATTGACAGGGATGTTCGATTTTCTAGATCGATCCATGGACGGCGCGACGACGACGACCAGTTTCTTTCGCGTCCGCGCGTTTATTTCGTTTTACGACACCCGACTCCCGATTATCGTCGGCTATTCCATCAAGAGACTATGTCGGGAACTTTATCCGACTATTTGTCGGAGTTCTGTTGGCGTAAAGGCAAATTTCCAAATCGAAAACGAAATAAAAATGACGAGTAGTCTAGGTATTACTGCGAGCGAGAGAGTCGCGGCATAATTGGATGAAAAAATTGTACTATCCGATCGAGTAAAATTGAACTAATTAGAGGCTTGCAAGTAGTCGTCAAAACGAGCGTAGTTAGCGGGTAGAAATTACACGCGAAGTTGACGTTGAAGTGATTAAAATCGCGAAAGTCGCGAGGGAGGTACTCACTGTGAAACCTGGTCCCTCTGGTCGACAGGACCTGATGCAGTCGTTGAAGAGTTTCTTTGGTGGCTTTCTCATGTTTGTCACGTGCCCTCGCCTGCAATCTCACTTCCATGTCCGCGGAACAGCACACCTCTCCGCCGCTTCTCACGCTGCCGCATATTTTCAGCTCCTTTGCTGGAAAAACGAACGAGAAACGAGATTAAAACGAGCTTGGAAAACTGCTCCCGGTTGGTCGTTTGTCTTGCTACCGTAAAAGGAAACTGTCTCGAACTTCCGTCGAAACAGCCTCTTTTTAACCCTTCGTCGTATAAAGCATAACGATTCAACTGCGTTACCGATTCTCTTTATGTCTTGTTCAACCGATTTATAAAATGTGCGCGAAAACGTTATTTTTCATCGCAATTAGAATACTCTCGCAATACCGAGTTCCGCCCTACACATTCGAACGAACGATTCAACAACGGCAACATTGAATTCCACCCTCTGTTGGCTGGCAGCAAGCAACGGTTACGATAAGCTACGTTTTCCTCGAGGGTCCGATCGAGAGAACAGAACGACCCTACGGTTCGTTTATCGGTTGGTCGCCAGTTATATCGCTTATCTGCCAATATTTCCAGTCTACCGTCTAAGTAAGCTAATTTCCAGCCACTCGGAATTCCGCGTCAAACTCTCTCCGCCTTTCGTCTCTCGAATCGTTCACCCCTGTCTGTCCCTCCACCCTCTCTCGGCGCTGTCGTCGTCTCGTTCATCGCGAACTTTCAAACGCGCCGTAAAAGTAATCCCGATTCATTTCCGCGGGATTGCTCGTGTCGCCCGCGTGTTCCGCTTTCCTTCCGCTCGTTTCAGCCTCGCCGTTATTCCGACGCAAAGAGTCAACGAGAAAAAGTAATCCGTTACGATTACTTTAAAAAAAAATGCATCCTTCGATCATAGCGTAACGTAACGTAACGGGTAACAACACTTACCGGGTTACTTAATAATTGTCGGACTATTTCCTCTCTATTATATAATTCTTAAAAATAACAGGTAATCGACGATCGATACCGGTTACCTACGAGAGGGTCGATTACTATACATAGATCAACCCTCTGATCGATTCCATTCTACGTACGTGTGCGCACGTGTCGACCTCGTGCATCGGAAAACCTTAACAGCCGATTAATTCCGGATCAATCGAACCGTGAAAAACTCGCAACTTTTTTTTTAGACGAAAGGTCAGCTTCTCCCTAGTCCATCGATTTCGATAAACACACGCGAAACCGTACCTCCGAGGAAGGCTCACGGTTAATTCTCCGGATCATCATAAAATCACCGCAGAAAAATTTTACATTTAATCCGAAACGGGGAGTATTCAGATTCGAAAGCCGACGAATTATGATTTCATTTTTATCAAAGATTTTTATTCGAAAGAAACAAGCGAATAAACATCCTGTTAGCGAGTCGATCGAAGAGATACCAGCCAGGCATCTTTTGACTGCCATTTAAAAGGGCGTTACACACGGAAATTGAGAAATTTCCATTGTAAGTGGATTTTCACGAATAACTTCGCGAAAAGCCAATCTCGCGGCAGCAAAAGGGTGGAGAGATCGCAAACATGAAAAACCGTCGAGAAATACGATTGCCCGCGGGTACAGTCTCTTCGATGTGATTTTTTTTCCACGAGGATTTATCATTTTAACGGTTAACAAATAAACATTGTTCGCTCGATACGCTGTTGTAAAGCATTATTGAAATTCATGCAAAACTTAAACTAGTTTAACAACCAGCGCGTTTCGTCTTTTAATGAACTATTCATCCTTGATCGAGGTTCGATCGTGCGAATCGTAATTTAATGCAAATCTGGTTCGACGCTAAGAAGTATGGAGCTAAAGTTATACCAGACAAGGAATCAACGGATTATAGTTAGACGATCCACAAGTGCGCTAAGCAAAATATACGACGCGTAAAACTGAAGTGTAAATAGATTAATCCAAACCGTGTAAGATGTTTCAGCAGGCGTCGCGTTCAAAGGCAACATACAAATCCAGCCAAACTTACAACAACGTATCCTGCAAGAGGGAACAAGAACTCGTATTCAAAGTTTGAACTAAAAATAGTTTGTTAGCGTTGTCCACCTCCGTACCGTTTCGCTCCGTAGAATAATCGAGAATGATTAAATCCAAGTGTTACGTTCTAAAAATTACCGCGTGTCTCGAGCCGAACCCTAAACGAAACAAGTTTCAACGTTAAAAACACGAAGAAAAATATGCAAGGTTCTTGAAAAATCCCGCGGAAGCTGTGCTTCCAATCTCGGTGCCCGTTTAGGGGATGATATTGCAGTTACCGAAAGCGGTATGCGTGGCCGTGGATGGAATACAAATAACGGGCGAAACCGTTTTACTTTCAAGCACAGTAGCGGGCACGATAGACTTCTCTAGGGAAAACGTCGACGTAGAGGGTTCGAAAACCTAAAGACCAGAGTCTAGAGAGTAGGAAGAAGCTAAAGATTAGGAAGAGCCTATAGACCCTGTATAGAATCTTCTATCCGTTCCTATGCTTTCTGTTGACTAAGCGAAGCTTAAATTACACGCGACCGTACAACGTTCGGGAATCGAACCTCCCTGGGGACCGGAGAGAGTCGCAAAATGTTTGCACTGGCTGAAAAGGAAGAGTCGAAGGGGAAACGGTGATCGGTAGTTGTTCCAGGGTAAAGATAGAAGCGTCTTGGCGAAATTGAAAACAGGGTGGAAATTAATGGGAGTTCCGTTTGGTGGTTCGCCAAATATTTGACCACCCTAGCGGTTCGGCGGCATCTCCATAAAGGTGAATCCCGGTTTGTTTTCCTTGGATCCCGGCTTCCTTCGTTCGGAAAAACGAATTTTCTCCGCGGATAACTTGGGCGAAAATAAGTTCGCGCGATTCCGAAAACGAGAGAACGAAAGAGATTCGACGGACATCGTGCATCGAACGTCGCTCGCATTTTTCGAACGACAAACGAGGATCGCGCGAAGAGAAAAGTCTCGTTCGGTTTACTCGAAAAATAGACAGGATATTGTACAGCCTGTTGCGTAAACGTTGATGGATTGTTATTCGCGATGCGTGTATTTAATGGACGTTTCCGGTCGCGTGAGCATTTTGTTCGAAGCGACGAGATTTCTATCTCGATAGCGTGACTCGTCTTCCTATCGTTTTACGATAGTTATTAATTAACTGCAACGCGTTGTTAATCATCGACCCACACGCTCCGACGATATTTTTACTTTCGGAGCTCAGTCGATTGTTCGTCTCGTTTCGCGTTTGCTGGTTACGAAGCGATCAGATATTATTGTCTAGTCGAATCGATAAGAAAATTCGGTCACGATGGGTGGTTCGAAGCGCCGCTAAAACCGGGCGTCGTGAAAATCAGGACGACGCGACGCCAGACGACGCTCGTCGTCTGGACGCGTCCCCTCGCCAGAGTCGACCGGTCGAATTGATCGCGCGCTAACGTTAGCGGGAAGATACGATTCGGCTAGCTCGTAAATATTTAACGGAGATTCAAGCTGGTATCCTATAATGGCGTGGATGCTTTGCGAAAAGCAGGATGTCTGTCCGTCTACGTGCACGCGCACACAATCGTTGTCCTGTTCTACAGACTGTAAAACATCGAAGAATAGCCCGCAAAGAGAAACAGTTACTCCTATGGCCAGGCAGAATTCTCTCCGTCCTTTGTACGCTCATTGTTTCCTTGTTCCTCGTTTCGTTCGATGCCCTGGGAATATTTGGCACGGACGCTCGATGAACGAACGAAAACCACCGTATATTCTACCTCCTGAATGTTATATGTATACGACTCCTAACGACGGAATAGTAAAATGCTTCTAACGTCGTCTGTCTTCTAGTAGTATACGACGTTTATCTAACTTATCGTTGAACAATGTTTAAATAGTTTAATCTATCTGGACCGCGTTATACCAAATTATTGCAGCCTTTTACAAAGTTCGATTAATTTCGAAAAGTTATTTAGAAAGGAACTCCTAACCAGGAAAATTGTTCGACGTTCCACGAAAAATCTTTGCATTCGTTGTAATTTTTCGTCTGTTCGCAAAAACTAAATCGAATCCACTGGTCCAGGAAATTGAACGCGCGGAATAAACGAACCGCAAAAGGTTAATTTTCAGCGCGAAAATGACAAAGACCGAGAGGAAAAGAGGTACCCCTGTCAAACGGTACACGGCTCTTGTCGCAACGTGCCCACGCTGTTCGTCGCTTTTCAGCAGAAAAGAGAGCTGACCCGTTTAACAAAAGCGGACGTCGAAAACGGTAGAATGTCCACGGACAACGACACGGTACGAAATGTTGGCGGGGGCAGATAGAGAGAGGAACGAAACGCACGATTTTATCGATCGTTCGACCCCATAGAGAACCGTGTATCCACGACAAAGGCTGAACCGCCTAAAGTGGGATTGCCGGTGCAACAATGTAACAGGGCGCCTGGTTACGGTTTACGAACGACAAGAGGAAAGAACGAACGCGTGCGCGGTGTGCCTATGTAAGAGCAAAATTAACGATCATGATAATTGTGCCAGCGTGAAGAAAGGGGAAATCCTGACACGGTCGACACGCTCGCGAGACCGGCTTCTCGTTCGTGAACCCCTGCGAGCGTGCAAACATCATCCCCCTTGTCGAATACCGGTGTACGTTCGATGTACAGGGTGTCTCACGCTTTTACCACCGAACACGAATGCGACGTCTCGAAGCAAACGATTCGACGCGATCAAGCAAAACCTTCGATTTCTCGATTCATTCTGCGAATCCGTATCGCGGCGGTCTATATCCATAGCAGAAATAACTTTATTTCCCAATTCGCTTCGTTCCTGAATGGCTTCGGAGACCTTCGTTCGCGCGGAAAGAACAAACAATGTTCGGTCGACTCTCGAATCGTAATTCTCGTCGCCTCGCGTAACCCTGTGTTCGAGAGGAAGCGCTTACTTTCACAGCTTTCTCGAGCTTCGCTTACTAGGTAAAAATTAGTTTCCCTATAAGAATTAATAACTACTGTCGACAACTGTAACTGTAACGACGATTTAAATTAAACTTTATATCGTAATCGTGAAAGGGGTTAAATCTATTCGAAATTCATTCGCACGATCTTCGGTTCCAATTTCACGAACGCGCAAACCTTGAAATGCTGCATCCACACCAGCGCTCAGACACCTGCGAAAACACGAGGAGGGAAAGTTTCGCGGCGTGCAGCGGATTTAGGGTGTTCTAGGGTGAAGCTTAGAGAATGGGGGTGAGAAGACATAGGGTTGCTAGGAGACACCCTCTTTCACATGGTTATATTGCATTACCCTATGCGACTCGTAGGGGACGGTGAATTGGTTGCACGAGACCGAGAGCCGTTCCCGTGTCAGTTCGAGGGTGTCTGCGTAGAAAATGACAAACCTGTCCTTCGATACACCTCTTTCACTGACCTTTTCCACCTTCCCCACGACCACCGCTATCCTGGACTCGTCCTTTTCTTTCTCCAACAACCTGGTAAACCCGTCGACGCTTGACCTGGTCGAGCAACCCCTTGGACAACCGGTAAAATGCTTCGCTGACTGATTTTAGCAGGACCGAAGCAATGGCGCGCGAAACAGGAGCCAAGATGGCTCGAAAATTCTCGTAAATCGACGACTCCGATATCGAGGAATCGAAATTTTAAACTGGAAATCGATATGTCGAAACGATTGAGGTGTACGTCGAAATTAAAGATAGGGAAGCAACAGAGGGGAAAGAAGACAAAAGGAAATAACAAAAGAGGAGTGCTGGAGGGTCTAACAGGTGGCCCATAAAATAGCAAAGCTTCCAATAAGCCTCTCACGATTCGCACCCTCCGGAACCAGGAAATTTTCGAAGGTTTCTACGCTAATTATTCGACAAGGCTTCTTTACGATACATCCTTTATCTCGATTCGAAGTTTCAGAAATTTCTGACTTCGGTAGTTAAATTTCGACAGAAGTTAGAGAGAGTACAGGTAGGACGTTATAATCTCGAGAATAAGTTATTCCAGTTCTTTTTTTTTTTAGGACAACGTATCAGTCCATCGGAGAATAGAATGCCATAGTAATTCGTATTCAAGACAGGCTCTCGGTTTCGTATTCGTGGAGAGGAATCGGTTCTCGTGAACTAGCCAAGAAATCATTATAATTTAGGTGGTAGCACATACGTGGTCTCGTATCTCTATGGTCGAGCATAATATTTCTGTCAAAAAAAAAATGTCGTATTTTCACCTGTCCGTCGCATACAAATACGATCGACAAACTGGTCAGGATTCTCTTCACGTATTCTTCGAAAAAAATGAACGACGACAGGATCTATACTCCTTTCGATCCTTTGATTCGTGGTTTTGAAATTTCCAAAAATTTGACCCTTTATCGCCACGATTCGCCATGCGTGAAATGTAAATCAGAGCAGGTAGATTTCGTGATGCGCCACATTGTCGGCGACACCGCGTCGCGATGCGTCTATAAAGTCAACCACTTCGTCCCTGAATTAGCATGCAACCCTTGGAAAAAGTGCGTCGCCCTTCGTGAAAAGGGACGACACGGAAATCCGAGTATTCCTTAACCCTATCCACGTCCTGTCGGCGTCGCGCGTGTAACGATCGCACTTTGATCGTTAAAACTTGATTACTAACACGTACATTTCTTCGCTGTCGGCGCTTTCGAGATTTACACCGTCTGTCGTTACACTTTTACCACTTTCCTACTTTTTATTTTACGGAAGTTTCTTTGCAACGTCATTTTTTTATGCTTCAAGTCCACTCTAGCTTTCGCGAAAGATGAAAAGCTAAGATGCCACGTGTTTAGCATCAGCTACTCGTTACTGAATTTCACCCTTCTTCCGACAGCCGTTTACGAACCATCGATTCGTAAAATCAATTTGTCTATAATAAATGTCCGTCAACGACTACCTTCGAGCTTATCAAAGGAAGAATATACAAATGGAGGTATCGTATCGTGTAACGTTCTTGCGATCAACATCCTGTCGATGAAAAATGGGTTCAGTGACCAAGTCGTTCCGCTATGTTTAGAAAACGAATTGGGCGTTGTTGGCCTTTGGTCATTGCAACCAGCCGCCGATCTAAACTCGGACCGATAAACATACGCGCATATTTTCCGCTTTATAAGCCAGTCAGAGGAGAAGCTTTTATTTAAACGTAGGAGGAGGTTCGTCAACTGGTCTCTATTGTTCCAAAGATTTGCGCAGTCATTCTGTACGACTGTGGGCTTTGTGCATCTAACAACAGAACACACCGACCCCTTTCTGCATTCGTAATTACTCGAGTTAAGCCGACTCGTCCTCTGTACGCGTTAACACCCTGATCGCTGCTCTTACAACAAGTCTGGAAGCGATACTCTAGACGCTTTAGAGAATCTTTCTCTACAGATATCCTATATGATCATTTCGACTGCAGCCAACCGATAGTACAAGAGGGATTTAACGTTAAATAGGACACAGAAGATGTCCATCAAAGAAATTCCAAGTTCATTCGTTGCGAGTAACATGGAACGACTTAATTGCTTAACGAGTCAGATTATGCAAATGACGCGTCACTTGAACCCACGCTTGTCGCACCCGTTTGTTCCGTACATTTACACCGTCCTCGTGGGACGTTGGAACCATCCTATCATCACCAGAATCCTGCAATTCTCTCGAAACTTTAGTTTTCCATGTTCTGCGCGCATCGTTAAATAATGGCAGAGTTCGGAGCTCGTTATTATTCTCGAGTTTGGTTCGGTTTCTTTTTTTCGGGATTTTCTCGTACGCAAACACGATAACCGTTGTTCGAAGTTCGAGGAAACACGACGACGGATCGGTGTGAAAATTAGCGAGGCAAAATTTTCACTATGTTTTCAGATAACCGCGATACGCTTTTTTGCCCGTGGCGACAGAGATTGAGCCATAAAAACTGTCTTCTCGCCTTCTCGCCTCCGCGCCGTATAAATCTGCCACGTGTCGAGCAAGTAAAAATGCGTCTGCCTATAAATACTCGTACGCTACAATGACTTCAAATGGATCGTTTCGAACAGGGTTAAAGCATTGCGCGAGAGAAAAATCTTCGTAACTTATAACGTCCGATTAATTATTCGAACGTTCCACTCGTGCACGGTTATTACTTTCTCACGCGTTCGCTTCTGGACACGAAGGTCCGAGAAAATTTGATCGACTCCTCTCGTATCGTTTCGATGCAAACGATCCTAAAAATGAAAACAAAGCGGGTGGTCCGACGAGCGTTCGCAAACGAAAGAATTGAATTTTTGTCCCAGGCGTTAACGAGCGGCTCTGCTTCTAGTTTTCAGCAACGACCGAATGAAACTTCGTTATATGCCTACGAATAGTTTCGGCTGAACCGGAAGAAGAAATATACAGTTGTCATCCGGTACACGCGCGACATATTGTCCAGTTTTCGAGTTGTCCGTGTTCGCTGCTGGAAACGATGAGATCACTCGAGTTTGCTCTTGTGAATCATCGTCTGCCGCGACGATGAACCCGTTTTACCGGCTGTTGCGAGCAATTTTGCGAACAGGACGCACAGTATGGCGCGGATTCGTGTCACGAATTTTGTGGATTCAAACGTTAACCCTTCTACTACTACCGGAATAGGTCCTCGCATCGTGTTCACCGCGTGACGTTACGTAATATCCAAATTGGATCGAAACGAGGCTTCATTCGAGCCGGGGGGTCTTTTATCGTAGATATCCTTGTTACCACGGTTCAACTTCCCGTCGTTCTTTTCGCGTTTGTCCTCGCGCGGTGAAAGGGTTAAACATCCGACAAATCGACACATCATCGAACACGCACGAATTCGAGCGACAAACGCGTTCGTTCACGGTCCATTACGCCCGAATCTATTCGACAAAGGCTCGAGAAAAGTTCTCGCGCGACATAGTCGTACGAGACCTTTACCATCGGATCGCTCGGATACGTCCAGCAGCGGTTGGTACAGGGGCTCGCCAAGATATAGACGTCCACAGTCGATTAAGAATTAAAACCAACGACGCGAAGAAAACTTCTTAACCGCTCGACTGCTTTAACCTTCTCCCCCTGTCTCGATCGCGGAGCTTCAATCGCGTAGCTTCAATCGCGTGTTTATCGTGGCTATCCGCTCGTCGGGACCTTCACCGAGCACGCGACTCCTCGCCGTCGTTCGATCGACCATGCTACCGCTGTTGCGTTCACTGCTCGGGAAATTCCGGATGCGTTTTTCGACGATTGACAATAATGGACCGTGGAGAATTGGCGGAGGAAGAACGGCGCCGGGCAATCTTCCAATTTTGTCCGGAGAACACGGGACGTCGCGTCGAGACGCCGAGCCGGAACGCGTCCTTTTCGTATCGACCCGCGTCTTCGTTCGATCGTTTCGGACTTGTCCGCTTCGTTCGCACGCGTCGTAACTTTTTTTTTATACGATAATTTCGTTCCGAGTCTTGTGCCAATCCGTGGACACGATCGGGATGTTAACGGAGCAAGATACAGTGTTTTAGAACTTAAATATAATTGTTCGGTTTAGATATGTAGATCTCTTTAAGTTGAAAACATCGTTTACAATGCGATACAAACCGGTGTATCGAACTGAGCGCGAATATATTCGCTTCCGCAATAGTAACGTAATAATAACGAGGCAAATTTAATGGATATATATGTACTTGCCTCTAATGCAAATGCAACCCCTGCTTAACATCGGTGCATGAAACGCGACTGACGCGTGCAACTCTATTGTTTAATTACTATCGTGTTTTCGTTGGTACAACGAACAATTTGTAGTCTAATGAATTCGTGGTCGCACATCTGTGAACGAATACGTCTCGTTAACCCCTATTCAGGGATAAAAAGTTCCTTTTTATTCGTCGCGTTACGGTTTACGAGAGGCGACACAAAAGCAATGTCGGCGAAACACCGACAATGAACCGTTTCGTCGATTCGATCGTAACCCAGACCTTTGAGCGTCCGTGGAAGAGCGAGTAAAACTCGAGGGAGAATATTCGTGCGCGGGAAACCGTATCGATCACGTCGTTCGCGTCGGAAAGTGGCCGGGGGTGAAAAACAAGAAAGAACGGAGACGACTGGCATAATTCGAAGTCCCTTCGAATTCCAGAGCGGCGCGGCTCGGCGACGGAACAGCGACCACCGTAAAAGCATCGACGGTGGCCAACGGACCAGGAGAGAGAACACCAGACCGTAGAAAACTGTACTGTACGTTTTCCAGGGGCGATTATTGAACTCTGGAACGGGTATATACGACAGAAATAAAAAGCCCGAGGAAGACAGCGGTTGAAACGATAATGGCAGACGTTAATAACGACGAGGAAAGTTCGAGGAGAGGAGGTCTGGCACGCATGTGAACCAGGATGAAAGCGAGCCACGTGGAGAAGCGAAAGAGACGGGACCACGAAACTCCTCTACCGGACTTATCTCGTTAATGAGGCTTGACCATCTGACCAGAAGATTTTCTCTTTTTATTTGGCCAACCCCTGCACGATCCCACCACTGCTCGGGGCCGACGAGATTCGGGCCCCAAAGGCACCAATGGCGCGACATTTTCTCGTGCTTCAACAATTGCTTGTCCCGCGATTAATTATTACACGCGATAATTTTCGCGCCGAGTCAAACTATCCGACGGAAGGCTAATTAATTTAATATTTCACCGCTTCGATCTTTTCTTATTCATTTTCGAAGTAATACGTTTCGAGAAGGTATCATTGAATTTTCCGTAAAACAGAATCGAACTCATCCCAGCTTCGAACAAAGCAAATTCCTCGTTCCTGCCTGTTCCTGGTGGTACGAAAGGAAGTTACGGAGCACGGTCCACGTAGCATGTGTTCGTATCACCTGCCCTGCAGTTGCCAGCCTGGGTTGCAGCTGCAACGATACACGGACACAAAGAGAAGCCAGGAATCCGGCCAAGCTTTCGGTACTGGCAACAGGAACGTATGTAAGGAGAAACGAGAGAAAAAGGATCAGAAGAAAGCGAAAGAATCGAGCAAGATTATCGCTGTGCGCCTTCTTCTTTCCTTGCTACGCTCGGTTTAATCTCGCGAGAATCTTACAAACCGAGAAAACATCCGCGAATCTCGGCGCGAGAATAGTTTCAATTTCTGACGCGTTTCCTTCGGTTACCGCGGTTCGTGTCGACTTTATTAGTCGAGTAACGCCACGATCGTTTGCACGATCGAAAACAACATGGCAAAAGTACGAGTATAATAAAAATAACAGTCTAAGTTCGTCGAAAGAATTCCACGGGCGCGAACGGTGTGACCTTCGTCGTTAATTGTTCCGTTTAGATGGTCGATAAAATATCCCTTTCGCAAAAACGGCGTTCGATCGACGATGTAAACGTCATCGAGACACGGTTCGAGTAAAAAGCGAGTTTTTCGCGCGAGAACGCGACGAGACGCGGCCAGAAGCCGGTCCAAGAGGATCGTAGCGGTCTCTCCAACTACCTGGACCCGACAAGGTGCATTCTTTGGCAGCGCCACTTTTCTTCAGGCCAGCGAACGCACAAACCCACGCACGTAACAGGTAATATCAAAGAGGCCGAAGTTTCACCGACACACAGGTGTGCTTCTTCAACACGAACGATCGCGTGCGCCACCGAATCCGGCCTCTGTATAGACTCTGCCGGTCGAATGTCCTCAAATATCTCACGGTAGCATCTTGCCCTAACCCTTATACTTTTTCCACCTTGCTCGCCAATCTTTCAACTAAGCATGCATCGATGCGCGTTCCTATTCAATTTCTCGAACGGACGATCGATCGTAACGATGAGAACCATTTACTTAATCGAACAATGTTACCGAAATATCAAACGGACACGATCAAAGATAAAGTTGATTCGTGTTGAACGAACCAATCGATCGATCGATCGACACCGAGACTCGATACTTTCTGAATAATTGAGAATTTTGTACGTCGTTGGCCGATACCGAACGTTGCAATCGAAATTTCAAGCCGCTATTATTGGCCGCACGTTAATGCACGTCGATATCGAGGAAAGATATGCGAGCGCATGCTTGAAATTACAGCATCGGAACGCGACTAGCTCGCAATTACCGCGCTAAACGTATATACACTGGCGTTTCAAATAATTTTCGTCTTATTATGAATACTTGAAGCGTTAACATCGTCAATCAGTACGACAGATATTTTGAATCGTATCGCGCGAATAAGGGGTAACGTCGAAAGATTACACGCTCACAGAATTATTGCAACAGACGTCGGAGTCAAGTTTGATCATAATTGAACGGACAATTTGGCAAAGACCATGAAATCGATAGGTAGCTGCATCGAAGCACACAAACAGTAATTTCGGCGGTGCATCAAGTACCCCGTAGAACAAACGCGGACACGCGTTGATATTTGCACCTGTACAAATATGCACTTTCAATCGGCAATCAGCGAATCGTGCGAAACACCGCGCACCGCTCCAAATGGAAAGAGAATTTACGCCAGGACAGTTCAAATGCCAAACGGTCCTAACAAACATTGGCATTAGTACCGAAACGTGCGATAGCCCAAGGGAATTCGAGAATCCGACAAGTTTCACCGGTTTAAACGCTTCCGCGAATCTTCCATGCTTCGAAGGATCTTGATCGTTAATTGCGCCCATTTTACTTACGCGCGTTCCTTCTTCCCCTGTAAAATCTTTTTCATACAAAGCGAGAATAACTTGGCGTTGCTTTCGTAATTAAGAATGGCCCTACACGATCGATCGGGTACAGGAATCTAAAAGCGAGAAAAGAAAAGAAAACATTCCGAAACGATCCCGCCGATAAATTAAACAAAACGTCAAATTACCAGCGACGTCGAAACTGGTTCCACGAGAAAACGGCCTTTATTTCTTGGCCGGTCATTGCACGAAAATTGTCCGTTACCTCGTTAATTATAAAGCAAACTACGAGGGGGTCTGTTGAATTACAACGAACGAACGTCGACGCCGGCTAATTAATATGCGTTATAGTACACGAAATACGATAACGATGGTTACGTTTCGCGATCACGCCGCCGCCTCATGACTGGCTTATTAATATTGATAGAATTCGATTTTCATCGACTGAACGAGCGTCGATCGTTCGCGTCTTCGTCTTGATCGAGTTTTCTTCCGCGTTTCGGATCGATCTACACCGATACGTTACAATGTTATTTCGTAAAGTAATTTTAGTCTCGAATAAAGGTAGAGCAATGGAATCGAGAAATCACGATACTTAGCCACGAAAACCTGTTCTCTTCTTCCGTTCCGTTCTCGGGCATTAACATTTCGTTTTTAATATCTTCGCTAACAAGCGATGGGAACTCGATCCGAACAGATCTTTCGAGTTTCCAGAGCGTGACTTTGTCGAGCCGCAAAAAACGACGCTTCGGAGACCAACGAGACAACCTTGAAAAACCATTTCATTTTTTATGTCGAAAATTAACGATATCTCGAAACGAAGAAGCTGACATTTTCAAGGTTCAAATCCGAGAACGATCGAACATTTGCTACGCGACAGATTCGCGATTTTTCTAAATTTAAAGATTTACCTTCGATTTAGAAACGGTCGTTGCTATCCAATTTCGATGTTCGTTAATGGGGAACAGATCGGTAATTAGCACCACGCGTGCACGAACGCGATTTGAGTCGAGCCGCAGTTATTGCGGCCACCGCAAATTAATTGGCCACCTCTGCTAACGTAACCATGATCGACAGCGATTCAATTCGACCAATTATCGAGCCGACAGGCTAGCATATAATTATCTACCCACTGTATACGATGATTCTTCTTTCGCCAATTGAATCTACGACTAAGCTCGTTGTCGTATAAGTGTACCGACGCGAAACAAACGGCATACTTCAATCGCGGCGAAGACGAGCTTAGAGTTAAAAGAAAATTACTAGGTAACCGATTGATCAATATCCTGCGATTGCTATTTTAATAAAAGGTGAGAGGAAGTCAATGTTCTTACGACAAAAAAAAAAAAAAAAATGATCGCTGTTAGCTGGCGCCATTCGATCACCGGTTCACGCCACCGTTCTTTTTCTTCTCTCTTTACAATCTTAACCCTGTCCTCCTGTTCTTCTCCCTTCGTCGTTATTTCTCCTCTTTCCTTGCTCGATCGTGGCCAGCACAGCTTCTAACCCGTGAGTCGGCTGCCGCTTTATCCTCAATTTCGTTTCACCGTGTCCCGTAGTCGTTGTCCAACGAGCGAACGATGTCCTTTAATCCCTCGAATCCTATCGAAGCGTTTCGCTTCGATGAATTCGTGGTATTAGTTCGACCACACGCTCGAACAACATAAAGTATCGGAAACATATTGGATCGTTCGAGAACTTGGATGTCGAGAGGCTTAACCCTTTCGATAGCACGAACGTAGATACGATTAGTAAGTTTCTGGGCTTCGAGACGAACGCCGCGAGTGACGAAAATGACACGCCGGTCGAGAATAATCAAACACGGAGACACAATCCGTCACACGATTTACGAGCAAGCCGACAAACCGGCCGACCGTGCAAATAACGCCACCGAACGACGTCCCTTTAATTGATTTAATTCTCGAGGGCCTTCCAGTCGAGGCTCGAACCAATCGACGACGTCGAGCGGTACTCGTCGCGTACGCGAAATGCCATCGACGATGACGCTTCGATATTTTTTACCGCGATAAAGCAACGTTCGTTACACCCGGGCTACAATTGTCCTAGCTCGATCGGCGAGGGCTTTCGAATGCGGAACGTGCCACATGCCTTCGCGCATAATCGCACGATTATAAACGAAAGCACAAGTTCGAAAGCAAGTGCGCGAGACGAGCAGCGTAAAAAGTTTTCCTTTCGAAGAGGGACAGAGACTCGTCGAACAGCCGGAACGTCGCCGTTCAGAAAGATCAAATTTCCCACGAGCTAATGGAAGTTGGAAAGACGCGGAGAGAGCCTCGTCCCGACTTCCGCTCACCTGTGCAAGGTTGAGCACCATCCCGATGGAGCTCCACTCTCCCACGCGTCTGCCTCTCCTGCCTCTTTCTTTCCCATCCATTCTCTCTTCGCCTCTTCTCGTTCTCGGTTCTCGTCCTTTCTTTTGCTAACGTAGCTCCTCCGTCTCCGTTCCACTCGCTCGTTTCTCTTCTCTCTTTCGCCTCGTGGTATGCTTTGAAACGTGCCGCCTCGAGGTGCTTTCGTCCCGCGGCTCCTCGAACAGCTGATTCGCGAAAGGGGTCAACTACCCCGAAATCTTACAGGCTCCCTCCCTCGATATCCTCTTCGCCCCCGCGATAAGACCATCTTTCGAATAATTTACCGATATCTGGTTCCGCCAACGTTGTCCGTCCGTTTATTAACGCGAAAATGGTCGGAACGAAAATAGCCGGACGATCGATACCAACGAGATCCTTTCGAGTTCTCTTATCGCGTTCAGTTAAGACGTCGGTCTTTTTCGGCGCAAACCTCGGCTACGAGAGACGATCGATTTGACGAGAAATCGAGACGGTTGAGAACCGCCGTATCCTCCGGTGCCACTTACAGAAGCCGTAACTGCTCCTTATCGGAGATCTACAAGTTACAAAATACATTAGTCCACCATAAGTAGAAACGTTGGCCGATCTCCAAACACCGTACAGCCTTCCACGTTGCCAAGCGTGTCCTGTACAGGCTGATTCATATCGGATAACCAGGATCGATCGAACAAAATGTATTCGAATGAATTGCTCGACTGCGTCGTGGCTTTATACGGAACGCGTTAAAATCTATTGAATGTCACGAATGAAACCGCGCGCGCGCCAAATAGAAAACTATAACGCAAAAACGTCGGTATTCTATTCGTTCAAGCGAGATACCCGAGGTATCTATAAAAGGCAATTTGCTCGCAGCAACGCTCGATTAAATAGTCCAAGTACCGCCGCGAACTCGGTCAGTGAAAGACGAGTTTGACTCTTAATATTTCACCGAACTAAAGTTTAACGTTGAGAATCGATAGGTCCACAGGGGCAGAAATTTTCTGCGAGAACGAGAAGAAAGAGGAAACGCGTGGGAGGCAAAGATGCAACGGATACGCGACGCTATTTCGAAGCGATCAGTCCGCAAATTTCTCCATTTCTGCCCACGCGATCAAACATTAGAGGCTTCAACGATCTAATGGAATTAAAGTGACCTTTTGTTCGGCACGACCTTTAAGAGTATCTCTATAAGTCGTTTTACTCGTGCGTTAGTCCGTACGCGTTTAACATCGTGCGCTAACTTAATTCCAGCATAAACTACCATTATCGTGGACCATTACCGGCCATTGTAACACCGTGGCCGACACTTTTACCGACCCCGCCGCCTTGCCCGGACGAATCTGAATTTCTAGTTCGATCACGAACCGCAACTTTGCTTCCCCGTTTTTCCTCCGTGTTTATCGCTATCGCGCGTCATGTTACGTTATGCGGCGTTCTACTTATTCGCTATTTGTTGTGCAATTACGGCACGAAACGCATTCCGCTGCCAGTGTTCACGGCATTATAGTCGTAAAAATGTCGGCTTACCGATCTCTGTACCCTACGAAATCGTTTCTTTCGCGATCGTCCACGACTTCGTCTCTCTCGGAACGATTTTCATTTCGTTTCGTATTGTCGAGAAGAAAAGAACGAAATTATTCGAAGAAGCGGAATTCTCGCTCGGTCGTAACGAGCAGGGAAAACTTCGAACCCGTCCGCAAAAGGATTTCGAGTATCCAGCCAGTGGATCCTGCGGTTTTCCAGCGAGTTTGCCTCGATCCTGGTCTGGCATTCAACTTCAAATTAAACTCCCGGCAGCGGCGTTTACACCGAAGCCACGTGTAAACTCGAGTGCAATTCGCAGCGGGTTCGTCGAGGCAGCTCGAGCACCGACTCTGTGGCCGCGAAAACCGCCGCGTCGTTGTTTTCCATCCTGATTACCAACGGCGCGTCACCCTTATTACGTTCGAAAATATACCTGTTTCTCGCTTCTCGTTCGAATCGAATACTTCGAGTTTTCAGTTCCGCCCTAACGCGATTTCATTCAATTTCCCGACCCTGCGTCGCTTAATTCCCGTGTAAAGGAAGACTATGCAAAAAAGAAAGCGGTCACGCGTGTCGCAAAAGACGGAAACGCGAGAAAGACAGAGACGGTGACTACCGTGACCGGACGAACGTCGTCGAGTCACGAGGAATTTTATGAAAGTCCGGCAAACAAGTAGCCCGGTCGAGCAAACAGTCGAAGAACAGGTAGGACGAACGGACACGCATAAACGTGTTCCCAGCAGCCAGAGATATTTCGAAGGGCGATCGTCCGATTGTTTAGACTCGATGGGTCGTTCAGGTTAGGCTACTTTCATCCCGATTCTCCCCTCTTTTTCTCGCTCGTTTCGTTCTTGCGCATTCGATGCAGCTCCTTCCTTTTCCACCCTTTCTGCTTTGCCCACCCACCCTTTTCTATCTTTCTCTTTGTCCCTCGTACGCGTGGCCCTTCTCTCTCTCCCTCTCGCACTCTCTTTACCACGCGCGTCCGCGCATTCTTTTTGTCTTTTCTTATTTCATCTCGGTTTATTTTTTTCGTCTGCAAGTCTCGCATACCTGACCGCCACGAGCGCAGTCGGTAGTGATGGGCATCATCCCCTGCCAACTTTTCGATCGTCTATCGCCTATACATCGCCGCGACTGTAGAAGCAGAACGTTTTCGCGTAACGAGCGGCGATTCGACGCGTTATCGCCTATACGAAATAATTGGTAGCCGAAAAGAAAAAGAGAACGCGACGTTTAGATAAGACAGACATTTCGACAGCTTTCAATTCCGATAACCACGGAAGCGATAGTAGAGCAACGTCGATAACGGCGTAAAAATCACGAAAGTTATCGGATACTCGGAAGATCGTGGAAAAGCTTCGATCAGAAAGAGCAAAAATATTTCCAAGGTCTGGAAGCGTGTTGAGGCCATCGCTAGTCGGCCCTGCCGCGAAGAACAGGCCCATGAACTGGGAGAATCGAAAAGAAGCAACTCACCGGGAGAGAAAGAGAGACGAAAGAGAGGAAAAGAGAAAGAGGGCGAGAGAGAGAAAGAGAAAGGAAAGACAGAGGGCCATCGGTGACCGTAGGAACGATGCGATGCGTGCAGCCGCGTCGAAGCCCACCAGAAGGTACCGCATTTAAATCTTTTGCCAGAGCACTCGTTGCGGTTATTACGGGCTTGGTAAAGTTTTTTCTGTTCGCTCTTTTTCGAGCCAGCCGTCGGCAACCGCTCGAAATTTTATACAATTTTGAACGTTCGTCGTTCGAAAGCGGTGGCTAATGGAATTGTCTACGATTTCGTTTCTCTCTTTGCCTCTGCGCCACTGCCTTGGCAATTTAATTATTGCCACTGCGTGTTCGTCGCATCGTTTGTCGCGAAACAAACGATCGTTAACTTTGAAAAATAATTGAGCCGATAACGACCGGTTGAAATTTTATATAATTCTCGAATTTCGTTTCTCGTCCACAAAATGTAATGCATGAACGTAGAACGAAGCAAAATGCGCTACGATATTATTCCGACAGTGGCAAAATTCAATTATCGTGAACGACCTCGTACGTTTGAAGGGATCATAAACCGAAACTAAATATAAGCGAGCTATGAAACGAGACGTAATTTGCAATCGCAAAGATAAGCTTTATCGTTCTGCAAGAAATCTGCAAGAATCCGCGAAACTCGAGTTGTAACGAGTAGCATCGTCCATCCTTTTCTATCGATTTTATATGGATATTCTTAGTAGTTCAATGTAACATTCCCGATTATCGAGAAAGAAAATCGTGACAAACTCTGACCATTTAGATAATTGAAATTCCGGAGAAATTTATGCGCATACTTTTCTTTAAGGAAATATTTATGTATGCCATGGGGAGGTTATCGGTCGTCCACGAAAAAATTACGACCAGAGTCACACGACACTCGTCGCCTTATGATACGTTAAATGTCTCCACGTCGAAGAATAATGATCATTGGGGTGAAAAAAAAGAAAGAAGAGTGTCAGAAGCGGGCGACTGTTCCCTTGTAAGTTTAGTTTACGTGTACAGGCATTAAATTTACGACACCTACGCGATATTAGTGGACCTGGCTGTTCCTCGTTAAGCATTGAAAAATGAAGCGTAAGTGCACTTTCGCGCCATCAGGGAATTCCTTCGACATAGCGTCGCACCGGTAGCGAGAAAGCTTTTCAACTTCGATTCGCGTTTCGCGAGACAAAAGTTATTTACTTTTCGATGAAATCTCCTATTTAATCGTTTCGAGTTGCCGAAAGAGCGGCGCAAAGTCTAAAGGGTTAATATCGGAACGAAGCAATTGAAAGACACCCTCGACACTAGTCGACTCGTTTAAAATATCGATGTAGTACCCGCGTCTCAACCGTCAAACAATGTTCCTACTCGAAGAAACGCGACGAGTAACTCGTTTCGTTCGCGAGGGTGATGAATACGCGAGCGAGGGTGGAACAAAGACGGAACCTGGGAAAAAAAAGGGGAGAGGAAAAGACGAACAAAGGGTGAAAGGTGTCGGGTCTCCTCGTGGAACCAATCTGCGTGCGTCAAAGGTAAAAATGATAACGCGACGACGAATCACGAGACAGCTTTCCCGCGAAACAAAGCGACCTGGAAGATCACGAATCCTGCGGAGAAAGAAACGTTATCTCCTCTCTTTTTACCTTTCCATTTTTTTCCCACCTCGGTGGATTTAACCCTCTCTCTTATCTTCGTCCACCCTCTGTCGGTGTTCATCTTGCTTCTTTCGTTACATCTTGCTATTTGAGACAAGAGAAGGAATCGATTTTTCTTGTCTCACGAGAGGAAGAATTTTCGAAATAAAGATCGTTACCTACAGACTAATCTCTCAAGCTCCGACAGGGTTAAAACTTTCCTCGACCGATAATAACTCGAGAGCTCGCCGAGTTATCGCTAATAAATTTTACGATAATTCTAACGCTAACGCGATTCTCTCCTAAGGCTGGTTCGAATTGCAGCGAAACTTCAGCCTCGCCTGTTAATTCGATCCTGTGGAATGCAACGAATACCGGACGTCAAATAAATTTGTCAAATAAATTCCCACGCGTTGCGAATCGTTAGCCGGCCAACGGCCCACGTGATGCCTTCAACGACTACCTTACACATCGATCTTCCTACCCGCATGTTTAGAACAAAGTAATCCGATAGCGAACCGCTTAAATCGAGAGAACAATTATTTTCATCTTTCGAGTTCTAAATTGCCTGCTTTTACTTTGACATTTTTTCGTTTGTCTCCTTCCTTTATCGTTTCGTATCCGGAGTGGACAGGAAGCGCGTTAACTTGAAACCCTCGAAACGGGAGGTAGAATGTTATGAATCCAGAGGCAGAAAACACCCTTTTTCGCGTCGTAAAAAATCGATATGCAAACGACGCGTGGTGCCCGGTGAAAGAATTAAGATATCCCTTTTCTGACAACGAGACTGGAATCGAAAGCGACACGCTGCTCCACCGAAACTGGCTTCTGGAAGAAATTATGCAGGAATGCCGTTGGGTCGGTGGAATTCGAAGACGCGAACGAATCCTGGGATCAGGGATAAAGAGGAACTTCGATTGTACGGCACCGAGTAATTGAAATTAGTTTCCGAAGGAATTCACGAATTTCGAGTTCACGTCAAACGAAGTCGAACGAGGAAACGACAGGAATGCGGCCCACCCTCGAATAATAAGATTTCGTCGTTTAATTTTGCTGGACCGAGAATATTGGTTACCCGGACGAGAGTTAAAACAACGTTTTCCGAAGGAGTTTCGTGACCAAATCCTTTGTAAAAATTCTTCAACGAAACGTTTCTTTTTTTTTCTTTCATCGAGAGTCGAAGAAATTTTCTTTGTAATTTTCCCTGAACGTTTAACTCGAAATATTACATGTTTTACAGTAAATTGGAAACAAGCATTAGTCCATAACGCGTGGTGCTACTTACGTAAAGGAGAAATGAGAATAACAATTACGATTTATTATTACATACCGATAAAATCGTAGTAATTCTCTGTGACGAAAGATAATACGAGCCGTTGATCGGAAAGTAAGTACTCGCTTAGGTAATCATCGCGTACGAGTTAATACCGTATAATTTTGCAATTCTTGGTAGATGTAGTTAAATCCTAATAAACCACCAGAATAAATCCGACTATAAAATTTTCTTGTTCACGCCGTAAATTAACGGGAAATCGAAAAACCTGTGGTCTTAAACCATCGTGGAACGTTCCTCTGAATCACTTTCATTGCGGTAAAAAAAGAAATTCTCTCAATTCCAATGGACTGTCGCGTTCGAGAGCAAATATTTACGAAAGGGGTTGGCTGGCAAGTGGGTGGAGAGAAAGTAAACCAGAAAAGGTTTCGCGCGTGCACGAAATTTCCACTCCGGTTTCCCTTTCGACCGATTCTAGCAGGTTTTTAGCACGACAGGTACAGATGGTCGAAAGCTGAAAAGTGGTGTAAAGGGAAGGAAAGGTACATAAGGTCAAGGGGTTGCGCCAAGTGGTTGGCGAGCTCGACGAGTGTCGGTCGATTCAACCGCGGAGCCCTTTTCGTCTCCTCCTTTCAGCATTTCCTTTTTACCTTTTCTTTTCTTCTTGCCCTTTTCCTCTCCCTCTCTGTCTTTCTCCCTGTTCTTTAGGTATTTTTATCCTTTTCACTCGAGCCACTGGCTAACTTCTTGGCCCTGGTGATTTTATCTATCCGTTGGGTTTTCTGGGTCAAGTGTGCAAGCCACGCTTCAGGGATTTTATAAATATTAAATCGCACGCAGAAAGGTTTTGATGCCCGTGATGGGTTCGTGGACTCTCTTTCGTTTTTTTCTTTTTTATGGCTCGTTAACTGTTTGAGTTAGGTCCCGTGGTTGAGTAAGCTAACACCGTTCAAACTGTATCGGATCGTATCTTTTTATCTCGCAAAGTGTAAGGGGTTAAAATTTATGTCGACGAGTTATATTAACAGCGAGGAATCGTTCCATCTTCTAAAATCTCATAAATTATACGATTCACCTACGCCTGCACGAGCAGTACCAAGGAATTATTACATTTCCCAGATTGTCCACGTCAAATGATCAGATTAAACTAGAAGGTAAACCTCGAACGACGAGAAAACGTTTATCGAGACGCAACATCGTGCAAACGGAACGAAATAAATGTCGGTACTCGGAGAAACTGTACAGGTACGTCTTCGATGTCGAGATCGAGATTTTGATAGACGCGCATCCGCGATGCACGCATCCATTCTTCTCGAACTCGGCCTGGGTCAATTAGTTCGTCTACGTAAAAAATCTCGCTGCTCGAATGAATCTCTTTCAACGCGATGCTCGATCATCATCCATGACTCGACTTCGGAAACAATAGCTTCGGGGATGAAAGTGGAACGATGTTCCCCTTTTTTCGCGAAAAATGGCCGAAGCTACATCGCACGCGAAGAGTTTTTATTGCCTCTTCGAAGCAGATCTTTGTAAAGTAGTGAATAGAAATTCGGCGTATAGAAATACGAATAATTAAAATAATAAACGAACGTACAGAAAGTTATAATCCTAAGTAGCGATATTCAAAAAATTACAGCTCGAAGCGTTCGAAACTACAGTCGATATCTGTTTCGTCAAACTTCTAAACCGACCCCTTTACGCAGGAAATTACGTTTGCCTCGTCGGACCGCGATTAAACCATGGATTCGATTATGAAACAGAAACTCAATTTAGATGGAGACTGATCGATCGGAATGGGTCTATCGGCGTTCCACCAAGCAGAAAGTAGGAAACCAAGTGGAAAGGTGTCGGATTCGTATGTCAGTGATCGCGATCAGTTCCTCGTATTTCCTAGCTCGTGATCGTTCGTTTCAAGTACTGTAATCCGCGTTCAACCGCGCGCGAAACATTGCTGTATGAATAAGTAAGCGATTTAACGCCCCACGATTCGCTATTACTCGCCACGAACAATCTGTTCCTGCGATTATTCGCGCTGTTCATTCCTTTCGGCTGATTTTATAATCAGTTACCACGCATCTCGACCGACCGTTCCGTTTACTTTTCTTTTCACGAACAAACGGACCGAGTAAGATACGCCGCTTGTCTCTGCAATGCAAAGGTAAACGTTTAACCTTTTGTCTCGCGATTTAAACGCCGATATCGCGTACACTTTTCTATTCCAAATTTAGCGTACCGTGTGACGCAGTGCTTTTGAACTCTTTGCAACTTTAATCGCGAAAGATATACGAATAATTAATGGCCACGGCAGACATTAAAACATGAATTATCGATGGCATTAAAAATTTGTTGCGATAGTCGATTATTTACATAGCTTCTAGCGATCAATTTGTTCGCTAAACGCTTTTGCCGTTCCGTGCCAAACGCCATCGACGGTTTAAGCATAATTTCTGCGAGCGAAGGACACGAATGCTCCAACGATTCATTTAACCCGGCCATAAAGACTGGACGCGGAACGAAAATTAAAACGAAGACGTATTGTACGATCGTGATCGTTTGAATGGAACGGAAGTCCTCGAAATAAGCAACGAATTCCATTCGTACGCGCCACGCCGATAGTTATTCCTTCGAAACGGTTTTTTACTTTTACACATCTATTCAACCCTGTTTCGCGTATTTTCCACGTTCAATCGAGCGGAGAACTATAAAGACCATTCGACATGGTTATAGAAACGCGTACAATCGTTTTCGTTCGTTTCTGTCTAGACTCTGATTGTCTTTTTAAACGATACCGAGAACCGTCACATTTTCAACGCGAGAAAATTAGCTATTCGAAAACGGAAGAACAAAATGGTGTCACGCGACCGTAAACAGATGAAGATTTCTCAAGCGCCACGAAAGGCTCGCGTGTTCGAAGATCGTTTCGCGGCTGAATCGAAACCTGATCTTCGATCGATGCACGATCGGCTCCTCCTAAAAAGAATCCTTCCTTTTGCCCTTTTCATCGAACGAAACTCTCATTTTTGGCCAACGTTGCAACACGTAATCACCGTAATCTTACGGCTACTTCTCGTCGAAATAGCCTATCACCATCATATTTACATGCGATGCTTTCAAACTTCACGGAGCGAATCTCGTAGCAAGAAATTTGTTAGTTTTACAAATTGCATACTCCGCGAGGAAAATATCGCGCGCTATTGCTCCGTTTCGCGGCATTCGTCTAATCCCATTTCCATGGTTCAACGAGGTTCCTCCGAAGCAATTGGATTACAAGACGGGTCAACGCAGTAGCGTTTAACCTCTCCACTTTGCAACGTATACAGACTGCAATCAACGTTCTAGAAACCAACAGTCGAGCTAAACGTTCAGTAAATTCCACGAAATATGGCCAATAAGTTCGAGAGAACATCTCGGAAGTCTCCCTTTCGTTTCCAGTTTAGCTAGTCGGTAACTGGAAAATATCGACAATTCGAAAAAGAACGTACAAGTTTTGTCGTCATTTGGATTCGACTCGCGTCGAGACCTCTATCGCTGAAACGCGATCAGAGAATTCAAGAAAATACCTTGCGCTCCGTTTTTGTTTCGATTTAGGCTGCATCGAGTCGAAAGACTCTAAGATATTTACAGAGTTCGGAGAAGCTTTTTCGTTTCGGTTCAACGAAAGTTGTGTCGGTGAAAGATGATTCGTAAGAAAAATCCTAACTTCCTTTTCGTCGAATTCGCGTCAGGATCTCTATCTACGAAAATCGATCCCTAAGCTGTGGCGCCGAGAACTCTAAGAAATATCTGTACATGCATACGTATAAGAGGTACATTCGCGTTTCGATTCGATCTTCGTCGAGACTCCTATCGACGCCAAGTCATCCGTCCGTGCGACCGCCGAATACCAACGAGTTTGCAAAATATCTCGAAGCTTCGTTTTCGCATCGACGCAGGAGTAGGCGTAATATCGGCCTCGAGTTGAAAAAAGTTCAGTCAATAGCAAGTAGCATACGCGTCGACGCAATCGTCGAAGTAACTGTAAAATCGTGCACGCGTCGTCGAGCAGAAACGTCGTCCCATTGTGGCAGACGTTGCAACCCGTCTAGCTACTAATGTATTTTCATTGTCGGGATTCTTCTTGACGGAGCCGGTGCGCCGAGTAAACTTTCCGCTACAAAAGACGAGGATGAGAACTCGTGGCTCCGTCGGCGAAAAGTTGCCAGATAAGGGGATGGTTCTCGCGCCAGTCACACCGACATTGTTACATAAATAAACAGGACTCGTCCAGACGTCGGAGTTTATCGGTTCGTGGTTCGCGGTTTGCTTCTATTCGCCAACTAACACAGGGACCGTCACCGACACACAGTCCTGTCGTTTTCTCTGCCTCGGAGATCGTTTCCTGTTTTCGCTTCCGGAACAACGTCGAAACGCTTCAGCTTCGTACGATTAAACTTTCCGGCCCCAGGTCCGTTGCAAACGCGCGTCAATTACGAGAGACTCGTTGCGTTTCTAACGAACGCTTCTAGTCCGCGCGATTACACGGTGAACCGCGTCGCGGATGAAAACGCTTTTTCGAAAAGGAAAAGATAATCCAACGATTGTTCCTCGTTTTCTTTCGCGATCCTGATCTTCGAGAATGAACTTCCGCGACGATAAGCGCATTAATTGTTCTCGTATAGCGTCGTTCGTTTCTTACGACGGAGAGTTCGTTCGTGTAAACTGCATAGCGAAAAAGAGCATCGTGAAGCAGCGACGCCAGGCGTGATATTTGCCCAGCTTGGTAGCCCACAAAAAAAGGACCGCCCCTCGATAAGAATCTCCTAACTCCGGTAGTCTGCGTTTTTGCGAACGTTGCTTGACGTTTCGCGCAAACCTCGCCGTTACTTGCTCGCTTTTCTTCGGCAAACCAAGCAATTTCGAGCAGCCACTCCTCCTCGAGTATTTTCAAGCGGTCGCTGCTTCGAATAGAAGAGAAGAAAAAATGTCCACGTAAATAGATCGAAGTACTTCGGAATTTCAAACGGTATCTTTCTTTCCTCGAGTTGAACGTTCCGAAGACGAAGCGCGTTGCTCGAGCATACTGCCAGTAATATTCATCGCCTTATTCCTTAATAAGGACCTCTATGGATAAGAATCAGCCCGCAGGATATAATTTCCCGCGAAACGGACAACGTGTTGGCCGATTCCGTTTTCAAACCGTATCCGTGGAGCTAACGTGACGGGATCCTCGAGAAAGGAACGCGCCGTGCCTCTCGGACCTAGCTGCCTTCTTATATCTTTCATCTGCTTCTCGTTGCTCCTCGACCAACCTCGTGATCAACCTCACGACCAAACGATGAAGTCCAAGCGTTTTCGCGGCCGATCTTTCCTCGACATGCGCGCGTGCGTCAATTATTAACGATCAATCCGACGACAGAAACTTCTGTTCATCGTCGGGAGTTCGATTGCCTTCGATTCCGATTAATCGATGAATAATTCTTATCGATATCTGCCACCTATAACCGTTTCGATTACGAGCAAAAGAGTCTACGCGAGCTTTCAATAACGCTATCAAGCCCGTTATCGGTGCTTCTCGTATTGCCGCTCAGCCACACAACGTCCACAGCCCAGAAAGCGTTGCAATTCACGATCGATAAGTCTCGTTTCTACGAACGATTTCGCACCACAAAGGAACCCGATCCCTGCACCGTTTCGAGTGCAGCCACTCCAATTCCCTTGCTCGCACACATCCGAATAATTCGACTCGACGCTTCGTTAAAGCTCCGCGCACGCGAACAAAACGGATGTCTAATTCGCGGTGAAAGTCGAACGATTTCGCGTTCGGCCGATTTCCGAGCGAGAACAGTGGCAATTTTCGTGGTAGCCCTAACGCGTGGACCATTAATTCTCATCGAGCGGAGAAAAAAACCTGCCATTCGTATCACTTTCACGCCGCCTTTACGTTTAACAAGCTTTTGCTTTCCGTGCCCTCTTCTCTGCTTCCTTTCTCCCACGCCCTTCTCTATCGTCGTTAATCTCGTTAATCCTGTTAATGTTGCCTCCTATACTTCCTCGGGGAATAATACAAGCAATAAAAGGAAAAAACGCCTCTGACGAGATTGAGAGATTTTAAGGGGCGATCGTTCGTCGGATCGATCACGGAAATCGCTTTGGGGAACCAATTACTTTGGATAAGAGAGTTTCGAGCGATATCGAAACTAATCCCGACAGCTTATTCGCTGTTCTCCGCTGTCTGCGAACGGAGGAGACGTAGGAAACGATTCGTGGGATTTTGCCGATCAACGAAATTAACGCGTCTCGAGGTCGGCCGTAGAATCGACGGAAGGACAAACGATCGCGAACGTGGAAGAAGTACAATCGAACGAGCGAGCGACGAAGCAGCAACGGTTAACGGCTGAACGCGATCTCGTCTAACGAATAGAGCCAGCTAGCTTATTCTCCTCCGCTCGAGGACATTGCAACTCTTGCAACCGAGCGATCGAACGTCGACGAACGCGCGTTTACGGATAAACCGCGGTAGCCGTAGGGAGCAAAAGGGATCACGGTCTGCTGGCGTTCAGTCAAAACAAAGGGAATCGAACAGGACTTTCTGGATCCCCTGCTCCCGTTGTTATCGGCGAAATTCGCTGGCTGAACGAAGAAATAAGCGTACGAGGAACACGCGAGCGAGGGCGAGACGCGCGTGCACTAACCTCCTCCCGCTCGATATAAATACTCGTCGAGATTTACGCCAGCGAGAAAGACAGAGGAGGGGCCAGGGTTGACGGAAGCTGATTTATCAATGGGAGACTTTTACGAGCATTCTTGACACTCGCACGGCCTGCGCGAAGAATAATTACCGAGGTGGATGATAACGGTGAATGGGAGGCGACGTTGTTTCACGGAAACCATTCGCGTTTTTTATACTTAAAGAAGCGACTTTCGCGCGATCGTCCGAGTAAAGTAAAGACTCGAATACGCTTCGAAATCTAAATGCAACGGTAATCTTGGAGATGTCCGTTCGGTTCGGTAAACGAGGCTAATCAATAATCGATAGTACGAAGACCGGACAGGCGATCGATTCGAAATGTACACCGAAACGTAGCGATGGAACGGGAGGGTTTCGACTGGCTTTCATCCACTTCAAACGGTATCGATTCGTATTTCCGTGAGCATGTACGCACCGCGTTTTCGACGACCGATAATACGCTCGTTGATCCGCAGAAATGGAACGCGTTCGACAGTGGACCCGGGCTTTTATAGCAAATTAATCGCTTCGAGAAAGCACGAGACTCGTTAGCCAGTTATGAGGCTCGTACGCGAATCCGTGATATGCCTACGCGTGTAATCCGTTAACCGCGCACCGATACGCGCCTGCACTAATTAACAACAATCGGGACATTCCATCCTGACTAATCGCAATTCCGACCGAATCGATAATCCTTGCGTCGAAACCGCGACGACTCCGTCGCTATTATCGGGACACCGATTTCGATGCACTTTTTCGACGACCACGGTTTCTACAATTTTTCGTGCATTCTCTTTTCGAAAAAGAACGGACGAGATGAAAATAGTGCGAGCACGGTGTTTTACCGTCACCGGCAACACAATTTTCGCCGTTAACGACCATCGTAAAACAGGGTTTGATACACCCTGAAACAACAAATCGCTTTCACGGAAAGTGAACTCCGTATCCAAAGATTACTCGTCCCGTTTCTTAGATTTTTCTCGAGTCGAGCGCGATAGCGTTTATCGTAAGAAAGTTTGACGCGAGCGAAAACCGATCGCAAGAAGGATCACGTATGAATTTAACGGGTGAAATCGTGAGGACATCGCGTTTACGATGGGCAATTGCGACCGAGAGACTTTACGACGACGCGACGATCGGAAGACACGTGCTGTGGTTCGCAGCCATCGAGCCAACACGTGTCAACGAGCGAAACGAGCGAAACGACGAGCGACGAACAAAGAGAGGATACGGAACGAAGAGCAGTAGTTGGCAAAGGCCAAAGTCGTTCGGTCGGTAAGGTCTAAACGCGAAGGCTCCGTACTAATTTGCACGTTCGGTACCGAGTGTTCGATCGGCGACGGTTAGGTAAGAAATATGGTATTCGAAAGAACCGTTCGAGGTAACGTCACAGATTGAGACGTTCAATTTGAAGTGGCACGAAGCTGGAAATAGTTCCTGCCACGTGGGTGTTCGTGAAACGATTTACCGGATGCGCGCTAACTCTTCCACTGAAAAATTAACTATTCCCTCCGCGTGCCCGATAATTCCTTGTGTACACACCAGCCTGATGCCGAGACTATGCTCATTTATGAGAAACAGGTTCGCGGCCACGAGAACGCGTTACACCGTACTCGTTAATAACTTGATAATATATCGTACTAGAACGTACAACCGGTGTGCAACCTTAACACGTAAAACATACAACCAGTTCGAGCACCCAAGGTTTTATTTTTCCCCTCTCGTTCGCGTTAAAGCCACAAGAACCAACGTATTATTTCAACTCCGGCTATTAACGTTCCTTCGAACGTGCTTGCACAACCGCGAAATACTCGAATCGGAATAATCTCGAGAAATATCGCTTCGAATCGTTCGATCCTTCATCGTCTTAGACTCGTTTCGACATAAATTTCACAGGGAAACATCGACTTTCGTGTTAGAGAGGTCCGGAAATTTTAGTCGCGGCTGCGTTCGAACGCGGCAGAATCGCGACGGTAACTTTGCAAATTTCGAGAGCGACGAAACTCGAATGTCCTAGAATTGCGACGACGGTAACTCCACAAATTGCAAAAGCGGTGAAATTTCAATGTCCCAGAAGGATCGTCCGGTCATAATCATCGAGCGTAACCGGAAGTTTTGGTCCTCGGAGGCTCGTAGTTTGGGCCCGGTAATGAACCGCCGCGAGTGTTCCTTCCTTCCCTTATTTTCTTCTGGCATCGCGCTCGAGTGGCTCGGCGAGGACATTTTCCGAACGATTTTAACGTTATTGAAACTTTAGCAATTTTTGTTGCTCCCCTCGCGTCGGTGGCTCGATCGAAAAAGGGAGACGCGCGACGCGACCGAAAGCGGCTCTCTGCGCGTTCCTCGACTCTTTTCATGGCTCGCAATCGAGGAGATCGTCGTTAATCTCGAGAAACGCAGGAGAAAAGAGGTTCGAGGAGTAATTAAAGCGCAGACGAGTGTCTGATACTGCCAGACAGAGAGGAAAGTCGAGCGAAAGTAGACGGGAAGGGAATATAATGGGAGAGGATAACGAGAGAACCAGTCTACGTGAGAAAGTAAGCAAATATAAAAAGAAAAACCGGTGGAAAAATAAGGAGAGAAGGAGCGAACCTCGAAATCCTCGCTTCCTTTTGATACCGGCAAATATTTTGTCTACCGCCGCGGCGACGGTTGCTTCCTTTCTTTTTCCTTTTCTTCTTTCCTTTCTTTCTCTTTTCTCTCTTTTTTATCCCTGCACGGGTCGTCGTCGACTCGAGTCGACGTCGAATTCGTCGTTAATCGTCGAGAATTCAAGTACCACGGGATCGTCGAATCGCAAATGACGGGTCGCTGGCAAAGAAACGAGAGGTATCCTCAAAGTTTACAGACGCGCTGCTGATCCTTCTTTCAATGTCCCGACAATACGACCTTTATTGCGAGCGTCTCTACGATCGACCAACTTTCAAACGAATACCTTACCACGAACATTATCAGCCGGAGAAGAATTATGAATTATGCAAAGCCATCGAAACGGCGCAATCGACTGGTCGATCTTCATGGAAATTATCCAACGTGATCTTTAGTGTTTCTCCTACGCGATCGCGATTATCGACCGCGATATTTTTATACGAGCAATTTAAAAATTACCGCAAATACGGTACGTAATTATTTGGCTGTCAGGAACTAAAAGAGGAGTTAAAACGCATTTACATTCGTAATCGTTAACGTTCGTCGTACGAGAAAGCTAAATCGCTTAGCGAATCACCGTGCCGGTAAATGATTGAAAAAGCAAAAGGAGAAAAAAGAGAGAAACAACGGAAGAGAAAGAAGCGTTAACGCACGAGAAAATTGCCGGGTAATTCAACGCGGCCATCGATCTCCGCCACGACATAAATCGTGTTTCATCGACATTCCGTATTCAATTACCCGGTGTCTCATCTCGAATTCATTATCGACTCGTTCTTCTCGATGCACCATGGTGCGAGGCCGTGTGGCGTGGCTGCTTGCCAAAACGCGTCTCGTGTAAACGGATTCGAGAGCAGGACGCACAAAGATCCCGCTCGAGCCACGACATTGACGTTAATTGCTTCGATGATGAATGAAGAACGCGTCGATTAATCGAACACCGCGCGACCCGCGAGCTACGGCCGGCTCCAAAAAGGAACTCGCCGTTGCGAAACGCGAACACGATTTTAAAAAAATAAACAAGAAAGACTGCTATTAATACGCCGACGATCGAAAGGTTCGTCACGGATGCAGAATCCAGTTCGGATAAGACGTAACGAGTTTCGCCGTGTCCTTTTTTTTCTTCGATTTCATCGCTGGCTATTATAAAGGTTTTCTTGCTCTTTTCCCTCGCAGAATATCGCGTAGGTGTATCCTGTACGCTAGACCGCCAGGCGACAGTAGATACGAGTTAATTAATTAAACAGGTTTTTCTGATCGAGCGCGATAATTTTGGCTAAACGTTCAGAGCGCCGATTATTGTTCGTAATTTCACGATACCGGCGCCTGAAACGTTTCGTGTCATAAATTGCGCGTTCGATAAATTTACGAAGCGCGTTATGGACGATCGGAATCGTCGGCGTAGGTGATCGTCGATATACGAGAAGATATATCCACCGCATCATAAATACTCGATCCACGCGAGACGCCGTAAAGGAAGATTTTTCTCGTGGCGAGAGTTTAGCGAGACTAATTGATTTCTCGCTTTAACGAAATAACACACGCGCATATCCCGACTCTAAAGTTATGCTCCGAGATTCGTAAATAACTCTGTAGCACCAACGTCTCGCATCCCGGCAATTTTCTAATTTCATTTACCTCTAATTCTCGACGTCTCCTAAACGATCGGATCGACCGACTTTAAGTGTCAGCATTTTACGTGACAAGTGCCCGTTAACTTTCGACATCTGGATAGACAAGGAAGTTTGAAGAGAGCAATTTGCTCGAAAGAATATCGCATCGAACAGACATATAGTAGTAGGCCGAAGAAGAGGATTCTCTTCGTTCGCGAGGATACGTTCTCGGGTCAGGTGGCCACGTGTACGCGTGTGCGCTTATATATTATACGTTTCGCGAACTATAGACACCCTTGGCCGAAGGAATGCACGGTGGTATAGTTTATGCGTTGACCACATTCCTCTCCCATGCCTTGAAACGCTCCTCTTCCTCCGTCTCTTTCATTTAACACACCTACGTTCCCCGGGGTCCGGTACACGGCCCCCTGTCCGCTCTTTTACTTTCGTTCCAGAGAGTCGACAGCCAACCACCCCCTTTTCCTTTCTTTTTCTCTTTTAGCCACTGCCTTGCATGCGCCTCGATCATCCTTTTTTCCTCCCTCGAAGTTACGCATTAATTCAACCGGACGTTTCGGGACCGAGATCTCGTGAACTCTCGAACGCCCCAAGGAATTCGATTTCGCGCTTTTCGATCCTCCGGACCGATCAACGAGCAAACAACGATCAAAATATTCGCTCCTAACGCGATCGAGACCAACATCGCATCCGGTACATCGTCAACGCTAAATCCGATTATTGTCTTTATAAGAAAATAAAAAAGTAGAAGAATAAATATCCTTTCGAGGAGGAGCAAGTTGTCTAATTACCCTGAATAAATAGATTTCGGCTTTAAAAGACAACGCGTGTACGACGAAAGCTACCGAGAAAGAGAGAGAGAGAGAGTCTCGTCTCGAGGTTGGAAAGATAGCGATGGCCGACAAACTGGAAAATCGATGAGTATCTCAGCCGATGGTAGACGCACTCGAGTACAAAGTACTAAAGTACGCTAACAAGCCGTTGAATTAATAGACTGGAATCGCGTTGACTCTCGCGAGTACCCCGTTCAATTACCCTGTCGCTGCAGTTGCAGTTGCACGTTTCTGCACCAGTTACATCTCTGAAACTATGACGCGTAACGTATATTCGTGTAACGCGTACACGATGAACGAATCATCTCTGCAGCCTCTTCGAAATGTTCTCGAGGAACGCTATTCGGTAGATTCGAGCGCGTTCCGCGTGAAATTGCAATCGTGTCTAGGGCGCGTTTAGACACCCTTGTCTCTTTCGACTTTGTTTCGTTTCGAGCAAACATTCGAAACAGGTCGTTTCAATTTGCGATACAGACTCGTCACGTAAGAAGAAACGAGTTAACGAGAGAATTATGTTCGAGAGCTTTTATAAGGTACGAAAGGGAAATAGACGAGTTAATTTAATTAGTCTCGATCGAGAAATATCTATCGTTTAACGAGCTCACGACCATCGAATTTTTACCGGTTGGATAAACGGGCCGAAGCACGCCGTAAATCCCGCAACAGCGACGTCGCGATGAGTATCTCATTGAATTTCAAATGAAATCTCAGACAAAGAAGTAACACGTTGCATCGGGTATAGGGGGACGACGAGAACTTTAAAAGCCGCCTATAAATCGCGTACGCGGATACTTGGCCGGCAATCGAACAAGATTTATCAGACGACGATCCGGCAATATCTGCCGCGTATCGTTCACGCATAATCGAGCAGAAAGGCCTGTGTTTCTGATCGCCATCATCGATCAATCTGACGATCGATTGGCAGATCGAGCCACGGTCACGTTGAATCGCGCCAACGTTCGCGCATACCAACCTTCTCGTTAATTAACCCTTTCGCTGCGCTATGAACGTACACGTTTATAGTTTCGTCAAATTTTTCCTTCCTTCCGAACAATCGATTTACCAAGTACATTCTTCGGTATTAATTTCGCGAGGAAAGTTTCGATCGAAAAATTGTAACGTGTCATATCGCGTATGTCCGTTTTCACAACGGTATTTGACGCGTTAAAAGACCATCCATTTTCACGATATAATCGATACAAATAAACCAAGCTGTTACAAAAGCGCGACTCGTACCATTTTATTCGACGTTTTACACCTGCTCTTTGCTTAAGAGGCAAAAAACTGCACTCTTTCGTGATAATAAAACGCATCGATCCATCAAACGAAAAAAGGAAGCGGAGAAACTCGCATTAAGCGACGATCGACTCGTCGAGCAAACCGAACGTAGACGAAACGAGCCACGAGGAAGATAATGAATCATTAATGTCCCGCTATCGGGAGGATCGATCGCGGAAAACGCGCGAGTTCGAGAGCCGGAACATCGAGAGAAATGAAAAAACGAGCAGAGTAATGGAAAACACGACACAGATTCGAATGGTAGGACCGTGAGAAAGGGTAGCTCTATCCGACTTCCCTTTTTCATTAATCAGCGTTCCGATGCGAACGAAGAACGCGCTCGGGAAGAAGCTTTACTTACTCGGACGAGCCTGGATACGATATTAAAAAGTTAACATTTTAAAAAAATGATAATGTGCCGATGGTATCGCGGCGCGAATAAGTATCCGCGGACAGACAAGAGAGGACAAAATAGTCGTTGGAACGAGAGACCGAAGGGAAGCTTTCGTTTCAGCGAAATGGAAAAGAAGGCGGATGCACGGGGAGCGAAAGAAGATGAAGAAGAAGAAGGGTGAAAAAGGAAGAAGGAAGGAAAGATAGAAAGACGAAGAGGACCGGATTCCTTCTTGCCGTTTGCTCTTTCTCGCTCCAACGACATTCCACGATCGGTTTCAACCTGCCTGCTGGGCCACGGCCAGTTTAACCTGCAGCCCAACACACTATTATGTCTGACCTAAGGCGCTCCCACATTTAACTGCACGTTTCGTTCGATGGCGATGTTCGTACGCGTATAAGGGAGTATGGAAACGTATGAAACGACTTATGCTCGTCCAAACGACTTCGAATCGACGAGAGGAAGCCGCTTACGTTTTAATCGCGCGCCCTTTCATTTGGGTTCCGCACAGTTAACGGGGAACATTCGTTTGTCGATACGGCTCTTATTGCTCGTTCGTTCGGAAACGATTCGACTCCGCGCTGCCGGAACTTAGAAATATCGCATTCTCTAAATACAAACTTCTCGCTACCATAACGATGCTAATCAGATGCAAATGGAAGCATCCGAAACTCTTGGCAAAGAACTCTGAAACACGTACCCCAATACGCATTCGGCAAACCTCCCAACAACTGATACGGAAACTGCGGAATTTAATGTATCGTTACGGTACGATAATAACCGATAACTACGTCGGAACATGTTGCAACTGCATGCTACACACGGTCCGGTAACACGTTTCACCTGGTTCTTCGAGTTAACTATGTTTGCCTCCCGTGGGACACGTTGTAGACTCTCTTCCCGTTCAAATTACACCGTTCCAGTTCCGCTATCGCGAGAGAAAGCTTCGTCGTTTGATAAGTCTTTTATTAGCCGCTTACAGCGGAATGTCGGCGGAATGTCGGCGGAAAAGCAAGACGGACAGGTAATTCGCGAACGTTTGTTCGTCGCACTTTGCGTCGAATACGCCGTTTAGGGTCGATGCAACGTACGCGGAGAATCGGGTTGAAGGGACAAAGAGAGGAGGTTAACAACAGGCTTCGCGGCGACGTTCAAATATTTGAGGTGGGGTAAAATTTATGCCCGGACCAGAGTGTAGCCCGACTTTAAAGCCACCGCGAGTGGTCGCCGGTGGAAACTTTAATTACGTGGAACCGCCGTAATATCTTTCGAGGTTTCTCTTTGGAACGTCGTCGTACAGGAGTAGGCTGAACGTAAAGTCTGACCCGTTTAACAACACCACCGAGTAAACTGCTGGGCCCTTTAAACGTGCCCTCTTCGCGTCACAATTTACGCGCTGATACGTAAACTTTCCTCGTAACTTTGAGGTAATGTACAATAGAGTTCCCGCGTCAAACAAAACTCCTACCTTTCTACGGATTTTTCTCCTCCAACGAAGCATCTAGTCTATCGTTTCGATCTCGAAATAATTATTTTCCTTAGAAGAATCGAATTAATTTGATTTTCGTAGAATTTCGAACGCGTTCGTCTATAGCCTTCGAAATCGTCTTCGACTATCGTATCGGCTGGAGCCGCGGCAATTCGCGCGTGTACGCGCGCGTACCGCGAGCACGGATGCGTGCAGACTAATTGAGAACAATTCGAGCGATAAACGAACGAGACCGACGGCCCGGTGAAAATGCGCCCGTCGTGTGCAACAGCCGGAAGAAATTCCGAATCGAATCAGACGGCCGGATTTTCCGAGTTTCGCCTGCGCCGCGACGCGTCAACTTTTTTCTTTCCTTTCGTTTTCTTTTTCGTTTCGCGCGCGACCGTCGATAGGTGTCTCGATCGATCGATAAATCGCGCGATCGCGTTCGCGTATGTCCGAAAATTTCTGTAAATTAAATCGTAGCACCGTCTGACTCGATTGTCTCGTTTAAAGATACGAGAACGAACACGGACACGACACAGACAGCGTAGAAATAATATAAAGACGACGAGTATCCCCGGCAAGCTTAAACAAAGCGGTATCTCGTCGTTGCACGATGCAGCCGAGTTTCAAAGAAAATCGACGAGAGCCACGAAGAAGAAAGCCGGGTTAAAGAGGAAAGAGAAAACGCTGAAAGGCATGGGCCAGCATCGCGCGAATGCAGTCTAATCGTAATAAAAGTATCAGACGACTCGTTAACGAGAGAAAATCCGTCGCCCTCCTCAGACAGACTCATTGTGACCATTGGCAAGAAGAATTTTAATCTGACGCATTAAACGACGACTCGTTTTATAACGCGAACCGAGATTAATTCGTACCTCCGCGTCGCTCGAGCCAGTTTTATATCCGGCGAATTGGCTTTTCCGCGTTAATCAGCGAGAATTCTGCTTAAAAATCAGCTGCAGAGAAAAACAGAGAACACCGCTAGATTAGACTTCGTTCCTAAGCTCTCCGTGCGCTTTTCTCGGATCGAGTTTAAAACGGAGTTTATCTCGGTGGCCCCTCGCGCGAAGGATCAACGAAAGACTCGTAAAATAATGAATCGTTTGTCCCGATGAATCAAGAGGCAACGTTTATTGGCGTTATCGGGGTGGAAAGAAAAAACGAACAGACCGATTTCTTTCTGCTCCAAGTACAAAACGAAATGAATTTCACCGGCGCGGCGCCTACCTCCGGACTGATCAATTTAAATGGCTATTCAGAACGGCCGAGTTACATTAATTGCGGTGTCGGTGGAGGAAGTCCATTCATTAGTTTCATTGTTATTTCAGACCGACAAAACCGGCTGCCGCCCCGTGAAAAACAACGAACCGCCACTTCCGTTATTCGACTGACACACCACGCTCTATTTTCTGCGCTTCCGCGCGACGTCTGCTCGATCATGCGACAAAATTTTACGTATTTTTACCTCGACATCTCCACGAACAATATTTGCCAAACGTTCCGAACGAAGTGCACGAAAATTCCTCGATAAGCGATTCGAAATTATACGGAGATTCGTTAGATTAAACAAGATTAACATAGGAAAGGAAGCACACCGCGGAAGAAAATAGAACAGCCACGCGAATAAAAGTATAATTCGCAGCGGAAAATGCAGGAAACGAGCGTATAAATTAGAAATGAGAAAAGGAAACGGACCTGGAAGATGAACCGTTCGTTGTACAAATAAATAAATAAATAAGACGAGACTGTTTCGTCTCGTGCGAGTTGTTCGAGGATGCGCGAGATAAAAGGTAGGAAGGTAAAAGGCGACGAAGAAAAAGAGGGAAAAATTGTGGATAAATGGAAGAGAAGGAGGAGGACGAGAGAGGCGGAAGAAGAGCAAAGGATAGCTCGCGGGCGGAACAATGGCCGAAAATTGCTGGGTAAAATCGTCGAGAGGAAAAAGTTGGAAGATGCTGGATTTACATAAGACTCGGCCTGCTGTCGGCCATTGTTCCCTTGCTCGCGTATAAACGACTGAAAATCCGTCGAAGACGTTTACTACGAGCAAAATTCGCCCGATAATAAATGGAACGATATTCGTTGAAAATAATCGTATCAGTTTTATTCGACTTAACGCATCGCCGCGTTGAACTTCGATGTTGGATCGGTGTGCTCTGGATCCCTACATTTCGTATTGGCAATCTCGAGAAAAAGAAAGCTAAAGTTTATCAAAAAGGCCCTCCAATTAAGCGATAACGTTACAACGCATCATCGGTAGCAGCAGAGAACCGCTTTCAATACTTGACACGATATTACATCGACGGTCTCTTCTCTCCACTTTCTCGACCACTAAATTCACTAATTACCGTCGTTCGCCGAAGCAAAGCTCCTTCATTAATGTTTCAGTGGTAGGTTCGCGTGTTGCGTTCGCCGGTGTCGGATTAAGCTTTAATTACACATGGAATTCGACACGTTTTAATTAGGTCGCTCGTGCACGGGTCTACGCACCGATAGATTAACGCCGACACCTTTGTACGCGCGAAATAAGACACGTTCGTCACATACTTCCCGGTAAGAGAACTCTCTCTAATTACTGAACTTCGCGTTTCGTGTCTTTGTTAATGCGGACATCGTGAAAGGCTACGATGAATTTAAGGGTTGAAATCTAAAGGGAAGAGGAGACTCGTTGGGACAGTAATCGTCAGGTCGAGACGAAAAGTTTGTTGCTTCCTTGTTTGTCTCTCTTTCCGTTGATAAACTCGACGGTGTAATTAAAAGCTCCTGACCCCGACTTTGATAACTACGGAACAATTTCTCGAATTATCGAGCAAACTATTTCAAGAAAAGACGATTCATCCTACAAAATATCGAACATGTAGACGTTTGGATTTCCGTCCTCGCAAACGTAAAAAGTTCTTTTTAATTATTACATTCATTACTTTTCAAATACCGTATCTATTAAAATATCAAAATGAATAATGTAAATTCAATTGGTATGACAAGCATCGGACGAGAAGGTCCTCGACGGAATTTAAATCGATGCTTCAAAAAACGAAATTCGCGCACGAACCGTACAATTAATTAATTGTCTCTATTAATTAATTGAGTGATTAATTAATTAATTAATTAATTAAATGATCGTACCGTAAATATTTATCGAACGTTCATGCAACAGGGTATTGCGTAAATTCGCACGGTCGATTGTCGCAAACGGTACAAAACGATATTTATTGTCGCGATAATTACATTCCGCGTGATCGAGACAAAAATTCTGACGCGATATTCGCAATCTGCACCCTCGCGGTTCGACGAACTCGTACGTCGCGAAAAATCATTCGACGATTCGTGACAACGAAAATATCGTGAACGACAGTTTACGCGTTTCGTATTAATTTGGATCAACGCAAAATTAAAAGGACAGTCGAACGAAACGTATCGATCAACGAAGCCAACTGCGAGTAATAGAGTAGATTCGACACCGTGTAACAGAAAAATGTTGCCGATTAATATAGGTGGTGACCTTTTAAAAACTATGCAAATGTTCGGTACTAGTTCCGAATGCGGTACACACTTTTCCCGACGCGTAAAAATGTTTGAAAGATAAGTCATAGCATATTTGACGAAATCGCGTTTTCTTTCACAGATAAACGCTGTCCACTCTCGACAACATTATCGAACAAACGGCGCTTACAATTTAAACAACTCTTCGCTTCGACTCTCGACAAACATTTCACGGTGACTACTCACGATCGTTCGACGCCTCCTTATCAGATTTATTGCCCGAGACACGGTAGAAAATCGAGAAAACAAAACGAGAGCTGCTGTTCGTTCGAGCCATTGAACCTCTCGACAATATTTAAATCGTATCTTCGCGCTTCGCGACGCTGATTCCTCGTGACATCGATAACAACAAACTCTCTGCTCGAGTATGTTTCTTCTTGCATAAAGAACGTTTTGTAATTGGATCGGATAATTGTTAGTTTGCATATAATCGCTCGATACAATTAAGTCACGACCAACAACTCGAACGTCGGTTCTCGCTTATTCGAATTCGCGGCAATTTAACGATATTTAACGTTGTCACGAAACAAGATATTTTACCGGTTATCGTCTCGATGCTTATCGCTAACGCGACAAAAACTTACAAATTACTGAAACGAAACTTTGGACATTTTGACGAAAAGCACGCGGCAAAAGCTGTGTCAACACGAACTTCGTGTTCGCGAATGCGCTCTGTATTCTTATCGGTAGACGCAACCCACGACTATTGTTATCTACATAGGACATAGGTGGTAAACTTACCACGATCGGCAAACACGGAAGGGCAACGGATACAGGAATTCTGTTTTCCTTTGTACTTTGCACTCACCACTCGAAAAGATTACGGGATGTTCTAAGCGTGGTTCAGCTGGTACTTACCTGAAAAGAAACGAAAAAGTGAACAATTAAACGAACGATAAAAGGAACATGGTAATCGCATTAAGGTATCTCGGTGGTCTGGTATTCGCGCGAATGCACGCTGTTCAGATCTATCGCGAGTATCGATAAAGTTATCTGGGAAAAATTTATTGAATCGTCCAGCACGATAACGTCGAATCGACCGAAGAGGGTTTCAATTTCCAGATAATACGAAAAAGACATGGCGAATATATGCAGCTGAAAAAGCGATGACTCAGCGGTCAAACAAATACCATGCTGGAGCGTCCAAAAGTTACTTCGACAGCCTACTAACGGATAGAGTCGTTCGAATAGATGATTCACGAAGTTATTTCGAGCAACGAAATCAAAATTCACCGCAGACGTATCCCAATCCCCGTCATTAATCACCGCTTTACCTCTCCTCGGCCTTCTCGTCCCATCGCGCGTATAATCATCCGCAAAAGAATGCTAATCGAACGATATCCCTTCGTTACTTCCGGTCGTAGGAGGTCCATCGAGCAAACGAGCTCGAGAGTACAGAACGAACGGACTAAAAAAATAATTACAAAAACCAAAGAAAAAAGAGGAAAAAAAATGCAAGAATGAATGCATGCCTGACCTTCTGGACCTCGATTCGAGGCAAGGAACGGCATTCTCCGTGAACGCCATTCTTCGATAGAGGCTCCGCGACCGGAGAATAAGAAGAAGAAGAAGAAGTAGAGAGAAAAGATCGCGACCAAGAGAACCTCTACCTTCGAGAAGGTCCCTGAGACGGCTATAAATTACCGGCTAATATCTCATAATTACCGAGCGAACCAGACTCGAGGAATGCCACGGCAACGAGTCAGCATGCAGGTACGCGAACAACTTCTACCCTGGACGCGCGTTTCGTGCGAGAGATCTTCCCTGGAACAACCGGACGAACTTCCGCCCTTCTTATTCGATAATTTTATTTCTCAGCTTCTCGCGTATTCCTGCAGTCTATCTGGTTTCTACCTAATTATGCCAACGAAGACTCGATAACAGAGACCCAAATACGAATAACGAAACTATCGTCGAAAGATATCGAGTCGAAGTTGATGAATCGTTTGTCAAACAGTCTACTTGGTCAACGCCGGCGATCGATCGTCGACGTATCTCTTAATCGTTCTCACGATTTCAAATTAGATGAAATTCAAATTGCCGAAGCTGGTCGGTCAAAATTAAAAGAGATATTCCATTCGGATACGTATAAAAGCATTTTCGAGATAAGCGATTTCTATCGGTGATCGATCGATCGGATGTCGAGACCGATCTTTGATCCAATTAATTAACCTCGAAATTCTTGAATTAATTTTCGTGGTCGTAGAGGGAACACGCGTCAACGTTGTTAGATAAGCGTTCTACTTTTTGCCGTCGACCACTTTTTCTGAAGAAAATGCTTGTTTTTTAGAAGAGACTCGTATCGGGTCGAATCGTCTTCGCATCTGGCACAGACGCGACGAGAACACGGTGTAAAGCGATGCTGGTCCACTTGAAAATAACAGACTCGAAACCGTGACACGTGTACTTCTTTCGTAGCAATAAACTTCTCGAGCGGGTCGGTCACGATCTGTCAGGATCGTATTCATCGTGGTTAATTCGTTACCGTGGAAAGTGGTAACGTCTCGTCGCGTTAAAGAATCAAAGTATATCCATTCCGCGATTAAAGTTTCGTTTAATTCGCCGAGCAGTTCGAACGACCCACTCAATTTTCGAGGGTTCTCTCAGCAATATTCTCCGAAAAACGCAACCTTTACCCGTCTAACCGAAACTGTTTTGGCGTTGCTTAACTCGTTCGTTATCGTTTGCATCGCAAACGAACGCTAACTAGCCACTCGAGCGGGCGCACATGGTCCAAGTACGAGCTCTTTCTCCCAAACGGTGCATACTCGACGCGCGATACACAATGGCGCGCTCGTACGGCGTCTGGGGAATGTGTCATAGCGTGCATCCAGGTCTCTTATCCTCGCTTCTCGTCTCCCTATCGCGGCCAAGATAAATACAGGAGCGAGAGAGCGAGCAGAAATAACATGGACGGGAGCCGGCTGGGACGATAGCGTACCGAGGGTGAAACTTGGGTGGGCCTCCCCTGGATACAAGCGCACACGCGTATTTCTCCCTACGGCTTGTTCCGTGCAACGGTTTCTCGACGCGATTCGATACAATGAGAGATCACAGCCAGGAACCCCCGAACGGGTCCTGACCAGACTGCTTACTTCGTATCGAGAGTGCGAACGGTAACGAACATGAAATAATTGCCGTGTTCGCCAACTTGCTCCTTTCCTTTTTTCGCTCTTTTAATATGCTCGAGACTCGCTTGTTATTACGAGCATTAGCATACTTTAGACCGTGAAACAGTGCCTTTTCTTCGCAATTTTTACTCGAGAATATTTGTAACTAGTCTTCGCTCGAGAGGAATCTCCGTAGCATGCGCGTCACGGAAATGCAATTAACTTTTACTGCAACGTTCCTCGACTTCCACTGGATGTTCGTGGAATCCCACCGAAAGAAGATAGAGTTACAGCGTCGCGTAAGAATCATTGAAATCCGTTGATTGTCTAGATTTTTAATAAATCGATAAATCGCTTTGTTTTTTAAACGTTTTCGTTCTGTTTTAAAAACGAAAAGCTCCGAGACAGTCCTTGGAATATACGGTAAATTTTCCAGCATTTCAAGCTGAAATATTCTACGGGAGCGTGCAATGACGCGTACGCGGGCAATTTCTCCTGGTAGAGAACAAAATGTTTACACGAATTGGAGTAGCAATATCAAGTGTCTCGTTGGTGCACGAAAAAAGCATAAAGGAAAAAAAAAACTCGGCGCCTCTGATACGTTTTCAAATAAACAGAGGGTAGGATCCTGACTGGAAAAACAAGGATACGGAAAAGCAGAAGGCATAAACTCGTCGCGAACGCGCGCACCGATATTATTTCTGTGCTTTTACGAGCGAGCTTGTGCCCGATTTTCGATCCAGTCTCGATCCACTTTGTTCGACGGGGAACCGGGAAAAACGAAATGGAAAAAGAAAGATGATTCGAGCACGCGTTGCATTTTTGAATCGATTCGGAATCGATACGCGCACTAGAGACTGGGCAATTTTCGTATCGAAAAACCGTCCGAGTGGACTGGTCATTTCCGACTGTCTCGAGCTCGCCTCTTCAACGTCTATTTAGGTTGCCAACTAAATTCCCGATCGTGCTATTTCGTCCCTGTAAAATTCCTCGTTACGACTCGAAAAATAACCAGTTATTTCCGTGGGATTTTAAGCGCCACTCGCGCGTAATATCACTCAACGCGTTAAAAGAGATCAAAAGAGATTAGATACGTTGAGCAATTATTTGGAACATCGACACGATATTCGCGTAATCTGGAACGGTATTTACGCGAATTAGCCAGGATTTTTGCACGAATCGAGGAGGATAGAAGTAACCGGAATGCGCTACGCGAACGTAAACGCGCGGAGAACGAAATGGAAAGGACGAAGTAAAAACCAGTCGCGATGCTGATCACGACGATTCAACCAGGACAAGTGCTCGTACAACTCCATTCGAGAAACGAATTACGTTCGATTCCGTGTCTTTTCCTCTCCTCTCGAACGTGTCGAAACTTTTAAAACGGAAAACTTACATTTGCCACTTGTAATTAAGGAAAAAATCTCGACCGCCTTCTAGCAATTTGCTCGAACCGAGAGGAAATATCGTCGCGAAAATTCATCGAATTTTCCAGCGTCGTAGAAGAGCGCCCTTTCGTTCCGTTTGGAAAGACGAGCGTCTCCGCGGAAGGCCGGTCAAAGGTAGTAAACGGCGGGAAAGTGTTTACCGAAGGGCCCGACGTTAAACAGAATACGGTCGTGGCATAGATAATGAAACGCGGACGGAACTTGACATGCTCGGCTTTCAAACGGGGCGGAAGAAAAGGCCAGCTCGAGACAGGAAAATGTCCAGCGTTCAAAGGGCGCAGAGAAAAAAGAAGCTAAGAACACTCTGATAACGCGAGGGATCATCAAAGTACAGGGAAAATTCAAACACCGTTCAAGTGGTCGCCGGGGACTTTCGGAGACACCGTTTCAACACCTTTTTCGACCGACCACGCCAAAAAAGAAAATAAAAACCGAAGTACTGTACACAAAGATCTCTTGTTCGATTTTCGCATTTTTTCCAGCATTTCGAAGTGCAGCGTTTTCGAGCAAAACCGGTCAAGCCGGCAGATGTCTAGCAACCCGTCGCGATGTTTGCAAATGTATCAAAGTTGCCGCGTAATGACCTTCTGTTTGATTTGCAAATGAACCGGTGGCCGATGGCACGCTTTAGCAACGAGTACGAGGAGAAGAGGACGCGGTCTGCACGAGGCTCGGGGAATGCATTTGACGCGTGTCACGTGCACGCTTGCACGCGTCAGAGCGGACCACAGCGTGTCATTCATTCTCGCTCTTTCCTCCTAGCCAGCGGCTTTCGACGAGCTTTACTGTCAAGTTCGTTGCTCCCTGTCATCGATTTTCTTGCTGCCACTCGGTTCGTTTCGTACGATCGCTCGCTAATAGCGGACCAGTCGCTACTCGTTCTCTTTCATTCGCAATTATACCATCCGACGGAATATTATGTACCCGTGACAGCTTGCTGCTTCTGCAAATGATATTTAACCCGACAGCATAGAGCTTTCGTCGTTGCGATATGCCATTTGTCGCCACCGTCACGCGATCGTGTTCCACGTTCACGGAACGCCGTTCAATTATCGTTCTAGCGGGACAGCAAATCGTTTTCCACCTCGTTCTTTTATCGATGTTTCGAATCGAAGCTTTTTCGCCTCTAACTCCCGATACCGGATCACCAATTTACTCGTCCACGACAAAATTTACGGAGAGACTAGAACCGTGCGAGCATAAAAACTCGACAAGCTCGTTCGCCGGCGATCCGTTCGATCCAGATCTTAACGGTTAAAGAGTAAATTTTAATCCGAGATCGTTCCGTACGAACACGCGTAACATTAGACTCGGAGTAATGTCGAAAAAAAAAGTACTTCCGTTGGTTCGTTACGAAAATATCGACGGCCACCGTTAGACCCAGTCACCCAGTCGGTTCATGGGAACCGAAACCATCAAAGTTCCACGATGCGTACGAGCATATCGAATCTGCTTCGCGAAATTCACGCCACGCATACGTTCACGAGACTTCTGAATGCCGGCCGCAGAATGCACATCCTCCCGAACGAAACCGGATATTCCTGAGTCTCTGGCGACGCTGTTGGCACCCTACGCGCATTGTCCCTTGAGAATTTCCTTCTACCGTGCGGTTTTTGTGCCGTGACAACAAAAGTGCACGCATGCACACGAGCGTCCCTCTTCTACGAACCGACGCGACGCGACGCCTTCGCGAGCAAAAACGATCACCGCGACCGGAATCTCTGCAGATTCCTTCTGGTGTGAACCGAATCGCTTCTAACCCCGAGTTCTTGCCGCGTTCTTACACGACCCTGTTCGTTCCGTTCTTCGCTAAAATTACTCTATCCAGAGTATTTTTATGCGCGATCGTTGTTCCACTTTTTTCCCCCAACAAATCGAATAACGTCGAGAAAATTCTAGTATCCTTTACCAGCAGTATTTCTTACTTCGCGTTAACGACGAGCTACCGAGTCCCTTCAAATTTTCTTCCGGCTTTCGTTTCCCGTTACCTCGCTAAGTGGATTCTTCGCCGAGTTTTCCAGTCCCTGGAGCAAACGTGCCGCGCAAAATGCCGTTGGCACGAATATTTACACTCGCCCGAGGTATCATCCCTCTTCATGTATGCACGCGCAACAGTAGACATAATTTGAACTTTTACGACATTCTGCTCCTTCGTGTTCTTCTTGCACCACGGAAAGAACAAGATGTACAACCTTTTAAGGATCCATCTTTCCCTCAGTCCCGATTTTTCGAAAGCACTTTTCATCGATCGGATACTTTCGATCAAAGCGCGTTAACTTTTAGTTTCCGTTAAACGAAATTTTACGCTCGTATTCCATCTTGGAGTTTCATAGCGAGTAACCAGCTCGAACGAGCACTTTTATCAGCGAATAAATCAAACAGGGCTAATATCGTACAATTTCCTTATCGATATCGTCCCCTACGTTCTTCGCCCTCTTTCATTTCGGAAAGAGCCTCCAGCCTGTTATTCGGTGTGTCTCGTTTTTTCAATTCGGTTCGAGCTACCCTGTGCGACGAAGAAATTTGCCAACTTTTATTCTCTTCGGAAGAATGAATTTTCGAAGCCTGCAGTGCTCGTGCGCTAAGACACATACTCGTAAATGGCATCGCAACGGCGAGTTAGTAGATATTGGAAAAATCGTGCTCGATAGAGCGAAAGCGAGCTTAACTCGATGCGACACGGAACAAACAAAAACTTTCGCCGTTGACAGGGGTGGTTTTGGCCCCCGCTTTTGCTTCGAAACTGTTCGATTAATCGAAAGGTATCGCCTCGTGTTTTCCCTCGTGGCTTCGTTCTACTTGTTATTCTAGCCACGATCCGGGGAAACAGCGGCTCCTCTTCACCCGCAAAATCGACCGAAACTAAATTAATTATCGACCGTCTCTATGAAATCTTCTACATCCTTGATCGTCGACTTTATTTCATAAAGCGTAACGCGCGTTTCAATCGGAAACAGGATGTTTCTTTTGCCCCAACTTTTCGACGTACCAGACTCGTGAACCGACCAACCCTACGAATTCCCCCACAGCTTTTTATCCAGATTCGAAAGAAGAAAAACAAATAGCGAAAACAGTTACATTGATTTACGACTTGAAACTGTCCGACTCGTACAGAGACGCGGTCTCGTTCACCCTCGTCGCTTATCTATTTACGAGGATCGTTAAAAGAACGCCTGACAGAAGGGTAATTAACGAAATCTCATTAGGCCACGTTCATCGACGCGCGCGATCGTTGTTTCTGGTACGAGCGTGGTCGGTGTGCGGTCCGTTCGCGTGTTACAGAATTTTACAACCTTATTTCCTGCTCGTAAACGCATGCGTTCGCGGTCTTTAACGACTTGTTTATTCGAGCCGCCGGAATTTCGGTGAACGCGAAAGTTGCCTCGATTTAAGACCGGGTATGGCCTTTCGAAACCCTGTCCTATTAAATTCGAGCACAACAGACTCTCGAAATCGAAATACTTATTAGCATTTTACGTGGAACACTCGCGGTTACGCGACCATTGTAAAACCGGCAAACAGACGACGGAAACTCATTTCCTCGAGAGTCACCGTCTTCGCGATCCGCGCGAAAACTTCATCATTTTCGAGGCGGACGCGTCGAGTAATTTCGACGAAACCGAAATGCATATCGCGCATTCTTCGTAACCGACGAGGACGACGGCGAATATTCTTTCGCGCTATCCGAGTGAAAATCGATATTTTCAACGATATCGAAAGAATGTACGTAGAAAAAATCGCCGATGAAAAAATTGGTCGACGATACGCGTAGAACAGGGCGCATAAAAGCAACGAAAGCAGGAAATTTTTGAAACGCGGCACTCGTAAAAGTGTATATCCTTCTCCGTTGAACCAACGAACCATCGAACAGTCGAATAATTAGCTGGTAACGTAGCTAACTACCAAGCTGAATCTCGCGTGTACGGTGATTTGAACGCGTCGAAAGCGAAATGAAGCTGTACTCTCGTGATTTCAACGACGAGATCGAGTGGAACAGCGTCGTTTCATCCCGATTCGTTCTTTGTCGTACCATTCCGTCGATCGTAATCGAGTTCAAAGAAAGTAAGAGATACGTTAATCAGATTTTCCTTTGACGGTCAATTCGACGCACGGAACGTTCGAACGGAATCTCCTCGTCGATGATTAAAGCAGCCAACAAGGGTATTAGACGTAACGAGCGAATCTTTATCCTACAAACGAAAAACGCTCTTTGAAAGGACGAATCTCTGCTCTACTCGCGACAGATTGAAATTAAAACGGAGGAGTGAAAGGAAACGGGTCACACGGCCAGCTTCTAACGGATAAGAGACAGGAAAAAAAATGAAAGAAAAGAATAAAACAGCCGATGTTTCTGTCGTTCGAACGTTACCGCCCGTCTGTCTCGTTGGCGAGACGAGAAAAATCGCGGCGGACTTTTCACCCCTTCCGGTTCTTTTTGCCCTTCCGCTCGGGGTTTCGCGTCGACAATCGCGCACCGACGAGAACGCGAAAGACTTTTTTCACGGCAAAAGAAGACGGAGTGTAAATACCGGTGTGGTCGTGCAGCAGCAGCCTTTTAATCAACGTGCATGGAAAATTCTCTTTATACCGACTTCCATACACCTCGCGCGACCACCATTTAGAGTCTCTCTCTCTCTTTCTCTTTCTTTGCACCTACCGTATAGCTACGAGAGCTACCCGAGCTTCCCCGATTCGCCCCTTCGATCGAACTACCGTCTAAGATCGATTAGCGACAACCCGCGAACAAATTCACCGCGACCGTAACAATTTTTCACGAAACTTCTGAAGCGCGTGAGTCGACAATAGTCGTTTCTCGTGCACGAGAAATATTTCACGGCGGCCGATTACGCTCGCCTTCGGCTACGCGAAAAGAATGCAAAGGAGCGACGTCGAGTCGAAAGGAAAGAAAAGATTTCGAGCAGAGACGACTGTAACCGTAGCGAAAAAGTACAAAGATCTTTGAGCACGTCGGAAGAATAAAACGAACGATCGATCGATGGTATAAAGAGAATCTATTCTCGACTGCTCTGATCGAAACATCTTGTCCAGCACGGATTTGAATAGGAAACGCTTCGCGTATAACCGGTAGCGACCCAAGGAAAAAAGAAAACGAGCAAATTACGTCAAAAGTGTCGAGGATCAGAAAAGGATTTGAACTCGAGAAGCCGAACAGCCAATTTGTCGGATCAGCCGGGAACTTCTTAATCCATGACCGGGATCAGTCGTCTCTAGATTAACCGGGTATACCTGGCCCACGCCAAGTAACACAGACTTCATCCGGTATTCAATTAGTGTTTCAGCTTTGCAGGACCGGAGAAATATCATATTTATGCTCGGTTTCGGTTCCAACTACCTAAACATCGCTGACATACCGTCCTCGCTTTAATGAAACTTAATTAACCTAACTAGAGGAGACGCGGATTGCTTGGTCGCGTATCGCGTACGAGATACGCGGATTGCTTGGTCGCGTATCGCGTACGAGATACGCGTTGTTCAATTAGAAACACGCTACCGACGATACGACGCGATACGATTTCTCGACGCGTTGCAACGAGAACAAGATTAAACGCTGTCTACTGTGTATTTCTTAACTTTACTTCTCAACAGTCACCGGATAACTTCGATTCTCGGCTAGGTTGAAGTTTGAACGCGCAGAAGGAAAGTGTTTAGAAGCGAGTTTCGTTTAGACGATTCGGTCGCGCAGCCCTTTCTACACGGAGACTAACGATCGGTCCTTAGGCTGGCTTTTAGCGAACGCGGAAGAGCAGGAACCTCTCGAAGAAGGGACAGAAGTTCGCACAGCCCTATCTCGAGGAAATGTAAGTCGCGTAATGACATCCTCGATAGGGGAGAGACGACGAAGCTCCAGGGGCAAGTTGCCGTCAGGATGGTAGAGCAGGGTATACGCGCCGATGCCAACACGAGCTAATATCGGTGTGCAAAGTAGCATGAAGCGCGTTGTGTCCTCTCCCTTCGAAAGCCCTGCTGCATTCCGGAGTAGTGTCAGGTAACGGAAGGGAGTCCCCGTAACGCGAGTACAAACTCAGCCAAAATTATTATTACGCGGCAAACGAGATATAAAGTTCCACCGATTCGCCTTTCTTTCTCCGAGCGAATATACGCGGTATAAACGTAACCACCGGCTGCTTTTTTCTTTCTCGATTATTCGAACAATAAAGAATGATAATGACAAGATCGGGTTGGAAAAAGCGTAGCCAGTCGGCATACGAAATCGAAGGGAGACAAACAGAAATATCCATATATTCGTTGTGGAAACGTGTTTCCCATTTTTTCCGAAGCGATGCATATGCATCCCGTGGAATCTTTGCACGCGACGAACGACCATCCACGAGTATCAGAATTTCAAATTCGAAGATGCACTTTAGATACGCGAGGAGATAGCATCCGGAATTCCTAAACGATCTTTCATCTTTATTCCGTATCGAGCCATTCGCGAACAACTATCGATTTAACTCGACGTTAATTGTATTATTCGATCGCTCTATCTTTCGTAAAGTAGCTTCTCGAGAAAACATAGAAAAGATAAGGAGCAAGAAATTTTGCGTTAGTTCCGATAAGATAAGGCGAGAAGCGGCATAAATAACACGGTTACGATCGCCCAAGTGTTTCGAGTCGGTGGCATTGTATCAGCAAACACGTTCCCGTATACATATATCAGCCAGAGACTCATCGTGAACAGGCAAACAAGGTGAGCTGGTTTTCCGAGCTAACCGAGGGAACACCTCGGACTAGGGATGGTTATTTAAAAAGTTCCAAGTTACAACAGCGACCATTAAACGTACTCGGCCGGTTATATTCTACCACGAGCCGCGTATCTCTCTATGAAACTCCAGCTTTCTGCATTCCTCGTTGCCGGTCCTGGTTCGCTGCTGCTGACGACACGTTTCAGCCAGTTTCAGCCTGTCATAACTTAACTCTCCGTGGACCGTAGATCGTGGACGCTGTTGCATCCCTGTCCTCGCCGTCTCTCCTCCTACTGCTCCATTTTCGAGAAAACTATCCGTGGAATGAAATCCTTTCGAAAGCTATCGATACATAACCCTGATGATATTCTACCCTCTATAATAAACGATCGTTTAAAACTTTAATCGTTTTATGCCTCGAAGATCGTAAATATCGAACAGAGAATGTTGTCCAGTTTGAGTAATCGTACGAACATGCAAATCGATATTATTGAAATGTCCTCTAATTACAATAACGTGGAAAGAACGTTCGTAAACTCAACGACATTTAATATCTCACGATATTTAATTAATCAAAAAGAAAGAATGAACGTTCTCGCGAGACCGTCTGCCTCTTTTCGCTGTCCTTACAAGGCGCGACAATTAATGTAGGTACCGGTTCTACAGGGCTTAATGAAGAAACATATCGTTTATCAGCCATGATCCAGTATATCGTGATCCATAAATCAATTGTTCGGACGCCGGTAATAGCGTCTAGTATCAGTTTCATTTATGTACCTACACAAGGTGAATTAACTATCCTGCCACCGCTGTGTTTCACGCTGTAATCGAATCGCGAGTCCTTGTAATCGATACCGCTATAAGCTTCCGTTTTCCTCGACTTAAACGTTCGACAATTTTTCCTAAAACTGTCGTATCGAACTTCGCATAATTTATCACGAATTTATTCGGAGATCTCGTAATACGAAACGCGTTTATACGCATTTACGACAAGTCGTTCGAGTGCCGGCAATCAACGATTTCATTAAAACTGCTTTTTCCTTCTAAACAATCGTAATACTTCGATATGAAATTATTTGAACGGCTGGAGAAGCCGGGGAATAATTAAAGAAAAGGAGTCGTGCTTGGAACGAGAACAATGCCGAAAGGCAGAAGCACAAAGTCCAAGGAAAAGTCGGTTCATCCCCGTCGTTGGCCCAAGGCTTTTCTTCCGACGAAACTCCGCAAGGTAAGAGAAAGATGGTCAGAAAATTCTGGCCAACTCATCGGAAGCGTCTAGTACCTGATACAAACTCCTTGGAGATCTCACAATGGTCCCGCTATACTCCGGCCGAATAATGGCCCTGGAAAACATTCTGCTCTATGAAACGATAAATTTGGAGACGTCAGGAATATCGTTAATGGAGAATAATCGTTGTACCGAAGCAGGCAAAGTTCGAGGCGATTTTCAAAGATCGAGTCGCAGCATCGTTGGGACAAGAGGAAGACGAATCGTCCGCGATTAAGGGAACGAAACGCGATACCTCCAGCGATTCTGGATAATACTTAAGACGTCTGGTGATCCTGGAACACGCTTTCTGAGTCTGTCCAACGCGTCCGAGCATTTGTTAGCGTCCTCGTTGATCCCTAAGCCTTGACAAAGTACGCGGAGAAACTAGTCGAACGTCTTTTAGCGTCTGACAATGCGTGGCGCTCGAAAGAAACCGATTAAGCGAACGATGGATCACCGACAAATACGTACATAAATTTGCCCGATCGTTCGATCGACGAGCTCGAAATTCCCTGGGAAACGAAAAGAGCTCTCGAGAGAAAAACGAATCGATTTAAAAGCATCGCAACGGTGTCTCGCGGTGGTAAAAGTACGCTTGCGAGGTAATAAACCTCGGCTCCGTTTGCCAGACGACGAGCCTAGAGATTTCAGGTAGAAAACAGCTAATCGTGCTCGTTGCAGGTAATCGTCGTCGAAAGTTTGCATCGGGTAAACGACACGGTCGAACGAGAGAGAGATAAAGCCGATAGGAAGATGGTACCTAACGGTAAAAACGCGCAGGGTCAAGGCTGTTTCCTGTTAGCTCCCGGATGCTCTTCGTCATCGGTTCGCTCGTTTTAACTGCTCGTTCGACACGCTTTTTACGATCGCGTTGACGCAACCCGATGTATTATCGCGGAACGGTGCTTTCGAGCTACTCGAACGAGTCGAGGAACGTCACGCGAAATAGTTGGACACGAATCACGTTATTCTAGAAATCTATAATCGCGAAAATACTGGAATCGTCTGCTCGTCGGCGAAGGAATTTATTTTAATTATTGTTTCTTGTCAGCTCGTGCAAACACGAGCGCGTTTATCGGCGAGATGAAAGGAAAACTGTGCCGGTTTCGCGGCAGATAAAGCGCCGGGAAGAGCGCGAGGTAGCGAGAGCCAGTGAACGGGTACGGCAAGTAAAGTGAAAAAGAAAAAAACCGCCGAGGCGTTCGTTTCACGTTTTATCGCGACGACTGTATCTAGTGTACATACGCGAACGGATGCACGCGTTTATATATCGCGTTTGTACCGGCTTTCCACCGATTTAACAGACTTCGCAGCCGTGCGAGATGGTTCGATCTTTCGATGGATAATCGCGACGGAAATAATGACGGTCTGGTTAGAAAGGATGGAAAGGCCTCGAGGGAAACGCGACAAGCCGCAAAAACGATTCGGAACATTTCGCGCGTTCGTTAGCTACGCTTTTCACGGATGCTTACGCTTACGAATCGATCGTTCGGAAATAACGAGCATCGTAAAATCACACCAAAGAGTACGTTGTAATTGGCTGCTACAAGAGGTTGTTTCGAGTATTAGGATTGTTCGACAACGCGGATTGTCACCTCGTTAACTGTCCACCTCGTTATCGATACTCGCCAACCGAATCTCGTAAACTTCTTTCGTTCTTTTTTCCAATTTCGAAATTAGTTTATTTATACTCTATGCCTTTATTCCTACGATTCAATTTCTCATCGATAAATAGCGATTCAATGACCGAAACGCGAACTTTTATATTTTCAACTTATTATTATCGTGGAAATAACGTTAATATACCGGATAATTATACCGTTAATATAACGAAAATAAATTGACTTGTTCTCTAAATCGTATCGATATCACGGATTCTTATTATCTAGTCGATTCGAGTAAATATGCTTTCGAAATTGAACGTGTTCGATTGCATTAACCGATAACGTCAGAGACGTGGCGCTACGTGTTTATATAAAACACCTATCTGGCTGATAAACGAAGCCTTCCAGCTATGCATTGGTGAGAACCAGTAAATAAAACAAGAGTTACCGTCTCGAAATTCTACGCAATTATCTTTCGTTAAAATGCTATCGTGCGCGATTAATGTAAACAAAACAAACGTTGGACGATTCGAAAAACACGAGCGTTTATTAGGTTTTCGAGGGACTTGGTCACGCGTATATACATGCGGACGCTCGAAGTTAAGTCGAGCGTGTCAAGTTTCGACGCGAGAACTTCCCAGAATTTTTCTTTCGTTCGTTTTTCTCCTATTCGTAACCCCTTCGCGAAGAAACACAGCCCATAATTCATCGGTCATAAATATTTCGTTGAACGCCCCCCTTTGTAAATCATTTCGACGAAATTTCGCGAGATAAATCACCAATTGTAGTAAATTATGGACACAAACGTTCCAATTTACGACTTTAATCATCGTTCATCTCTTTTTCACTCTATCGATAGCATTTTATAAACGAAATTAACTCGTATTAAGTGTCCAAAGTAAAAAGTACGGTAGCGTCCCAAGTACCGTAGTTTTTACTTGAGAATCTTTCGACGTGACGCGCAACTACGCAACTAGTCAATCGAGCAATTAATACTTTCCAAATAAAATTCTACGTGTCCAATTGAAATAATTTCGTCTACGATTGTCGCATGAATCGTAAATTAATGTAATTTTAATCGCTCTTATAAATTTATCAACGATTTTCAATGCGAATTTTCGGTTGTCGTTACAAGTGTTACGAATAAGACGTTACTTTCAAACTTGTGAGTCTACGCACACGCGGGCAAATTTCTGACAGATTATCGATAAATTATGACACTGTATGCTCGATATTCGAACTTAAAATAAGAGATACGAATAATACAAGCAGTTACTCACACGAAATCGCCTCCTTGGGTATGTCGCTAGCAGGAAAACCCTGAGATTCGAAGTACGGTTTGACAGCGTCACATTTTAATCCGGCGCGTACCGTGGTCGTCGCGACGCCAAGGATCAGGATAACACAAAACATCGACGGCATACCACTCATAATTCTTCTTTTTAAAACACTTACGATACACTCACGAATTAATGCGACAAATACGCGGAACGCGACACTTGTTATATTTATACATTCGCGAAAAAATGAATTTATTATCACGGCTTAGCACGGCAAGCACGTATACTAGTTCGAAACAAACTGTGGTGCGATGATATTCCCGAAAAAGTAGATAAAATTGAAAAGAAACGTCAAAAATTATCCGTAAAGGAGGGAGCTACGCCGAACTTCCCCCTCGCTGGCTCGAGACGCACTAACCGACTCGCGGGAGAAAGCGTGTGCCGGTACGGACGCGCATGCGCACATTCGAAACACATCTGGCTAATAATTCGTTTGAAATGTCACGCGCTAAACTGGTTGCCATGCGCAAACTGTTCAATTTATTTCTATTTAAAAAACTATGGGAAATTTTTGATTCTATTAATTTTTTAGTCACGAAATATATTAAGAGAAGGTAATTGATTAAACGTAAAGTAGTTTAAAATACTTTTAATGTAAACTTACTTACATTTATAACACTTATTATTTCGAATAAAAATATTGGACGGCATTAACAGTCTGTTTTTTTCAGTAGATCTAGTTCATAAATATTCGTGTATCTTTTAGTTTAGAATAAGTATTGCAATAAACGCAAAAGATATTTCAGACGCGATACGCAAAAATGAGATCAAAAATAAACATTTTCAACAACGTTTCGTGCATTAAACTTATGTGATGTGTCGAAAAATTACTTTTAAGCGATATACATATGTATCAAGGCACAACACGTGCTCTCTACACGATCAATGTGCATAGTCAGCTGCAACCGCGTTCGTTCGTTAAACTACAAGTAACAAATGTTTATTTTACTATGCATAGTCGATACGTTTTCAACCGCGTAAATTACATATATGTAACTGTGCTGTGACACAGGGGACAAGCATTAATATTAACGACATCGCGTTCCGTGGCGACATGATGCCTGCAAACGGTACATATCCAAGCATTACCGAGATCCATCAGTGGTTTTCCGGAAATGATACAAGGAGGAAATCTGGTCGAACAGTTAGGACACGCGACGCACCAGTCAGGTATCAAAGTCTCGCAATTTGCGCATTCAGCTTTCGAATTACGAACGTCTTTTGGACTGTGCTTGGTAAAGATATCCACCGCTAGATCCTCGTATTCTTCTCTGGCCGATTCCGAGATAATCTCCAGTGACTCCAGCTTGATGAATGCCTTCGAACAGACAGCGAAAGCGTGATTAACGGCGCTCGACAGCGCGAGCAAGCAGTAAATATCCTCGGGCTGTAGAATATCCTCGTATTCTCTGAGACGCAAAGCAGTTTTCATAGCCGCGTCGAAGTTTCCTGAATATATCTGCCTGTGCGCCAATAAAAGAAAGTGATACGCCTCCGCGCCCCTCCAGGCATTCTCTATCACGCGCGTGTCTTCATTGTTCTCCGTTAAACCCATCACGATGTTGCTACGACCGCCCTTAGTCGCGGGCGTGATATTGATGTGATCTTCGATCAGCAAAGCCGCGAGGACGTAGATCTTCTTCGTGCGTAATGGGTTCGTTCGACTCTTGGCCTGTTCTTCGGCCAACTGGAACAACAGTTTCGCTGCCTCCAGATTGTAATTCGCTTTCTTGTACAACTCTATCGCCTGTAATCTCTTGCCATTCGATAAAAGATGGTTGGCGTACTTGTTCAACAGTTCGCCTATTTGAGCCATCTTGTAAGTCTTCGCCAATTCTACCGCTTGATCCCAATGATTTAACCGAACACACGTGTCTACAGCCAGTTTCACGTCTCCGTACTTTATGTAAGCTGCAACGGCTTGAGAACACATACCCACGGACGCTAACATTCTCGCGACCGTTTTTAACAGAGGACTTTTATCCGGCAACTGTTGCACCGTTCCTGCCAATTGAACAAAGTCTTCCAATTTGTAATAACAATCGATCAACTTCTCCAAGTTTCTGCTCTTTTCGTAATATTCCCGTGCACCTTCCCAATTCTGCCTCTCGGCGTAGTACTCGCCTATTTTGTTGTAAGCGTGTTCCATTTGTTTGTCGGAACCACCGATGCCCATTTTCATTAGTTGTATCACGCGGAAATAATCGCCCAATTTTTGACGCAACGATATCGCGAGGTCCCTTCGATCCATATCCAAGTACAGTTTCTCCGCTTCGTCGTAGTTGCCAAGAAACGCTGCTACCTCTGCTCTCTTCAACTGATCGTTGTGCACGTTTTGCAAACGTTTTATAAACTGTATACCCAAATAATCGGTACAACGTACCATCGCATTTTCCGCGGTCTCCAAATCCAATTTCTGCAATGCTGATTCGGCCAATAAGCGCCACAATCGTGGATGAGGATTGTCTTGTATAAAATTGTTAGCTTCCTTCAACCCTACTTTCGTTAATAATTCTCTCGTGTCCCTCAAAGATTTTACTTCTAGATCGACTATCAACTCGTTCTTTGTATCTTCTGGCTTTTGCATCAGATCGTCCAACAACACGCAACGTATTTCTAAGTCCTGGAACGAACAAATGTATCCGGTACACGATATCGGTTCCTCGGGATCAAATTCTCTTAACACGTACATTCTGGTCTTTTCCATGATCGCCAACAGAGCTGGATTATCCTGCGCCCAACACATGGCCCAAACATCTTTCCTTTCAAATTTGTTTATGTCATCCTCTGCCTCTCCATTTTTCAAGCTTTTCTTCGAATCGATGTCCAAGTCTAACATGGTTAGTATGCCATTCGTGTCCATAAGCGACGCGCGTGACGAGTCGCAATTGATCGCAATTTTATATAATTTACACGACGAATTGTACCTGTTTGTCAGAGTTATTTGCGGTAACGAGTACCGCTGAATCATTCCTGATTCTCTGCCGATCAACAAAATCTTCTCGGTGGCATATAAACAACAAATAGGATCCATAGTGGCTTTAGTATTAATGGGTGTTTCGAACGATCTATCTTTATCTAAGTCTTGAATAACTTCCGTCACTCCGGTTGGAGTTTCGTCGATATGATAAATCTTGTCTTTTTTAATCCGGCCTGCATGTAACATGGTGTTGCGGGGAGTACGATGATTCCATACTAAAAAATTATTTTTTGACGCTGTGATAACGGTATTATTGGTCATGGTAACCCACAGCGGTTCTAAATCTGTAAATTTCGTATCTATCGGAGTGGCTATCGAGTTACAAACTAGAAGGGCAAATTGTTCAGACCCTTGTACAAGATCGTTTTTCACTGCCAGAACACAGTGGTCTCCGTACGAAGCTATCGATACTAACGCTTTCACGTATTTCGTGCAACACGTATTGTTAATAGTATTCCAGAACACTATGCAGATACCATCTTTGCCAATCTTCTCGTTCGTATATACCACTGTGTTACTGAAATAAGTCCATTTGTAATCTAAACGGATATTTGCAAAATATATGTGAGAATCAACTGACAAAGCTACTCTGAGAGATCCTCCTTCCCATGCGCAGCACGTTACCTCTCTACCAGGTATTTTTAGAGTTTTCGTATGTTTACCAAACGGAGTATAGAACTGAATGACATTTGCATCCTTCGTCTCGCCGTTACCTGGCAACGGCATAATTCCTGTCACCGCTAACAAAGATCCACAACTATTCCAGCAACACCATGCTGCTGTCATACCAGTCTCTATTATGATCGGATTATCGTCGTTTGCGTCTCTCATAAGTTGTATTCTACCGTTTCTGTAGCAAATAATCAAAGTAGGACAGTCTAAACCGATATAACCATTTCTTCCATCGTACCATTCTAAGGATACTATTGTTTGAATTTGACTAGTATTAAGCGCTATGATATGTAACTTTGTTAAAAATACACCTTGATTATCATAAAGATGAACTTCCCCATTTTTCAAGCCAAATAATAAAAGCTTCCCATCTGGAGACCATTGTACAGCAGCAAGAGATACATTCTTCAATTCCTTTCCCCAAATTCTGTTACCATCCACAGAACCCACGATGACTGCTCCATCTTCGTATACTATGCAAATTTTCAGACCATCGGAACTCCATGCCATTCCTTTAACTACCGATTTATTACAGTTGTTTATCATTTCATCATACCAAGATCCTTTGTACAACATCCAAACTATAATTACGCCATTCTGATCACTGGAAGTTAATTTCTGATGCTGTTCGTTCCAAGTAACAACTTGTACATGGCTATTGTGTCCTTCCAAGGTCTGATTCATACTCAGATTACTAGCAGCAGTTAAATTTCGAGATTTTCCACTATTGGTAGATCCACTTACATTGGAATCGACTCTAAGTACCTTCAAAAGGCCATCTTCTCCTCCAACAGCTATATAACCTTCTTTTTGATTCCATGCTATACAGTTTAATCGAAAATTATTTGGTATTGCTATCTTTTTACTTAGGTATACAAACATCCTGTCAGTAATAAAGATTTAATTTGTACTCTTCTATATTAAAATTTCTGAAAAAGTAAGTATAATATTTTAGAATATGTACTGTCGTTACTCGGTCAATTATTAATTGCACCGATCACTCACATTATTGCACGAGAATAAGCTTAATAATATGATAATAACAATATCACTATTCGGTAAATAATATTTCTTATCTGTTATAAAACTGTTTAATCTGCATTACGAGATCCAACGTTATGGAACAGTCTTCCACATGAACTTAAAGTGTTCGTTTTATTTAATCAAATTCATTCTTGATGACTGATACAATTTCATAGTAAAGTATCGCGAATAAAAGGTTATCGTAAACAATCAAGATTAATTATATATGTATGTATACACTGAATGGGGATATGTCAAATTAAGTCCCGTTCACATCGAGGTACGTCAACCTGTGTCAAAAAATAAAACAAGTAGCGCGAACTTTATACATTATTCAACAAGATTCAGTACACGTTACTTAAGTACTAACACATAATTGTAATCGATTATTTTCTATGATATATAAAAAACAAAGATAAAATAAAAACTTTTACAACTGGAAAAGATCAACTGTAATTTATGATATTCTCTTGTTCCTTTATACACGTGTATTAATATATATATATATATAAAATATTAAATTTCATCTTTCTATCTCTTTAATTGGTTTAAAAATAACAAGATTGTGCGGTAATTTGTTTACAATACCATTTCCTCGCCACAAACGTATCCAATGTTCACACACTTCAGGATACATGCTCACAATTAATGTACAAATTACAGGATTTTCAATAAATATTTCAACATCAGGATAATCGGTAATAGTCATACAACCACTGACATCAATATATCTTAACGTTGGCGTATGTTTCAATAACAAATTCAGAGACTGTACTCCTATATTTCTATTTCCTCTAAGTACCAACTTGGAAAGATTTGAAGCTTGTGACAATATATTTCTTACGTCGATATCTAATAAATCACAGGCAGCAACTTCCAAACATTCCAAATTTAAAAACGAAAAATTCGTAGTAGTAAAAATGTTTTTCACTAAATTAAATTCGCTTGAATACACGGTATTTGATAAATTTAAATTAAGTAACTGTCTCTGTAAAGTATTACAGAGTCCATTTTCATTGAAGCTATTCCACGAAATATCTATATTTACAAGGCTGCAGTTGCTCGAAATAAATTGAAAATTGCATAGTTGACAATATCGTATTTTTAAAGTTTGAAGTTGTGTCAAAGGACTAAGAAGCTTGTATAAAATATCCTGACTTTCCGGTCCAAGCGGATTGTAACTGAGATCCAATAGCTTAAGTTGTACAGGTAACTTGTCTAATTTACTTAAACAATCCGAATCAATGTCACAGCCTTGTAGGCACAATTCTTGTAAAGATAACAACTTTAAAATACAATCGTTTAAATCTTTTCCCATTTCATACAACTCTCCACCAGATAAATCTAATATTTGGACATTTTTTTCATATTTCAAAGTCTTTAATACAGATACAAGTTCTTTCTTACTAATATCCCCTTGTTTCAATCGTAATATACGTGTGTTCTCGCATGATTTTAAACATTTTAATACGGAGTCACGAACATCTGAAAAGTTTAAACGTGAAAATTAATACACACATTAACAAGTTAATCCAATTGAATGTTTTACTATTAAGCATTTACCAATGTCGTAAGTTTTACAAATCGTTCCATACCGATCGACGATAGAAGGTGTTTCCAATTCAATTATTTCACATTTCAAATTCTTAATAATATCTCCTTCGTTCAAAATCGTAAGTAAATTATTACAATTTATCGCAATACCACTTACAGTTTTTAAATCAAACTTGGCTTTACAGCCACTATCGTTATAAAATTGTGTTTCAATATCAGCTAAAATATCTTGTATTAATGGTTTTGTCGTATTTGAAAATTCTACTTGCGTTTTGAATACTTTTCCTTCCACGGAAACATTTAAAATAATTGATCTTATGGAATCTGTTTCTTGTAATTTGAATTCCGTAGGTGATGAAATTACAGGAGAAGGAGATCGAGAAATCGGATTTCTGGAAAATCCAATCGATAACAAGGACGTTTGCTGCTTTCTTTTTCGAAGTTTGGACGAATTCGAACACGTATCGACGGTATCGCAACGATCGTTGCTACCTTTTTCTTCTAAATCAAATTTTTGTTCTTTTAGTACAAAATTTTCATTATTTGTTTTCTGTCGTTTAAAATTTTTCTCAAAATCAATATCGCCATTGCTTGACTTTCTTTTCGTAATTGAAGTTGATGTTTCATCGGAATATCTTCTATTGCTGATATTTTCACTGATATCGTCTTCTAACCAGTCATCTAAAAGAACTTCTTCACTGTTTAAAAGTGGATTTATATTAGAGTTATTGCGAGACAAAGGTATTCCAATTGGATCATTTCTACGCTTCAAACTGGCTATTGTTCTTTTGTAATCTTCACCTGCAGATATGTTTTTTACGGTATCATCTTCGTCAACGATGTAAGTTTTTGAACTATGCGGTGATTTATGCAATCGTTTAAAATTTTTCTTTTTACTTGATGGGATTATAGCAGACAATATGTTATACATTTCATCATACTCGGCTTGATCGTTGGGAGACAAATAATCAACGCGATTTCTCCATTGTTCTAAACAATCTAGCACTGAATCATCTTCAGTTGTTCTAAGTTCTGCGTTTGCTCCGTGTTGAATTAAAAGCTTCATCATCGTAATATTACCACAAGACGCTGCGTCGTGAAGAGGCGTAACTCCTTGGCACATGAGGCTTCCAGGATCATTTACATCTGCACCGTGTTTCAATAGCAACTCTGCGATTTCCACGTAACCATGATTAGCGGCCTCGTGAAGTGGTGTCCAACCAAAATTGTCCCTGACGTTCGTTGAATGACCGGCTTCCAACAATTTTTCAACGTTTTCGATATTTCCATTAATGCAAGCAACATGAAGCTGTGTTTCACCTTTCTCGTTTCTTTTTATTATCATTGATTTATTTCTAGCTCGTTTTCTATTCATCTTGCTACTTCCTTTAGCTTTCAATTCGGTTTCTACATCTGACAAATCTTCCAAACAAATGTTTGCACCAATGTTATTTTCTTCCGATTCATTTTCGCTGTCTGTGTCATCCGAAAATTTGTCCAGCTCTTTTAATCTTTCCTGAAGAGTTTCTATTTCGTCTGTGTTACCGGAAGTTTTAAAAAAATTTAAACGTTCTTTTAGTACCGACGCTTCCAACGAAACATTGGCACAATCTTTTGCATTTTTTAAAGCTAAATTATAAATTTCTTGAATTTTTTCATCGGCTGCTTTATTAGCTATTAATAAATCTGCCAAAAATAAAGCAGACCTACATGTTTCACGTGGATCCGTACATAACATCAACTCCCTTTGAGCAAATTCTAACGCTTCATCGTATCGTCCAACATCTTTCAAAGTTTGTGCCAGACTTAACAAAGCTGCTCCTGTACGGTCACTTTTAATCTCTTCCGCGCATTCGAGCATCTTCTTGTAATAATCGACAGCTTTTTCAAAACAACTTGCAGCAACCGCTGCATCTCCTAATGTTTCGTAAAGTTTCAACTTACCGCTCGTACTTTCTTCTTCGCTTAAAGCACGCTCGGTAGTATGTAAAGTTGCAACTATAACAAAATGTTAACTTATATTAATTTTACAGCAAAAATTTGTATCTTCGGAAACGTACCTATCCTAAGGCATTTTTCAACTTGATGTTTCAGATTTTGTGGTAAATTGGTTGCAACGTACAAAGACACTAACATCTTGCGCGATTCTTGCCATCGTTCCATTTTCAAAAGTAATTCCGCTTGAAATAATCGTGCTTCTGCTTTTAGAGATGTATTATCGATCTCGGCGGCTTTTTCGAAATGTTTTAATGCCAATTCATAATTGCACTGACGGTCGTAAATTCCTCCCAAAGCAATTTGTGTTCTATGAAAATCTTCTCGCAAATTATGAGTCTGACATAATACTGCAGCCTTTTCCATTAAATCAACAGCCTCTCCATGATCTTTCTGAGCTTCTAGCACTAAGCCTAAATTCAAAAGCAACCTAGCTCTCATAGTGATTAATTCTTTCAACTCGATATTTGTATCTCCTAATCTAAATAAAATACAATATATTTTTGAAGTATAACTTAAATATTGTTATGAAAATTAATATGATTTTATGACAAGAATATATACTCATTGCAAAGACGTATACTCTTCATATATGCTTTTTTAGCACTTGCAAGAGCATCAGATTTATTCTCAGATTCACCAGGCAAACTTTCTGCCCAACAGAAATATGTTCTACCTAATGTTGCATAAGCACGTTGTTCTTCCAACAAATTGTTTATCTCTTGGGCTCCTTCTGCCTAACACAAAAATATTGTTATTACAATTATGTTGTTAGATTATAACATGCAATGTTATTGGTATCCATCATCTTGAAAGCAAACCCAAATATAAATTTTGATGCTTTAATGCTTCCTCATAGGTGCCTAAATTTGCATATATCTCTCCAACCATTCTATGAGCTACAGCAATGTTTAGTTTATCTCCTAAAGTGTTGCAAACTTCTAACTGCTCCTTATACTCTTGTAAAGCATCTTCATACTTTCCAGTTTCAAAATATATATCTCCAAGCTCCTTAACAATTTCAGCCAATTGCTGAAGGTTGCCATCACGTTTGATCCGTTTCTTCTTTTTGCTTAATCCTATTATTGTATAACAGTTTGATTATACGTATGATATGATATACCAAATATACAAAAATTGCAAGTGTTTATTTTCATATCACTTTAATTGATGATAAATTATTAAAATATTATTATAAAAGAAGTAGTGTGCTATATCCAATAAGCAAAAGTTCATTCTTACAATAAATTTGTTATAAAAAGAATTTTTATGTATTTGCACGTGCATAGTTAATATCAAAGTAGGATACATATAAATCATATTTAAACAACCAAGAAACAATAAAACATCAATGATAAATACATATTCAATCGGCACTTACTTTCGATATCCATTGTTTACAAATGTAAATTATTATAGAAACAAGTGATTTACATTCGATTTATTGGGTTTAATTCAAGCCTCCTTTGAGCTTGGGAACATGTCTCACAGGCACAGAGACAAGTATAAACCGAAAGCACAGTCACGCACGAAAAGTATCAAACGCTACAGCAGACGCCTCGTAACGGTAAAGAAGAGAGTACGAAGTCATTGATGCAGGAGCGAAACAAAATTGTTAAGTTACTAGACATCAAAATTACCATCGATCGCTGAAAAAGAACAAGGTATTGTTGCGTTTAAAAAACTCCACATAAAATATTATTCATACTAACATACTTTCGCAAAGTGGACATGAGAAACGCTTTGACATTTGTATAATTAAAGTAGTGTTAAATGAGAGCGTGAGAAAATAATTACACTGTAAACTACATCAAATGCAACTGAAATCGTTTTGAACTATTTACATTTAACAAAAGAATCGATGCAAATTCATCAAGTAAAATTTACATATGCAAACGCTTACTTTCATAGTTCTTTACCTAATTTAAGACGCGTACGAACTACAATGACTTTATAATCTACGAAGCACGAGTACGACCTGGTACGAGGTAGTACGGACATTTAGCAACAGGGCCGGCTCAAATATTTGTGAGATCATTCAAAAATTATAGTTTTATTAATACAGTAGACTCCTGTTATATTGTCATGGACAAGACTAATAACGGAAAATTGTTGGAGTTGACAATACATTAAGTTAATCACGAGATTGTCACTTCTGATATTGCGGCGATCTCTGTGAATTTTAGTATTCTACAATGGCAGAGGATCGCCACTAGTGTACGTGTACTGCGATAATGGGGGAAAGTCGCTAGTGCACATGCGCTACAACGCGAGGTAATACCATATTGTATACAAGAGGTAGCAATATAATGAAAACCTACTGTTGCCAATAGGTATATGATTATTCATGAAGCCCTGTAAAATTTATAACGAATTTTTCATGGATTGCGAGACCTTTCAAAGCATGGAACTGAGTTACAAAGAATGCTCTGAACCCTTCTCGTGCCGGCCCTGATTAATAGCGACTAACCGGCTAACCTGTGGCGCTTGAAAGTTCACTCATTCTATCCAACTCTTCAGTCGGACCGTGTTGCGGGTCATAAAAGGATGATGGCTAGCGTGTCTCGTAAGACTGAGACACAAAGTTGACATATTGTAGAAAAGTCGTATCAACTACGTATTCGTTTTCGCTCTAATATACTTTTATGATCTTCGTTAGACTCACTAATGGCTGGAGAGTTGCGTGAAGAGAGGTTTACGGGTAGGTTATAGATGCTTATAGTATTAGAATCATTGTAAGTTTGGATCGATACGCACTGATCCTTCTTCTGTCGATGGATTTTTTTAACAATGGATGCTGTGAAATATTTCGTTATTATAATATGTTGAAATAATACGTACAATGCTTGTACTAGATTAAATGATATATCTTGCTTGGTATGAAGAAAATTTAGCGGGACATTTTCCACCGCCTTTCTAATTACGAAGATAAATTACTATTAATTAAGATGTTCCGTTATGAAAGGTGTACGACAGGGTAGCTACTTTCATTGAATTTGTTATACGTTTTACAAATTGAATTATTTCGAAACTGTATATAGAAAATTATATACGATTAAATTATTCGGAATTCTATTTCTTTTTTTAGATCTTAACATCACATATATCTACTATTGTGTAACAACATAGCTGTGTTTATTTTAAAGACATTCCTTACACTTTCAGAATATTTTAGGAATTCATTATAAAGAATTTATTATTAGCTTAAATTGTCCTTGAATAAAACAACATGGTTTTTAATAACTAACTCATTCAGTTCTAGTTCAACCAAGACCACTTTTGCATTTGCATATACCAGAAAACTCCACAATGATCTATCGTGATATTGAAGTTCATCAACGATGGAAGAAAGAAAACTTACAAAATCCTGTGACACTGTGGCAAGGTTGAATGAAAATGAACATAAACTGCTTGAAAACCGGAATCATTGTGTTAAACCATTACCTATTATATTTAACGAAGAAAATGGTGAAGATTTAACAAACGATCACGATTATGTTGATGATTCAACAGGGATTAATCATTGCAATAACTCCTCAAAAGCATTATTATGTTTAAAGGACTCAGAAGTAATTTCTTGTGATTCAATGTATTATTATCAACTAGTTATATTTTTTAAGTATAAATTCAGTGTATTAAATTCATTCCATTAATGATTTCAGAATTCTCAAGAAAAGGATGTACCATGTTTGGTGAAAAAAGTTAATCAACCACCTTCACCTACTACTCTACAATGGGGTAGGGCTATAGCTGAAGTAAAGGAACATGCAGTAGCAAAATTACAAGATGAACTTAAAAGAGCACACGAAGAGTTAAAATTGAAAGATGAAGAAGTTACAAGGCTTTCAAGAATTAAACAAGATGTTGAAGCTGAATTAGAGGAACTCACTGCCAGTCTCTTTCAAGTAAACGTTATAACTTATAAGATATAAGAACAAAAATTATATAAAGGACACTTTATGTAATTCACAAAGAAAACTGATCATAAACCATATTATACAATTTTATATGTAAATAGGAGGCACATAATATGGTTAGAGAAGCAAATGTACGTCAGGCTACAGCAGAGCGCTTATTAGAGGAAAGTCGTATGAAAGCCGAGGTTTTAGCTGCCGAAGTAGCAGCATTGAAAACGTTAGTTTTAACTTCAACACCGGCGAAACCAAATTTTCATTTACATCCGCAAATCGATACGAAAAGTCGTTCAAATAGCGAAGATGGTCAACAGGGTCTTTTTACGCGAAAACACAGAAGGTAAATTAAGTTTTAATTATTATATAATTAATTTTTATTATATAAGAATTTTATATATTTTTTAATTCTAGATCACCATCGCATTTCAACTTAAAATACGGTCGAGAGAACTCTCCACCGGATTCCCCGCTAAAAGAACAAAGACCGTCTTTACCATCCGATCGAGAGACTCTAGAGAGAGATTGGAAAAAAGATTCGGACAAAGAAAAGGACAAAGAGTGTAAAGATTTTGGCCTCGAAGTTGATCCTAGAATACATACAGAATTTCTTAAATGGAAAGCTAATCCATGTGTAGATAAAGGTGATCCTTTTGTTGATAGAGTATTTAAAGAAGACATCGATCTTTGCCTTGATTTCCCTAATAAAGAATTAGGAACAAAAGTTAGGCAAGCTGTTCTCGATGGTATCATCTTTATCGAAGCGATAAGCGACAAGACTAAATTTACATTTCCAAAGTAATTAATACACATTAAAAGGCACAAAAGGCCATATAAGCATATTTTCTGTAAATATGTAATAAATATATCTCTCATATTATTTTAGAAAGTGTGTGTTACTGGAAGCACCGCGTCAATGTTACTATCGAATGAGGCTCGGGGATCAAGAAAATCAGTGGTACAGCATATCACAAATTTGTCGAAATCGAGTAAGTTTTTCACTTTTATACACAACTTGAAGAAAGTTAAAAAATATTAAACATAATATTACATATGTATTTCTACAGATAATAGCAGTCTGCGATTTTTTGAATTACCTACGTTATATCGAACGTGGCCTTGTTAAAAGTTCAGGTACATATTTACATGCTATATAAGATCTGTGTCGCACATTTATATTAAAAGGACTGAAAACGATCTTTTTATAGTTCACGATGTTTATTGGGAAATTACACGATTACGGAAGGAAATGGCGTTTGCTCGTTTGGGTCTAGCACTATCGTCTTAACGCTCTGTGTGGAGGATTTCTTCTAGTCTTTAAATATAACAAATTAGGCCATGGATCTGTTACATTATTCATTTACATCTATCAACTATAGATTGTTAACAATTTTAATCGTTCCAGCTAGCCTCGATCATTTTTACTATCTACGATCGAGATTCTATAGTGTAAGTGTTAAAATTTTAACGTATAAAAGTTCTTAGAATCCTCTATTATAACGTGAAACGCTTGAAGCTTATTTAAAAAAAGAAAAAAGTTATTTTGAGCCATTTTATAATTTTTAATCGAGATTATAATTTCTAAAATATTGAATCCTATTTTTATTGTTAAACGATGAAGACTTTTAATGATCTGACGTTTATTATATAAGGTATAATTTACTATTATAAACGAATTCAAAAACGTCTCGATCAGTTGTAAAGTGCAATGAAGTATCTTTAAGATATTGGAAAACATGGTGCCTTTTGACTTTCCGCTTATTAATAACACGTAACTAGATTTAAGTTTTATATTTAGCGATGATTTAATCATACCCACGCAGTTAAAATTATTTCGGGACTTCTATAGCATATGCATAGTTAAAATCTCTATTACTTTTTAAACTGTATAATGGCAGAAAGTAATATAAGTAGTTGCATTCCCTTGTTTGAGGCAAAAAAGGTATAAATGTTGTAGTATTAAAGGGTAAATATCTGCAAAATAATTTTGAAATTGTCGATTCGAATGATGACACTCAATGACAACATGTATTATATCGACGAATACTCTCAAGTAGAAAATATTAAATGCATCGAGAGACAGATCAATCGCATTAACATCTATTTCCACTAGCTATCAATGACTATAGCAATTCGTTCAAATTTTTAACATTACCTTATTGCTCATTAATAGTTATTGAAACCTGTAGATGACGAGACAATGTTCTTTTTACACACATGTACATACCTTTGGACTGAACAAGTAAATCTCTAAATTTATTAAAAGTGTTCTATTATAAAATTAAATGGTCAAAGATAAAATAACATAATATAACATGAACAAACATAGAAACAATTGAATTATTTCAATATTTGATAAGAAATATTATAAAATACGTCATCTGTAGATTGTTTATTAAAAATCAAAAGCATAGATGCCAATATGTGAGACAAATTGTTGAACTTTGTATTTTAATTTAAAAATCAATGATATTTTATTGAATATCATGATGATGGTCATAAATTACTAACATTTTATAAAATTTAAACTTAAATCTTGTCCAAAGGTATACAGTTTTCCTTTGTAGAAAGGAGTGTAACGTATTGACAAGGAATATATTCCACTTTGTTGCAAACATTAATCAGTACCTGGTAACTAGCGCGCGAGTATAGAAAGAAAAAAAACAAATGTATGTATACTGTTAAGAATAACATGAAACACTCTTATGTAAATTTTCATGTAATTAACATATGATTAAAATGATAAGTAGTCTCTGAAATTATGAACATTTGATGTGTACAGTGGCTAGAATTACCTTTTATAATCTACCACGTTACGATACAATATTGATTTTTGATTTCATTCATTTTAAATTGTCATATTTTATACTCAATCAGGCATTGTTCTCGTTATACATAAAAGTGTTTCGATCTTCAACAATAAGTAACTTTTTGTGTTACATTGCTTCCATTATACATACTTATGTATGTATTATTTTCTGTCCGAATTATTAACACAAAATATTTATGTTTTATATATTTTTCATGCGTATATCAAATTAAAATGTACGGTTGTTTTTATATAGCGATACGAATAACGATTAAGGACATGTTTCCTGCTTATTAAAGGTGCTTTACAGTGATTATTACAGATATATGTATAAAATGCTTCCAAATGTAAAATTCTTAGACTAATTTTAAATACTTGCTCATAGTAAGTTTTGTACGATCAATCAAAAGAAATGTGTTCGAATGTGCAAATACAAGGAAAACATACTTAATCTTGAAATAATTTTCTGCGAAATTTATAGGTTTGAAGAACAGAATTTTAAATCAAAAGAAATTTTCGTTTATCGCTAAAACAACTGTTGCACTACGTGCATACTACGTTTACGCAGAGTATTGCGCAACAATGATATTCTAAAAAGAATCTAATTAAGTAAATAGTTCATCCTCTTTAATTTCTGTACATAATGTTATTTAAGAAGATCGGAATATGAACTCATTAGGTATATGTAATCTGAACTAATTGTGAAGACACAGAAAATAAAATTATAACGATATGTACATGTTAAATAGTGCAATTAGAAGTATTCTCAATAGTACTTGTGCAAATTATTCAAGTTGCCAAAGATCGCTTCCGAATAATTTTTATCGAGACATTGTAAGTTACACATTTAGATGTGATTTATAGGTTCATATAGATTCAGAAAGACTAAAACAACTTCCGCATAATTACACACAGGAATTGTAATAACTAATATAGAAAAGTCTATCATAATATAGTGGTTCTATTTAAATATAAATTTTCTATATTAAAATAAGAAACGTGCGATCTTTCGTTATATCGATAAGTTCTATGTATTGTAAATGTAACTACATACTTCCTCATCTAATTATCAGTTGAATAAAATTATCTTTAAGTTAATCTTAATTATTTAGTAATAATTTTCTCTTATAATTACAAATATTCGAATTCTTTATATTGTAGAAATGACAAAAGACGTGTAACAAAATATAATAGTGTTGCTGTTGTTTTCGAATGTTTATAATTGTGTACTTTTAAACTATAAACTATCCTTACACTACATATTTACAGGTGTTACAAAATGAATGAGAACTTACTCAAATGTCGAATATACATATACTAGGATACACCGGCCACTAGATGGTGCTGGACAACAAAATCCCTCAGTTTTTACTCCGCCTGAATGTTTTATCCTGAGGATCTTTATTTATTCTCCTTAAATCCGTAGTAAGAGATAACACTTCACGCATTCGAGCATCGTTGGTTGGACAGTTCGGACACCAATCTACAAATATCGAAGTACAATATGTGGAAATCTGTAGTGTTCATAACGCTCAGCGCTGTTGGAATAGGCATTTTCTTAAAGTAAGTGAATTTAATTTTAACAGATAACTAACGGCACATTACACGACCTTAAAAAAATATGAATCACTTATTCAAGTTAATTAAATCAATCCTATAATTATGTTTATTCCATGCAAAGATTTATTTTTTATTCATTATTAAGCACCGTTATTATTTGTATACATTTTCCAGTTGCAAAGAAAACTAGAAAAAAATAAAAAGGATGAAAATAATAAAATATTTTGCAAATATATTTGTCACTATACATATAATATTATTAACAACGAAAGATGTGTAAAAAATATCTTGACGAGTTCTGATTTCAACAAGTATTCGATACTTTGATATGTTAAAATCTACTCGAGAATAAATCATTACCTATTTTAAAAGTATAATGCGAATGACCCGAGTGTGATCATAAGAATACAATTATAATAACTTTTGTTCTGTAGACAATGTTCGTGTTTTCTATTGATTACGCCTTTGTAACGTAGCTAAAATACAATCTAACATTAATATCGATCTTAATAAGTCGCATTCATTTTAAATTGTTATTAATTTTTTTCATAGAATGAATATGTAAACTGTCCTTTTTTTCATATAATATCGAGTCGTGTGTCATTTCAACTGTACAATATAGCGAATAATACACTCAGCATTGCCAAGTCATCGTAAGATACATACTCAGATAGAAATAATACAAAGTATATTTGCGAGTATAACAGTTATCAGTTAACTTCCAAAATGATTACAGGTTCGTTATATAAGTAGTGATCCAAAGTAGAAACTATATAAGTTAATTAAAAGATGGTTGAAACATAAATAATATCGATCTAAGTTTTATTGAATATTCAACTGTCCGTACTAACGCGTAATACCTATGTGCAGGACAAGTTTAGAAGATACCGGTGAAGGTCATATTCATTCTATCTCTATATAATTCAAATAATCAAATCGTACAAAATCCTTTCATAAAATTTATTAATCGACATTTTTTTTTAGCAAAAAATGAACAAAATCTTCTAAAAAATTAATCGATTAATATATGTATCAATATAAATATCCTGAATAAATATTTCCATTCATCATGCTAATATTATGATTCCCATAAAATGTGTGTCTTCTGAAGATAAAATAAACAATAAAATTTAAATCATTCAAGTTTATTCTCCCGGTATCTTAAAGTAAGCAAAAGGACAAGGCTGTTAAATATCTAATCTGGCTAAAAATTGATTTGTTAGAAAATTTAGTTTTATCTGTTTAGTTATCAATTAAATTGATAATGTATATCTATGCTTGATAATTGTATACGTATATTATCAAAAAATGGTATTTTGTGTTAAGTCATATCTTCTCGGTTAGATCATTTTTGATCGAAGGTCAATTTCTTAAATACAATAAAATAAATGGAACCGTCTCCGTTACTTTCCACGTAAGTATCTCCCCAATCCTTTTGATACACAAACTGTAACATACATTTTTTTTTCCGTAAAGTACAAAGTTCATCGACAACGTCACAGGATTATCTTAAATTATACCGCTGCTACTTCGATCAGACAGAAGTACATTTCTAAGGATAAAAATACTTAATTGCAGCGTTATCTAACTGTCAATACTAAATGTCTTACGATTCCAAGCACATTTTTATTATACCAATAAATATATTTTACGAAAATTATTTACGAATAGAGAACTAAAATAAAATGATTATACAGTTAACAAGCAAATGTTTAACGAAAACATGTCAAACAAATTGATAAAACATGATCACTAATGTAATTTTTAATATTTTTTTCGTGATTTCCTGTCGACCATAAGATAGATTCAAGATACAATTTTCTAACATGTTTCAACAATATTTCTTTAGCTACCCGGATGAACTTCCAGTACCAACCTTACCAGAAACAAATTGGGGCCCGAAGAAGAATGTGAAAGATTCTACCGAAATTCGACCCTTTAAAATCGATGTACCCGCATCGGTACGAAATATTATAAATAATATTTATTTAGTTAGTAAGTAAAGTCATATTTGTTGAGTTTTACTTTTTTTCGAAGGTCATCGGGGATCTAAAATATCGACTTGAACATAGAAGACCGTACGTTGAACCGTTAGAAGATGTAGCTTGGACTTACGGAATTTCCACGAAATATCTGAACACGGTACTTGATTACTGGAAAAACAAATATAACTGGACCGAGAGACAAGCATTGTTGAATAAGTATCCTCAGTTCAAAACAATTATCCAAGGTAATCATTATCTGTAATCAGTACCGTAATTTTCAATGAAGAAAAGAGGGTAAAAAGCATCAGAAAAGCATACTGTAAAGTTTTATAAATACTAGGTTTGGATATACACTTTTACCATGTTCGACCAACAAACCTTCCAAAGGATAAAAACTTGAAAGTTTTACCCTTATTGTTACTGCATGGATGGCCTGGATCTGTCGTCGAATTTCAAAAAATTATACCTATGCTGACAAAACCATGGCCTAAACATGACTTTGTGTTCGAACTCGTTATACCGTCTCTACCTGGTTATGGATTCTCAGAAGGAGCTGTTCGACCAGGAATGGCCACTGCTCAAGTAATATTTTACTTTTGAATGTAAATAAATTGAGAAATAACCAGTGACTTTTAACTTCTTAAAAAATTTCTTATCTAGATGGCAGTGATATTCAAGAATTTGATGCACAGGCTTGGTTTTGATAAATTTTACGTTCAAGGAGGAGATTGGGGAGCTCTTGTCACTTCTAACATGGCTGCTCTTTATCCAGAAAAGTTAGTAAATATAATACTTCGACTCTCAAAATTCGCGAGAAACATAAATTTGCTTTTAGGGTAATTGGTTTGCACACCAACATGTGTGCTGCACTTACACCAAAGGCGATGTTTTGGACGTTTATTGGCTCCTATTTCCCATCATTAGTAGGAGGTAGTGAAAATTATGAGCTATTCTATCCTCTCAGTAAAGTTTTACTATCCATGATTGAAGAATCTGGGTACTTCCATATACAGGCTACAAAGCCAGATACAGTAGGTAAGAGGTGTTGTCCTTTATTACAAATAATCAACACACTATAAGGACTGAAATATATAAAATTTATAACACTTTTTATCAGGAGTTGGGCTAACATCTTCACCAGATGGTTTGGCAGCATATATTTTTGAAAAATTCAGTACATGGACAAATAAAGAATATAAACACAGAAATGATGGTGGACTTTTAGAAAAATATACATTGGACGAACTTCTGGATAATGTAATGTTATACTGGGTTACCAGTAGTATTACCACAAGTGTTCGTCTTTATTCTGAGAACTTTAGTGCAGCATACCAAGCTTTGAAAATTGAACGGTAAGTTTAAGATTATTTTTTACTTGTATAAGCATTAAAATAATTGGTATATTATGATAATATCTGCATCAATACTGATTCCATTTTAGATTACCTGTGAAAGTTCCTACTGCTTGTGCAATTTTCCCCAATGAACTTTTAGCAACACCCAAGAGTCTTCTTGCAGACAGATTTCCTAATTTAATTCAATATAATATTTTGAAAAGCGGAGGTCACTTTGCAGCCTTTGAAGAGCCCAAACTTCTGGCTGAAGATATTTTTAGTTTCGTGAAAAAACTAACAGAGTCTACAGGGAAATCCTCATAGAATGAACAATTAATGTTAAGGAAATTTTAATAATGATATTTACGTTGCTATTGATATACAGTTTTAAAATGTTTTAATAAATTGTTGTATATATTTCATATTAAATATGTATGAAAACGTAAGTCATTAATATTTATTACCTTTTATAACTTAATACAGTTTATGTAATACCTTCAAACATGAACATATAACAAATTTGCTTAATTTAACTGGTACAATCAATAAATGTTTGTTATTTACTAGTAATTAGTTCATTAGCAATTAAATAGTACCAGCACCAGACTTTTCAACATTTTCCAACAAAGTCTGTAAATTAGACTCGAATAGTTCACATCTAATTGGCATCTCCAATGAATAAAAAGGATTTTTTAAAGCATAATCTGCATATAATTCATATACCCTTTTCAATAAAATTTCTATTCCACTTTGTGAAGGTTCTGCAACAACGATGAATTTGATACCAGTTAATGTTTGGTAACAATGCAATCTAAATGTATCGGCTTCTAAAATTTCAATTCCAGAACAATGTGGTTCAGGACTTAATTGACTAGCAATTGCAAATAAAGGATAAAACATAGATGCTAGAAAAATCTTTTCATTGGTTGTCATTCTAGCACGAGTAAATCGAAGCGACACAGGAAAATTGTCTGGATGTTCAAGCAATTCAAATATATCTTTTCCATTTTCTAATTCTCTTCCTACTACAGGACTGCCGTTTACCGCTGTTAAAACATGACCCACTGTAATAAGTAAATTATACGCTTAATATGATAACAGTGTTTGTTTTTAAACTTTAAAGTGGATTTTATTTTTACCGTTAATTCCATCCTTCTGACCAAACGATACAACCATTTTCTTGTTTTCATAACCTAACTTTACATCCAACGGATAATTAAATGTCTTTTCATTTTCTATTCGTGGAACATTATGATCATGATTAAAAATTAGTCCACCCGATTTTGATACGATATAAACACCGTAAATAACCATTATTAAATACACATTTACGGTATCCTCTTTACAACTTGTACTATTTATTTACATATACAACTGTCGGTTGCTGTCAATAATAATTTTTTTAGATTATGTTATCTTTGTATTTATAAGAAGTAACTATTTCAATACCAACATAAAGTATCTTACTTTGCAATTTTTTTTCTTATAATTGGAATCGCACTTTTCATTCCATGATCCTGACAGAAGCGTATACTGAAGTTATATTATGGAAGAAAGTTCACATTTCTCTCATAAAATTTATAAAAGTGATCCTTTATCGTTTAAAAATTATGTTGGCTTACAAGTAAATATTTTGACAGAAGATGGAACCACAAGTTCAGGTATCGTGTATACAGTTGATCCCGTATCAGAGAGGTTAGAAGTTTTAACGTTATACATATTCTCATTTTCTATTGTACATTTCCTATTATGTTTATAATGATCGACATACTATTTTACAGTGTCGTACTGCTACAGGGCTGCCAACAAAATCATTTAAAGATCGTTTTTGGCCATGCAATAAAAAACGTTGAAATTTGCACAGACAAATTGTACGAATTACCAGAATTATTTACGACTACACCAACAAATTTGTCTCGATCGGCTATAGAAAGACGAAAAAATGCCGTAATTAAAATACTTCGAGAAAATAGATTCGGTGTAAAAGAAGAAAATGACATCATTACAGTTGAAAATATTCTTTCGATAAAACCACCATACGAATCTATCAATTGTGTTTGTGCTAATAGCATTATTTTGGGAAGAATTCAAAATCTTCTTTCTTGCATTGAAATTTAATGAAATACTTTAAGTATCACATACTGTTTTTACTTAATTAAAAAGATAGATTTGTATTGAAAACACTCCTTAGTAACTCACAATATATGTAGGTAACCAATGAATTATAAAACAATACCATTCCTTTTAAAAAAATTTTATTTTAAAATTTGAACTCTATTTTTTTATTACCATAAAATATTTTTCTATCTCAAATATTATCTAAAATTACGATCTTTCGATATAAGTTAACGGTAGATGACGGTTTGATTCACCGTTAAATTTAACTTTGATATAAACATGTATTTATTAAAAAATTACTTCAATTTCTGGAAATTGGATGTATTCGTAAGTTTTGTTACTTTTGATTTCAAGAAACATAGAGACCTCAGAAACATTAAAAGGATATAATTTCTTTTACTGCAATTTGCTACTTTGTCAGAACAGTAAATCTGTTATGCTTTAAGAATAAATAGTTTATTTGGTAGAGGTATATTAAAATAAGTTCTACAGCCCTTTTTAAAATTTGCGAATTTTAACTTTAAAAAAACAATCGATTTTATAACATTTTAACAATTTAAATACGCAGTAATATAGTTATGTTCAAAAATTAAAAAATTCTCGAAACTGTTCTGCTAAAAACGTGCACGCGCTTCTATGTTCTATTTAGAATAATTATCTTTATTTACAATAATAATCTTAAAAAATAAAGTGGACTAAAAAATTACAGACGAAAATTTTTAAAAATCAATTATCATAAACCGTTATCACATAATTGAAACTATTATATATGAGTTCGTATCATTTTGAGAGAAAAAGCACATCGAATTTTTTGTTCATTCCGAGATTAAACCTTTCGCTGTGGCCACTGAGTTTGCAAATCGCATATTTCAACGGACCAAACAAGTTCATTTTATCGAGGATTTAAGCAATTCAAACGAATATTAAATGTATCAAATACCCTATTTGAACTGTTTATCGCAACTGTAAGTTTTTTAGCGCGTATAGACGAAAAAGTATTAACTACGAAACGTAGATAATTTTGCAACGCTTTGTACTGTCGCATACAGGACGTGCTATTATCTAAGACATTTGTCACAGCAAAAGGATTGAAATTCGATGTAAAAGCTCAATATAAAATAAATGCAATTAAGGCAGTGCGCCGATGCAGAATGGCGGCAAAAAGCTTCAAATATTCACAAAAAGAAAAGAATGTTGGTTCGACCTTTTCCATTTTTTAGAAAAATATCGAACTTCTAGCTTCTCTATTGGCGTAGGAAAGAAAAATTATTCGTGAATTATTTGTTAGAACTACCTTGTGGATCTAGGATCAGTTGGCATATCACAGCCATCGATATGTGCATATGCCTCTACGAGCCTGGTGCACGTAAAATATGGGGGGCAACCGAACTCTGACGCACTCTTGGCTTCCCCATTAACATTTCATAATTCGTTGTATGCTGTTGGAGAGAATCGTGAAAGAACTATCGATTCGTATCAATCATTTAACATTTTAGTATGTATCGATAAAGAGAAAGAAACATTTCCTTCTAAAATAAAATATCCTTACTATTTAATTTTATATTAGATCAAGATATTCGACGATTTTATCGACGATATCTTTATAATTTGTGATGTACTTTAATTAAGCGGCGTAACGTGTGCATCAATGGAAAAGCAAATGAAAGAATGCGTGTAGAGTTCTTCCAAGGCAGTGTCTCTCTCCATAGAAGTACAAAACGCTTCTTTGGAGCAAGGTAAATGTCCTAGACAGTTTATTTCTTATGCAGTAGGTCATTCGGTTTCCCCATCAGAATAGTATTCTATAGGAGTTGGATCGCTAATTTTACGAGAATATCTTAATCCCAAAGAATCTGCGAGACTTTCGATACGCGACAATACCTAGAACGATAGAAAAAAAAAGTAAAACTTTCGATCGAACAGATTTTGCGATACAAAGAAAATAAACGATATTTGGGGGAGGGAGGGCACTGGATTACTTACATAATCTAACTGTTGTTTAGTATGCGCGGCAGAAAGACAAAACCGTATTCTACCTTCCATTAACGGAGTTGCTGGAAATCCAACACCAACTGCTGCTATGTTGTGTGTCGTCAAGGTTCGTACAACCGCGCTGTTACATCGAATAATAATTACTTTGATTTGCAATATAGTTTGCAATCCGAAATTGCAATTTTTAATACGTACCCAATTTTAGAAAACAAATAAACTAACATAGGTACAACGGGTGAATCTTCATTTCCATAAATGATGACTCCAATTTGATTGAGTCTACGCCTAAAGTACCTTGTATTTCTCGCTAATTGCTTCGTTCTTTTTTTGCCTTCGTCCGTACCATCTTCACCACAAATAATCTTCATCGAAGCAATGATTTGTTGAGCTACCGGTGGTGACATGGCCGCTGCATAAGTATGCGCGTGACTGTATATCCTTAAATGATTGATTAATTTCTGAAATCATGGAACAATCGTCATTGTTACTTTTGAAAAACGATAACGGACTATAAATACAGTTTATCGCGGTATAAGATATTCAGGATCATTACTTACTTTTGTTCCAGCAATATAACCACCAGCAGAGCCGAAGCTTTTTGTAAAAGTTCCCATAAGTATATCCACTTCTCGTGGATCAATTCCATAATAATCACAAACACCTCTTCCATGTTTGCCCAAAGCACCGGTGCTATGGGCCTCGTCCAAATAAAGATAAGCCTACGATGGTCGATTAAAATTTAATATAAGAAAAAAATCAACGATAGATTCATACCGGAACAACTTTATTTACTTTGTACTTTTTTTTGAGTTCCACAATCTCTGGTAAATGAACGATAGAACCTTCCATGGAATAGACACCTTCTACGACAATTAATATTTTCTTCCAAGGTTCTCCAGATCCAGGTTGACCAAAAACTATAGCGTTTTTCAGACGACTCTCTAAATCTTTTACATCTAAGCCAACATAATTCAACGTTAAAATTTGTTCGATTGTTCTTCGTTAGTTGATTTACCATTGTGCTGAAACACTCTAACGGTAGCACCGGACAATCTCAATCCGAGTATCAACGAAGCATGATTTTTTTCATCGCTAAGCACCAAACATCCTTTAGTTAGGAACGAAGGTAGATTAAGAGCATTCGTTGCGAAGCCCATTCCAAAAATAATCGCATCTTCCACGCCCAGAAATCTTGCTGTTAACTGTTCCAATTCATCGTGGATTGGCATATTTCCTTCGTATAAAAAAACAACGATCAAAATTCGACAACATCATGAAACCGACGATAGCGATATGCGAGGAGAATGAATTACCAAGCTCGAGACGAGAACTACAACTGCTACAACCAAACTTTTTTAGAACCTCGATACTTTGATCGGCACATTTGCCGTTTGATTCGGCGAAACCTAGATAATTGTACGATCCCAAATTGATGCATTCCGTGGTCGTTCCTGTAAATCTGAAGATCAACAATATAAATTAAACAGGCGAATTTTCAACGGTTCGTGTTGAAACTACTGCTAGAACAAGTTGCACAACTTTGATTTTCAAGTTATAAGCCTGATTTCGCGTTCGCTGGCCGTATAATCTCATCGAGTTCTTCATTACATTTAATCAAGACAAATGTCTGCCTTCCTGTATCACCGATAGCGTTACGATTTTCAAATCTGTACAGTTCCTTCGCTAGCAACGGATTAATTATCTCTGATAATCATAGAGAAATGTTACAATGGCTAATTGATATTATACGAGGCGGAAGTAAAAATCTAAAGATCAATTATTCACAGATTTTTCGAAGATAATTAAGTAAGGACGGAACGTGAAACTTTCGAGAATCGCGATAAATATTGGATAGGAATTAAGCGAAGAATCGCGTTAAATCTTTAGCGATGGTACGGCGATATTAAAACACCTGCAAAACCAGTGATTATAGCTGTTCGATCGATACTAACGTAAGTTTCGTACTGTTTTATTACTGCTGTGACTCTTTTCGTTAATTCGTCAACTTACTGAAACGTCCATCCATAATCGTGCGTCACTCTATCCTTAAGCGTAACTGTAGCACCTGGAACAGAGCATATTGGCCTATTCCAACAATCTCTGACCCTTCTATATACATATCGGAGGTAAAATTCTTCGAAATGTTCGTAAAGCGGCGCGTAACCCTGAAACAACGTTTCGATTAATATGTTTTCGAACGATTCAAATCAAGATAGTATTTCTATACAACATTTTTAATAACCATTTGACAACATAATATCGTTTTCACCGGAACTACATATTTTCTCTATTGCGAATACGTATATTCTTATCTTTAACAAAGATTAGATATTGAGTTACGCCTTGTCAATGATTCATTGGCATTAAGAAAGGAGTTACCTAAGATATTCATATCGATTACAATAACGAAAAATTACTACAATTGAACGAAATTTTTATTTGATCACAACTTGTTTCAATTTCTCTTCCAAGATTTCCTTTTATCCGAAGGAGCAAATGTCGCGTCAAAGTTATGGCGGGAAAAGAAGGAATTAGTTTTTCGCGCGCAATCATTCCGAATAGCCGTCATAATTTTAACCGTCAGTACACTGCGTTGTTCGTTTGTTCGCCAAACGATCGAACTACGGAAAACCATAAGTGCGATACTTTCAATAATTTAAGGTCGAACTTCGATCGCGTGTACGCAGGTCGTTCACAATTTAAAAAAGAACAAAGAATATAACAAACGAGGTGAAAGCCAGAACCTGGAGCATCTTGAATATTCTTCTATAAAGAGAGTCACTGAACTTGTTCTAAAAGTGTCATAGAATAGATTGCTCTTGAAACATTCTTAGCGCCTTACCTCTATCGATTTCCTTTTCTAAGAAATATAATCTAACGATACACTGGACATACAAATGCTACAGGTGTAAAAATAAATCGGTATTAATATTTAACCGTTCTTCGAATCATGATTAAATAGAAGAATCTGATCTTTTTATAAGGATAAATAAATTTTAAAGAGGATTAAAAATGCCTCCATATTTCTTCAGATAATTCCTTTTTTTATTTGTACAAAGTAATTCGTTTCCATCTCCTTACCTCTCTATTGTATTCTTGTGCGACTTTCGGCGTGAAAAATAATTGGTTTATAAAACCGAGGAACATAAGAATATAGAAGCCGAGGTGGGTCAGTGCTGCTGTGATGAACGGTATCCTCTCGAACGACTCCTTCGACCTCGATGTAACCGGCTCTGTCTTTCTTTCTTTCTCTGTGAACTAATTACAAGTTGCTCTTATGTAATTCCATTTATTTTCGTGTCAACCATACTTTGCACGAGTCTTTCGTCATTCGTTGTTTTTTAAAGCTTGCAAAAAATGGATGAGCGATAAAAGCAAAGGAAATCATTAAAAATCACTGATACGATAAATGGGAGAGGAAACGGCCTGTTCAGAGTAGTGGCAGTACATAGTAGAGAATAAACTCGCTCTTATTTATATCGGTTTAATTTTATTCGAATTCGTCGCATCGAATATCGTACATCTTCGTGCAATACAATTCTGTACAAGACTGGTTTCGATTAACAGCCAAAAACATAGTGGATTTGAAGGAATTAAGTTTTCTAATATTTTCTATCATAAGACATTATAAGTCGTTGATAACCGGCTATTAACGATGACTTTACCGAGAGATTAAGTAATCTCTTGCAAAGGTATACGATAATGTGATTCTTTAATGTTTACATATCAAGGTTATAAACAAGGAAAATACTAGGATTTCATCATTAGCAATTAACAAATATTAGATAAACTGGGCAACCAACACTAATAAATAGTAGATAAAGTTAGGTCATTTTTACCGCAAGCTGGAATGCCTCTAACGCATTGAAAAAAAAGTAAAAACGAGAAAAACGCCAAAATCGATAACCCCGTATCTGTACGATCTTTCAGCGCGTTACGAACGGAAATGAAACCCAAATTTATCGAAACTTTAATACTCGTGTTTTAAGCGTAAAAGAAAAAATAGGTAATCGAGATACGATATTTTATAAATAACGATATTTCCCTCTTTCAACATATTTAACCTCAATTGGAATTTGTACCAGTTAAATGACACGTGACTTGAAAGAAATTTTATTAAAAAAGTATCTTCGCTCTTCTAAATCGACACTACGTTCAACTGAACGTTTTGACATCTCGCCTACGTTATCTTACAGCAAATGAGGGTATTAACTCGTAATACTTCTTTGAATACGACAATATTCGTAATTCTTGATACATGACGTAATTTACAAAAGATTCGTAAATGAACGGTAACATAAATGTTTATCAGCATCATGAGAAAGTATTAACTCCTTTCGTTGAAATTAGACGTTGATACGTTTAGGGTTTAAAGCTGTTCCTTTTCAAATGTCTAACCTTCGAGTACTGCGGCATTTCATCGGCAATCGCATTGTTAAAGTATTACGTGAAGTATCAATCGTAAAAATAGGAAACGTTTGAATTTATTCCGGACATGTTCCGTTACAACATTTGTCACTGCATAAATGTAACAAATGTTGAAACAAATTGACATGTCTTTTCACATGACACCAGAAAAGAATGAAATTGTCATTTAAATGTACTTTGATCATAATATGATCTTAAATAAAATACAAGGTTATATTTATAAAGTACCGATAAACGGACCAACTCTGACAAGTGTAAATTCTTGAATCAAAAGTCAATTGATAAAGAACAGAATTAATTCGAATACGTGATTCGTTGCACTTGAATTCTTTTCGAACGATTTTTTTCTTCAATCTTTACAATGTTCTTTACGAATTTAATCATTAATGTTCAAAAAGAAATCTGTTACAACTGTTATAAACATAGCGTTGGTTTCTTATATATTAAAACATAGATAGCAAAGAGTAATTAACATGCTTATTCCAAAAACAGAAAGGTCAATTGTGATACAATGTAGTAACTGTCAATGGATTCCAGCATTTAAATCTTTCACAAGTAATAGAACTTTTAAACAAAACTAATACGCGTGACAAGTGACGATCTAACCTGTACACGTCCATTGCTTTGTAAACCGGCATGGCCATTAGTCACGATGTTTTCGTGAGAGGTTAAGCCGTTTCTACTGCTCATTTTCTCCTCGTGTTCATTCAACCTTCTCCTGGTGGTAGTCTGCGCCGCCATTTTGCGAAGGGCGAATCTTTCACCAAACGTCGTAGGACCGAAGAGAGAAAGAGAGAGAAAGCGGAAAAAGAGAGTACACGCGTCAACGCGCTACGAAGGACAAGCAAAGACTGACGCTCAGGCCACGCGTCGTGATATTAGCGACGCATGCGCATTTTGTGACCGCGATTTACGGAGAAACGCAGGGATACCCGGGTTTACGCATGCGCCTATTAAAATGAATTAGCGTGATCACTCGTACGATTAGTGGATAATTACGAACAGTGATAATTAAACTAATGAACTCGTACATTGAAATTAATTCGTCTTTTAATAACTCTCAAGAACGAAGGTACCCATTAAAGGTAAAGACAATAAAAATCAGTTTGTACTTTTATTCATTTCTGTCAATTTTATAGTTTCCTGAAAAAAGAACCTCTGTTCGTGTGTTGCACTGAAATTCTAATAAGCCTTTATTGTATTTATACCGGTATATAAATTTCAATTACTAACAAAGTTTATTTACTTGTTGAATGTGTACTTGAAACTGTTTAGTTTGTTATTCACCGCTATATGACCGCGATTTTAATACAGGGTACTTGTTCTGCGCTTGCGCGTTCATAACTATATATATTTTCGCGTGTGTATGTACGAAAATCCGCAACAACTTATAGATGGTAAATGAAACATGTATACGCATTTAGATCGATTGTTTATATTTATGTTTTTGATTAAACGGTATTGGTTAATCAGGAAAATGAAAATATTAAGTATAAAACGAGTCACTTGCCAAACTAAAATGTTGAGAAAATAATAATTGATCAATTTGGTAAATTTTTAATTTACAAAGAAAGGTTTTTTATAAATCATATCGTTCGATTGTTTCAATAACTCTTTTTTAATATAGTCTATATGTACTTAACGTAATACTTAATCACGACACATCTGAAATCATTATTCACACCTATGTATGTAGACTTTCTGATATGACTCATTGTCCTAACTCCTGTATCTCCCTCCAGCTTTCTAGGGAAGCAGTGGGAGAAACAAGCTCAATTTTTATTGGTTTAGTCTCAGGAACGAACGAGAATTACCAAGTTCGAGCTTCGATGCTTTTTAATTTTGTCATGTAAAATTTTTCTTCCCTAACAGCAAATAGAAAAGTTCAATATGTACTTACTAATTTTTCAAATGTTCCAACTTTACGATTAAAAATTATTATATATTTTTCATGTTTTTATTTATAATTATAAAAATGCTAACTTATTTAAATAGGTGTTATAAATAAATATACATGTAATCTTTACGCGATATGCTTTCTAAAACTATTTATTCAAGTGATTAATCACCCTTTATATGTACATCCCTGGCGCAGACGGCGATGGTGGGGCTGAAACCCTCCTATGCACACCCTGTGTAGAGATACTCTGTCACAGACGTGCTTTGGAATCGAGCTCGCCCGTCAGAGAGTGAACGTTAAACCGGTTTATCTTATTTAACGTCTGTAACTTATTGTTAAAGTTTAAATAAAATATTGTGATTTAATTCATAAGAAGTATTGAACAAAAGAGTTATTAAACTACCGAGTTAAACAAAAATCATACTGATAAAACTTCAAATAAAAAGGTGATAAAAACGAAGTGGAACGTTAACATTATCGTTGCGAATAGAATCTTTCGAAGACTGTCTTTATCGTTAGACAGTCCGAACATCTTTAAAACGAGTTAAAGTAATATTCTTATTTAGAAGTTGTAAGAGAAAAAGAAAAATATTAAAAGCGTTCCAAAAGGAAACTTGAATTCTATGACAGGATAATTGTCTCCTCGCGTGTAGCAAAGATGGCTGAGTTAAAGGAACAACCAATCAGAAGGGAGCACGATTCGATGGACGATTTTGAGCATCTCGAACACGTACAGGATGGACAATCAAGTCATCTGGAACCTCAAACTACAAAAGTACATGAACATCAAGAACTCAATGTAGAAAAGGATATGATTAATTTTTCTCCTAATCAATCATTAAACGAACCAGAAGATCCAAGAAAATCAACGCTACTTCTGTTAGAATCTGAAAAAGGTAAACCGACCGTAGAAAGTAACTTGGAGGTTAGATCAAAGGAACCAGAACATGATTTGTTGACGGGTAAAATAGAAGATCAATCAGAAGTTATGAACGTTGAATCGATTAGTAAAAAGGAAGAGGAAAAACCGAAAACCGTAGAGAACGTAGAGGTTAAGGATAATAAAATCGTAGATCAGGGACCGGCAGTTGTTTCGTCTTTGGAGAAAAAAGCGGATGATGTATGGAACACCGTTGAAAAATCTCAACCTATTTTAGAACCTATTTCAAAGGAACAGAAAAAAGAAAAAAGTGTGAGTGAATATGTGCTTGCTGAAACAGGAAAAAAAGAACGAATCGGTGTACCAGAGACCAAGGAATCTGAATTTGAATCAGAACCAGAAGCATCACCGGCGAAAAGTTTCAGATCGGTCAAACAAGACGTAAAAACAGAAAGAATAGAAGAAGTAGAAATCGCGCCAAAAGAGATTTTTAGCAGCATGGGAATCGGTGAGTGCATGCAAACATTTATTTATATATACATATATATAGATATACATATTTTTAAAGATGCGACGTCACGTCTCGATGATTAGATCTAAAGGTTTCTATTAGGTTAGAAAATCTACGAATAAGTTAAAAATAAAAAATACTAAAGAGTCGTCGAAGATAACGCGAATGCTCGGTACGGCAGTTTTCCTTCAATTCGATCGATGCCGCTACGATTCGAATTAGTAATATCGGTTTATTTCGATACATATTAAAAATATTTATTCGAACATTTCGATTATCAACCTCCAAAGTCTTGAAAGCAGAAACGATCGGTATATGCTTACGAGGCATTAAGTAATTTAGCATCTTTGTACGAAGTGAGCCACGCTTCCGCTTGGCTACAACGTCATTGCTTTTCTGAGCCGTAACGATGCGATTATTTATTCCAGACACGTCACACTCCTTTTTAAGATGATTTTTTATTCCCTTACTAATTCAATAAGAATCTGATCCGCGAAAGATACGTATGTTTCACGAAACATCGTTTCTGTTCTATATGTATATTTTGTCATTGGGAAGACTGAACAAACACTTGTACATTTTAAGCCATAAAATACATGCTCGATTACGCAGACAAAATTATGTACATGTTTTAAAATTGTGATTCGCGATAATAACTGCATATATTTTGCGATAACGTTGTCAATGCTTGTTTCGCGTTAAATATAAGGATGTCGAGATACGAGCCGCAATGAGTATTATATTTTAATTGTGTCCAATTACATAATTTAAAATCAATGTTCCGTTATCATAATACGGTGTAACTCATTGTTCTCACAGAAAATAGTATCGTTATACCGTTATTTGTTTGCGATTATACGATGAATAACGGTAGAGAAGAATTTTGCGTTCGTAATTCTGTGTACATATTTATGATTCATATTAAGTTAGTCTCATTAAGGGGGTATCATCGTATGTTAGTACCTTGAGGTACCGTATTATTTGTGAACGTCAGCGATTACTAATATATATTATAAATTTCTTTAAAATAATTCAGTACTTTAATTACGAATTACCGATTTCTAAACGTGTGGCTGAGTAAACTTATGCGTCATCGCGTAACAATGCGCGAGATACTGATCCTTGTGCGGATATTATGTAGGCATATTTTCAGTTTTTTCCTCCATTCTTAATTTAGAGCAACTATATCGAAATTTGTAGATCGTTTTCACGTTGCTGTCTAATGATTATTCGAGGAAAAACGAAATAAGACGCAAGAAACCTTCGATCGATGGAATTGCGAATTGCGTGAGGTTACATCATGTTGCACCATAAAGTAGGGGACATACACATTTTGCGTATGGTTTCCACCGTAAATCGAAAACACCCGTTTCCTCTTTCTATATTGATCCACGGGCTACCTCATGACGTCCTTCGGTTGAACCAATGAGAAGATCCAGCCCATGGGATAACTACGCCATAGAATCATGCATTAGAATTTGGCTCGATCTACTTTCATTATGAAGTATACTTTTATCGCGAACATATACCACATGATACATACACCAGGAGTTAATCTCTTTTGATTGTTCGAAGAAACTAAAGCGTTATCCGAAATATGTTTTTCCCAGTACCCTGCTTTCGAAGTATAATTTTCATTCTTCGGTGAGATATTTTTATACGTTGTTTCAGAACGAAAAATTTCGCCTCTGACTCACCACGTATTTTCGACCGTCGCACACAACAGGTCACATTGTTTCTTTCAAATTCTTTTACATATTCGAAATAAAGTAATCATAATAGAGTTATCATTAAATTCTATAACAAATAAAACACAAATATTACTTTCGTTTGCTTTTACTGTTTCTTGGAAATGATCTCTGCAATTTCTAAGTGGTGCATGAAGTAAAGAAAGTAAAGTTACGCGTTTCCAATTAAATGTTTTTAATAATATCATTTCATTTAGAGCGTCAGGCTTCGTGAACTCTAAGACCTGGTTTATTTGCTCCACATAGCTCTCGTTCAATAGAAAACATCTTTATTATTAGAGCTTTGGGTGGAGAAATATTTTTGAAAAATGTTAAAATAGTAAAATGTTATATATAGTATACGTAGTATTTTATTGACAAAATTTCGCACAGAGTTCGTTTCTCAATCTCATGTTGACAGTAGCGATATTTATTATTCGCGCCATCTAACGGGTTTTACAGGAACTCATTGTACTTTGTCGCCGTACTATGCGCCATCTATTCTCGCTTAAAGTAACTAGTTGCGCTTGGTCAGAAGCCCTATCATTTCCTATACAACGTGGAAGTGGTGGGGATATCTGGAACTGTCTACGGGTCGATAATAGTCGTCAGTCCTGTTCTAGCTTCGAGGGGAAGAGTGTTGTTGAAGAGGTTCGCAATTTAAATTACACGAAGTCTTTTTTTTAACGCCAGTTTTAAAATTTTTTGGTATACATCGACAGGCGAACGTACGATCGAGGAAGCGTTTGAATGCAAATAAGTCAGTGACAAGAGAAGAAAAGGTGAAGAAATTAGGAAGAAAGAAGTTTGTGTCGAAAAGTGCGTCGATTGCGCTGTTAGTTCGGATTATCGAGGTAGTGTTCGAATGCGATACGTCTTTGACTCGATCGAGACGCAAGGTTAGGTGAAGATGGAAACGGAGCCGGTGTGTCCTATGAATTTTCCTGCCAAAGAAAAAGACGACGCTGGTGCGGTTTGCAAGAAGCCATGTTCCAGTGTAGCTAATGGCAGTCCTTGCTTCTGGAATATTCTTGATCCGTGTACGTGTATTTATTTACTATTCCTTCGTTCGACGTAACGCACATACTCGATGGTGTTCGGAGCATAAGACATGTCATGCACGGGTTTCATGTAGGGAGCCTAGTTGTACTTCTCGATTAGTGGGGCGTTTACGAAAGGAGCGCTTTGTTCAATTAATAAAGTCGATATTACTTTTATTAAAACGCTCGCATGTATAGAAAATAAACGCGACGTATCATTGATAGGTTCGCTATGACATTGTACCGACTAAAACGTTGCTTGATCAAGTCGAAAGAATTTTTATTTTAATAGAAAAATTAATCTTTCATTTATTTTAAAACGTATATCGTTTGTGTCATGAATTACTGCGCGCTAAAAAGATAAGATTGCAGTAAAAAGCTTAACATTAACGTTCGTATTATTATTACTATTTTTTTTTCTTAGAAATAATAAAACGACGTTGATCTAAAAAGCAAAAATTTTCAAATGTTTCAAAGAACTATCAGAAAGATTCTCGTACATCTTAACGTTGGTCAGTTATAACGAAGATCATTGTGAACAGTTATAGTATATCAGCAAATTTCCAGGGTCATAACACTCGGATATCGGGTTCCTATTTCAGAGTATAAGACTTTCTGTCAAATACGTATATTAATGTTACTTTTAAAATCGGATTAGTGTCACCTTGGCAGGTTTTAAAGAAATACGTTATCATTATCATTATATCAGTCATAACTTATTTGAAATTGTTTTTTCATAAATAAAGAATATTGGATATCAATTGATTTTTAAATAAATGTTAACGGTTTAATCTTTCAAGACATGTCTGACACTGCCTTCAATCACTCCATATCATTATGTCACATAACTTCTGTTAAACGAAATCATTAATTGAATTCATTTCTATTTTTACGAATTCAAAATTCTCTATATATGTTGAAGAACAGTACCAGTATCTCGTATTTTATCTTAATATGTCAGTTACTTGCCACTTATCTATGCTAAAAATATGCTTAATTAAGAAATATTTCTAAAAAAACAAACAGATAAAAAAGAAATAAATTTCTGAAATTTTTCCGTCACCGTGACTGGAACTTGTACCTTTCTTATATTTGTAGTTAAACATCGATAACATATTTAATATTACTACGGATTTAAAAAAACTGTACTCCTTCGATACTGTAGGGATAATGGACCGTTTACGGTAAATAGAAAATAGGAAAAGGAAAATGAAGAGGAGAAATAGAGAATTTTATATCCCTGGGTGCACCGACTGTCTGACATGCGCAGTAGAAACGCGATTTCTAAGTGGGTTATTGATCGGCGACTATCGGTTTTTATAAATATATTGCATACTGAACATTAAAACAGTGATTTTTTTTTATAAAGGAAGAGCAAACATCCTCTTTCCTTTTCAACGAAATGTGTTAACAAATTAAATCTTAAATCTATATGATCTTTGAATTATACGCGTGGATAGGGAGCTTATCGAAATAGATAGGTTATCTTCAAATTATCATCGAATTCTTCTGTACAAATCGCATCGTCACGTCTTCAAATGTAACTCGGATAATCTGTCTGTATTAACCAAAAAATGATGTATCACTCAAGAACCAGACATTTCAAATGTCCAGAATAAGATGTTCAGTTATCAAGTATAAATATAATCGAGAAGCTAATATAATTTTTTTTTTAAACGGTGATTAACGCTTGACAATTAATTTATGTCGTCAAGTTGAATTTCTGCTGTATCAAGTACAGATCAAAGATCACCCTCGTGCAACTTCTTTATCGTAATCGCACGCAAGCTCGAAATAATTTAGCAAAACAAGTATCCAATTGATTGGAAGCAAAATATCAATAATAATTAATTAGCAGAAGTTACGTAAGAAAGTAGCAGTTCGCGTCTGCTATTCCTACATGCATGATATAAGATATAATCCATGTTTTCGAGCATGTTTTTCATCGATTATCGTTTAGATAACAGCATACGAGTTACAAAATGTTCATTTCGAATAAGCGCGGATGATATCGAATTAATTTTCGTGTTTCTGCGATCATAAAAACTAGAAAGAACCGGCAGATTTCAGGGAAAATAGGATAAGTCGGTCCGACTGTATAGCGATAATGAATCGACTCGTGCCGAATTGTATTTTTATCGAAGTTAACGAAGAAAAGACGCTTCTGCAGATTTTTAGACAAATAGTCTGTTCAACGTACACGACGATGTAGAGATAGAAATTCGAGGTCATCGATTGCATAATACATTACGGCGTGTGTGCTAATTACACCGGTTGTTGCCAATCGATTACCATTTCAAGTTTATATTATTTTTCTTAGTTTCGTAAAATCATCGAAATTATTTGGACATAATTCTAAACCGGATCCACCGTCGAAAGAGTCGGCGAACGCGCAAACTTTCCTCGAACAAATATCAAAATTATAGCGCAGTGTGCGGTTTCCGAACCTTTTTTTTGCGGTTTGGTCTTGGTTAGGTATTACGTATTGGCTGATCCATATGTTTTTTTATATTTCAAGCGTAATAGTTATTAGTTACTTCTGTAATATACTATTTTAACGATTAATTTCGTAACGCTGCAATGATAATGTTTATAACTTTATATCCAATGTAAGTTTCTGACTGACAAACGAAAAGATCATCGTCATTGTCATTCGACGTCGACAAATTACCATTCGGTTACCCGCAAACCATTTTTTTTTCTCTTACGTCATTTATTCATGGCACGAATCATCGTAGAGTAGAAGTAAACTTTAATTGCGGACGATGAGAAACTAACATATTTCGATTCTGTTGTTTACAGACGCATGGTTTAACCCCGATAGACTGAATCCAAAAGGTAAGAGAAAAATCTCGACGTCGATGTAATCTATCTTCTCAGGCTTATATGTGTTATTTTTGTTTTGCATAAAATAATCATTTTTATCTTGTATAAACGTTGGCGTAAATTAAGACGACACACAGTACGCTATTCATCGTATACAGGATGATCCACTAAATATAAAATTAAAAAAAATGTCTGATTATATCGGAAAACATTATACACATATGTGTATAATTCAAGTGAATCTGTATTAACACTTTGACGATCGATGGCCACTCGTTATACTCGTTGCCATTTTATCGCAATAGTCGAGTACATAATCTTCCGTGTAATGATTGTTACATTATTGTAACAGCGCACAATAGGTAATTTAACCGTATTCTATCTGCATACAAAAAACATGCGAAATGACAAATCATAGTTGTCACGAAGTAGAAGATCGTCAACGTGTTAAATAAAATATTCGTCGTTTACGACGCTGTTGAGACAAGTTCTTTTTTCGTGTTGAAAAAGAGTAAATGGAAATATTATGTACATACGTTCTGGATGCTAATGTACAGTTGCACAGCGTCACTCTTTTGATTCTCGAACGATCTTTGAACCGGCTGAGCAAATTCCCATGAAAGATTACGTGTCTGTTGTTATATGTACGTATTTCACTACAACGTATTGACTCGTCATCGCTTTCTCTCTGATAATTCCGCTTTAAAAATCGGTTGCCAAGGGGCTCTTCGATGGCCAGCAGCTTAATCCTTTTCTCGAGTCGAACGTTAAACGTATCGGACGACGTTTTTCAAGCTAATTTTATCTTGAAAACGACGAATCCACGCGTTACAAGCCTTACGAGGACGCTGTTCCACGATGGAAATTACCGTACGAGATTTCTTTGACGTCGTATACCGGTTTAAGGTCTACCAATGTATCCGTTTAACGCGACATATCACTAATGACTTCATTTCTGAGCGCATTCGATGCTTTGTTCTTCCTAATTCAACATAGTCTCTGAGCAGTTTTAGATGAACCGTGAGTTTCGTTTGTATTCCAATACCAAAGAATTTTCCATACGAGAACTGGAAGTGACTCGAAACTGTCACCCTATTTATATTCAAAGTAATCAAAGTTAATCCTATGCAACGCCTTCAAGAAACGGTTAACGATGAATTTCTAACTGTAAATTGTATTCGAAAGAACGTTTTTTTATCAGCCGGCAGGCTAAAATTGATCGAATCGAATCCGATGACTCACCAAACGATTTTTATATTCTCCTCTGGCATTAGTTGTGCGTTCCGACTTGGTAATACGATCATTCACAGTGTCGATTGTAATATAGTCGTTGCATAACCACGCTGTCTACCGAGTTTGGAACCGCTTCTTCAGTTATACATTTATATGTATAAGCTCTCTTTCGCGCGTCTACGTCCAGTTGACTTCCTAACGATAATGGACAATGCCATTCGCATGAATAAACAATCGTATGATTTAGTAATTAGTATATTTGTCTTGTTTCTCAATCCTTCTTAATCCGTACATTCATAATATCGAGACACACTTGCGGCGCATATTACAGTAGACACGTACGTAATCGAGGTTCTTGTCCGGAATGAGTCAGATCTATACGTTTAACGATTTTTGAAAGCGAAAAATTGATCGATCTCTAAAAAGTGCGTGTGGCACACATTTTTCGTAAGCAATAACACTTGATAAGCGCTTAGAGTGACAAAGTGTGCGCATAGCAAGTGCTTGTAGACGCGAAAAAAGTAATCAATAATCAAGTTGCGACATTTTGCTTCGCTTTTTGTGGTCATGTTAACTCGTGTAAATGATCGTACATATTAGTAAGGCCGTAGAACGCAGTCGTCGATTCCATCGAAAAAGCAAAGTGTACGCAATATGTACGTTGGTCAATTATTCCGAAATTGATCGAAATTGCACGGTTCCAATTCGAACTAGTCAAAATTCGTTGGCGGTAGAATCCAAAAAAGCCGGAGACGATTGGCGGCTGGTTGGCGGTTAAATATAGTATCCAGCCTGTTCAAGTTTGGTCCTCTGCCAAGCTATCCTCAAAGAGAACTCTCGCTTATCCCCGAGTGCTTCGTCCGCAGTCAATCTCTACCCCGAGTGCCGTATCTCTGTTCGATCTTGTCGCGTTTTTACGTTCTTCTTCGATCTTCCCTCGAATCCAAGAGGGAGGAAGAAACGAAAGTGGAACCAGAGTAGGAGGAAGGAACATGGCCATCAAGAAGGAAGAACGTGAGTAGACGAGGAAGATGTGCAAGGGTTATTCGGAAGCGGAGAAACGACAGTGCCGGGCGTTGACAGGGTGCCAGTAAAAGGTGGCAAAACGCGCAGACGCGTTACATCAGACTAATCAAACAGGGTGGGAGTGGATTTTTTTTGGAAAACTTCATCGTTTCGATTGTCTCGAGTTTGAATCGAGATACCCTTCTTAATGATGGAAAAATTTTGATCGATTCAAAAAAGAGAGAAAAGCATGCTGTGAAGTTTATTGTATTGCAAGAGAATCGTAACTTGGAGTCACTGATTTCAATGAAAGTTGTCAGAAAGATAGAAACTGGTCGACGACTTGTCTGTCGCACAAAAAAAATATTCTTCATTTTGTCGTCGATGGGACAGAATTAAAGCCGAGGCACTTTGTATTGTTTGCTTGGGAACATTTTACTTTTAGTTTGGACATGGCCCAACTTTCCGTCCGTAACAATCGATCGTGAGTTCTGTGAACTAGAAAAAAATAAATCGTAATAAAAATTCGATGATCAGAGATGCTTGGTGGTACTTGGCGGTAACCGGAACGTTGTATAACACCGCAATGCGACGACCCGACTGGAAGCTGAAACAGCAATTCTCTTTTGAACGGTAGTAGAGCACTTGACGAATTCGATTGAGAAACTGCGAAAGTATTAATAGACGATACAAACGAGATGAATTCCCCGGATGATTCTCAGAAATCAAGATTCTTTGGATTTTCATATTTTTCCTAAAAAAATTTTTTCCTAGAATTTTATGAGACATATGAACGTTATGTCACGTTACATACGTTTCTTTTTTCACTAATATGCTTGCTAGTAGAGAATAGGCAACCCGTGAACGAAAAGCCGCTAAAAACGCTGCCAGTCTTGATTTATGAATAATAAAGGAAATGTACGTGACGTAAGCTTATGAGAAAAAAAAGCTATTATTTGAAATTCGAACCCTAGTGTATAATTTAGTGTAGCAGGGGGTTGTAGTAACAGAGGGTGAATCGTCGACGAGGATAGAATACATTGGCAGGTGTATTTCTGTGAACAATAAGGGACGTCGAGGCAACGGCCGACACTGCGACGCCGGGCGTCGTACCACCGGACGACAACTTATTGATTTTCCACCGCCAAACCGCACCCCAGCATTCCCTCTATCTTCTTCTTTCGATACGCGATACTCGAACGATGTTTCTTAAAGGAACGGCCGTTTCTTATGATCTTGGATTTTCCAAATCTTGTGTTCGTTAATGATTTTTATTTCTCTTTATATTCAAACATTTTAAAATACTACCTCTCGAACATTTCAAGATTATTCGGACTACGTTCAGACTCGAATTTACTTTTATTTAAAACGAGTGAAACGAGTCTCCATCGAGAAGAACCTAACGAATTTTAACGAAAGATGTTCGATCAGTAATCGCGAGAGAGAATGACATACATTCGTTTGGCAGAATCGCTCGAATAGCAAAGTCACGACAGGCCTTGGGAACAATTTAATAGAGCGTCCTTTTTGGATTAGAGACAAAGCCGAAGCTAATACAAAATTCGAGGATCTACCAACTTTTCTATTATTAGGATAACCTCGCGGCTGATACATCAGCCACCGTCCATTAATCACCGTTCTGATATTTAATTACCTCGCATTGTCTCGATTACACGGACACTTATCCGTCAAATCTTCAATTACTCGGATATCTCTCTTAATTAACATGTTAGAAATCGACTACTAACACCGTGCATCATGAAAGGAACATTAATATCATCGATAATGATTAGCTTCGATGCCCTTCAGAAAAAGGAAGATATTATAAGTATAACAATTAATAATTGTTATTATAATGTGACTTATTATCGATGCAGTTACGATACCGTTAATTCACCCGAATTATTCGTGTGTTTCGTTTACTACAAGCGGATAAATAAAACGGTGTGCACAGTTCTTTTTTTAGTCTTTTCAATTTGTCATTTATGTTCCCGGTTGTTCCACCGGCTTCGCGGTTCCCTTTCTACCAGTTAGCTGTTCCTGTTTCTTCTCCCACTTCGTGGATTATCTTCTGTACACGTATCAGCGTAGTATCACGAGATAGCTACATGTGGCAGTTTCTTCCGATACTTTCGTTGTACGTTCTCGAGCTGTCATTTTCCAGGTTAGCGTAGTCAGTTCGCAAGAATGACACGAAGCAATAAGTTAAGAACCCCCTTGGAAGATCTCCTCGATGAAAGTCCCGGTGAGTTGATGCCGGTTTCTTTTCTTTTATCTTTCGGTGAAAGATTCGGCCGAGTAACATATGGTTCGAACACGTGGTCCTACTCAAGTATTCGCGTTAAACCTGTTTCTCTAGCGCGATTAGGGTTTTCGTTCTTCAGGCTATGACAATACTCGATAAAACTCTAGTGTTCCGGAATTAATGCGAACACGATCGTTAAGTAATATGATTATGAACTTGTCTCAATAATCATGAAAAAGTATTACGAAGCTTTTATCGTCCAAGAAGCATGCTTAATCCTTAACTTATCCAAAGATTTTACACCCAACACTCCATTTCTACCTTAAGTGTCGTTCATGAAAAAAATTCACTTTATATAAATTTTAAGAGGGCCAACCTGTATATGCATACCGAACCGATGATCGTGAATGACTTTTCATCGATCAATACACGAACACGCAGCTACTACCTACGGCAAATTGCGTAGTAAGAATGCATCGATCGATGTGTACAAAGTAAATAATTCGTTGTTATTTCTGTTTTAGTGGCAGCTTTAATTTACTGGCGCGATCCAAAGAAATCGGGAGCCGTTTTTGGATGTATACTTGGCGTGCTCCTCTCGCTGGCCTATTTCAGTCTGATAAGCGTTCTTGCTTATCTGTCTCTTCTCGTCCTCACCGGCACCATTGCCTTCAGGATCTACAAGACCGTCCTACAAGCTCTCCAGAAGACCTCTGACGGACATCCTTTCAAGTAAATATACTCATAGTTCAATCGAGGAAACACCCATCGAATAAACTTGAATTACTAAAAACGTAGACATATTCTAATTTCAGAGACATTCTGGAACTTGACTTGACGTTGTCCGCGGAGAAGGTGCACGAAGTCGCGGTCGTAGCCGTTGCACATGCAAATGCAGCTATCAGCGAACTACGTAGGCTCTTCCTTGTAGAGGACTTTGTCGATTCCTTGAAATTTGGTGTTCTTCTTTGGTGCCTCACTTACGTGGGATCTTGGTTCAATGGCATGACTTTGATCATAATCGGTAAATAATATCACTACAAACAGTATTTATCGTCAAGAGGATTTCAATTTACGATTTGATCGTATGTTTGCCTTCTTACCAAAATGTATTATGAATTCATTGTGCTCGTTGAACAATACCAAAGTACCTACAGTTCTTCAGTGTTTATTCAGCTTTGACGATAATCTTAGCGATGTCTAAGAGAACTTTGTAATATTATATATACAATAGATCGTTGACTGAATCGATTTTGTTTATCTCGTTACAGGAGTAATTGCCTTGTTCACACTACCGAAGGTTTACGAAACAAATAAGGCACAAATCGATCAAAATTTGGCCTTGGTGCATGGCAAGATCAATGAGCTTACCGCTAAGTAAGTACAGTTAATATGAAATTCGATTAAAAGAAAAAAGAACAAAAAATTCTTATAGATTGATTCAGTAGCATTTATGAATGTTTAATAAATGCGCCTGTTAATATTTCGACAGTATTTATCGCCTTTGTTAATATACAGATATTATTATTCAAGTATAATCTACGCATTGAGCTTTGTAATATACCACTATGGTAGTAACATGTGTCTTCTCTGTGCTCGCTCATTTATTCCATAAAGTATTAATGTGCCCTCGTACTAAAGCATGCGTATAGAGTATGTACAACTGATGTTCCCCCCGATGGAATGGACAATTATGGCGTTGGTCATAGGTGTTCATCACGATGCAAAGTCTACTGAAATAATATAAGTCTCGCGTTTTATATGTTCGTTGTAAAATTGTTTCAATTTAAATGACAGATGCATACTTTTGTAAAATATACAGATCAAAATAATTTATTGTTGAAATTGGAGAATTATCGTTTCAAATATTCACTTACTTAAATACTGTTTCAGAGTGAAAGCTGCAATACCGCTTGGTAAGAAAGAACCAATAAAGGAAGAATAAAGTACGAAAACATACCACCACGCGGGGGCAAAAGAAATCTAAGCGAGTTTGTCGGGCAACTGGAGAATCCACGCAGGAATGAAATGAAGAACAGTGCTGTAAACAAACTGAAGAGATGAGATATTTATTTAAAAAGCAAAGAAAGAACACACACACACACATACGTACACGTATAGTTCAGTGGAAAACTGCGAGGGAGAATGTTTACGAAAAAATATCGAACAATCGAGGAAAGTAAATCGTAACAAAAAGAAATCACTAATAACAGCGAAAATATAGGAAAAAATAGCATACTGCGAAAGATAAAGATTGCAAGCAAAAGTTGGTTAGTGTGTTAAGGTTTAAACTAATAAATTTTTTTAAATTATGGAATTATCGAATACGAATTGAAAAAAAAAAATTAATAAAAGTAGCATCAATAGAAAAGCATGGCTTACGAAGAATTGTAACGAGAAAGTATTCAAAATATATATAAGAAACTGAAGGTAATAATAGAATCCTTAAAAAGAATTTCTGAAAGAGTGAGAAAGAAGATATAAGTATGAACAGAAATAGAAATGTTAAAAGATGGTCGGAAGGACAACGAAAAGAACGTAAAGTTTAGTAAAAAAAAAGAAAAAATACAAACAACGGTCTTCTGATGGTTTAGTCGTGGGCAGCTGGATTTCATTGTCCGACGACGACGTAACGCGAGTTTTCCTTTTTTGGAACTGCACGATGTCCCTGTTGATGGAAATAAACGAAAAGAAGTAACATGTAGCGATTATGTTAATTCGTTGCGACACGAGAAAAGACAGAGTTCTTTATTGTACTCTGCTACAAAATCACGAATGGTGCAATGCGTGTGTTTCTTAGGGGTTTCCTCCTGTTTTTCTTCCCCTTTTTTGTTATTTTTCCTCACACTCTCCCACAACAATCCATACTGATATTCTTCTTCGAATGACGAATGGTATGCGGCTCCATTAAAATCGATCGTCGTTCATTTTTCAAAAGTTTCTTAATTCCAATGTCTTTTAGCGATGCTGCTTTGGCAGAGAGATAACGAAAGGTAATTTTCACGGCATAAAACTGATTATTCTTTTTTCAACGAACAAAATCTTTGATTTTATATGTAAAACAGTATCTATGATTTAATCAGTAATGGACAGAGATTTCCCTTTTAAAATTAAATAACGATAGCGAATGTTATGTTAGGAAAATTAATTTCCTTATTATCTGTATATTGAATTAAGTGTTCTTTTTCAAGTTTTTCACTTTTCATTTATACGTTTTCGTAATTGCTTATATATTTTTAATTTATAGGAAAAATCGAAATTGATTTGATTTCAGTACACAATCGCAAAACATACGAGGGTTCAACAAATAATATGAAAATTCTATTTTCTTGATGCAATATATTATTTTGGATCGATTTTATAATTTTATTTTATAGTTTAACAATATGCTAAGTATATCTACTTTTTAAAAAATTGGCGTAGAACCATTTTCTATTCTACGAACAAATTTTTTTCTTTCTCAAATGTAGAGATAAAAGATTTTCTTTATAACAATAATATGTGAATTCTGTTACTAATATTTTTTATGTATCATCGAATATACATATGTGTATGCTATATTTGTCGTCTGTTTAAAAAATGATATAAAAAACGTTACAATTTAAAAAAAAATATATATATATATATGTATATCATTGTTTTATATTATATTTTGTAGAGAATTATTCTTTATAAAAAAGACACGTAATTTATTGTATCAAATAGGATTTAATTGGAAGATTATAATGTTTTATCGGTTGCTTGGATAAAGGAATTTCTCGCTTTTTTGCTAATGATGTTTCACAAAATTGCGCAGGAGGAAGGATAATTGTTTATAATCGTAATCGAATATACAAAATAATCAATTTTCAATTGGAACATATTGATTGCCTTAATATATTTATTTTGTATGAAAAGGGAGAGTGTGCTGGATGTGCATGTACGTATGCGTGCGAGAAAGGGCATGAAAGTGTTAGAATTTGAAAGACTTTGTTATCGATTGTTAACAACGTTGCAAATGTTGTAAGTGTTGCAACTCTTGAATTATCATTTTTTAAAGTAACATTAAACATTAGCGTGTACGTAGTACTATTTAATTAAAAATCAATTGATTTTTAATACATCTAAGATTTCTATAAAGTTTACACATAAATTTACAAATAATAAATTTTTAATTATATCGTATATTCGAGGTTAATTAAGAATTAATTAATTTGTATTGAATCTAAAAGTTATTTTTCCAAAATAAAGTAATTTTTATCGCTTTAAAGCTTGACTAGTGATCAATTAATAAAATTCACAAATAATCTGTTGAATGAACAATTTGCTTCGTCTCTTGTTTATTACAACAAAGAATATTCTAATCTGTTTTTTTTTTCTTTTTACGAACGATCGATTTTTCCTTTACAAAGTTTTCTAGAAAATCTTTTTTCTTTTCAGAACTAATAAAACTTTAGCGGATAAGTCGGTAAAAGAAAGTTTTTGAAAATCACACCGCTAATTACGTTCATTGATGGATCCGCATATCAATCGATTTCTATTCATTGATCATAACTCTTTAAAGACAGTAAGAAAGAAAACGGCTACGAGTGTATGTGTGTGTATATGAATACGTGAGAATAAGATACAGCGCCGTTTGTTTTTTCTTCGGCGTATTCGAAGAATTTTTTCTTCGATCAATACAATTATCGCTATCACATTACTAAGTGTAACTATATGGTTAAATCATTATGATGGAAAGTTGTTGGCTGAATTGCGAGTTTTTATTATAATAATATCGTTTCAAGTAAAATCGATGTTGGTACTGAAATTCCGTGAGAGATTTAAAAACCGTTTAATGTCGTTAATTCGTTTAACATACATATACATGCGTATATACACATTAAAAAGCTAATGAATTTAGAAACTTTCAGTTTCTGAATTTTTAATACAGAGACACGAATCCTTTAGAATTTTACGATCCGTCGAACATCTTTTTTTATTTGGAAATATACGTATTGTGCCACATGTTCTAGAACACACTCTGTATAACTTCAAATATTTCGAAAACTGAATGTTTTTAAATTCATTCGTTCACGCAATTGTTCGCAACAGCACAGTTTATGGCTGTATCTTAACGACATTTTATCGAGTACCATGTCGTTTTTTACTTTAAAATGTAGCGTCCAGAAAGAGACGACTATGATACGACAAGAATCGTCAGAGAAGTTGGATAAAAATGGAAGAAAAATCTTTTTCAGAATGCGAATTGTAATACGCGTATCGCTTATTGACGTTTTCATTATTGCATCTGCATCCGCACGATTAATTTATAAATAAATTATACGAAATAAAACACTTAATTGTAAAATTCTCTTTTCTCATTGTCGTCCTATTCGATTTAAAAATCTATACTTTATCGAGTCAACTTATGGAATGCTTAAAAAATGATGCATGCAGCGCCATCTAACCACGCAGAGCGATACTATGTCCAAATAGTTCAATAACTCGATCGATATTATCGATTCTGATCACGTGATCACCATAGTTTAGTGCGCTTGCGCGACCTTGATGTAAGGTGACCGCTTCAGAGACTGCCAGCAGTACAATTGTTATTCATCTCTGGGTAGTATACGCGTGCGGAACGTTAGTGGAATAGGTGTTGGTGCATGTGTCGCGAAACCCGGTCATTGTGCCCAACAATACTTAGAATCGGTAACAGAAATATTGCATTTTATTCGAAAAGTATTGCTGCTTCTGAGTAGTACGTCGAAAATTTCATCCAATATTTGTGTACAATAACGAATTCTATCAAAATTTCACATACAAATAATATTATAACGTCAAACAGAAAAAAGCTGAATTACATTTGAAGTGTTTGGATACAAATTTGATTCTGTGTCAAATACGCTCGAAATTATAAATTGTAGATATTACAGATTTCAATTAATAACTGATAAAAGAGAGGAAAACGTAAAGAAATGTCAGCGTCAGAAACAGATCACGAGAAAAGAAAACAAATTTCAGTGCGTGGAATTGTCGATGTAGAAAATGTAGCAAATTTTAAGAAAACGTTCAATAGACATTTGCATTATACTTTAGTAAAAGATCGTAATGTAGCTACAAGTAGGGATTATTTCTTCGCCTTGGCACACAGCGTCAAGGACAATTTGGTTTCGAGATGGATACGTACTCAGCAATATTATTACGAAAAGGACCCTAAGGTAAGATTCTATAACTCTATGTACCCGTACATGTCAATCACCTATGGAGATTATTTAATTATCTTTGCATGCTATAATATATTATCAAATAAATGTTGTATTTACATTGTATGAGATACCCCTTTAACAACTGCCGGTAAGTATACTTCCCATAATTATTTAATCATTAGTGTAATATCTGATTGTACAATGCATAGAAAGTTATATCGCTTTAAGCTAAATAACATAAACGCAACATTCGTAAATGATTAACGTCTATATATCAAATGTATATCTCTACAAACGTGGAGAATATATATATATGTATTTCTACACACTGGTTATAAATAATCTCGTTGAAATTATTGGATAATATCGCATAATAAATGGACGTCTTCCACTTAAATAAGAATACCGATTTTTCGTTTGCGTATTGCCTCGTTTATTAGATAACGAGATTTCTACAATGTCTGATGGATCAGTGGCTTAACTTTTTCGGTACTTAAAATTTGCAAACGACTTAAATATAATTTTAAGCCAAATATTGGCGGTGCGCGTACAGAAATGAATTGTACAAATAAGTATGCAATAATGCTTACTCGACAAAGTCGCTATATTTTAACGAACCTTCAACATGTACAGATACAGTACTTTACAGCATCTATTTTTGTTTGGCCTTACCATCGAATTACCCTGAAATCTCGAGCCAAACGATTTTCGCCTTTTTTCCGTGCAATGTCAAGATGACAATAACAATGTAATCTTTGAAACTGATCCAATTCATCGATAGATTATTAATAATCGTATGTTTATAAAGTTACGCGATTCCGATGTTTGAATGACGCGATTAAGCAGAATAGTTGTAAGCTCTGTTCATCTGGAAAAAGTGATCGGTAGTTACAATAAATAAACGTTTCAACGTTAACTAGTTAACTAGTGTCCACATACGAGAGAATTAAGGCATACAAATTCTCGTAAACATTACTAAATACTTAAGCAAAAGTAATTTTGAAATACTGAACTTTAAGATGCTAAAGATTTCCTGCAAGTCTGATGCTGCGGTGCCTTAAATACTCGGATAATAATATCCTAAAGTTTAATGTATCTGCACCCTGAGACACCTCAAAATGCCTTAAATACTTTGAAAATAAATACATTATCTGGATGATACTGAAGAAGGAAAAGCTCAGAGACATTTTCGAAAGGAATACGACGGAAGGATCAAGATTGAATGAACAGGAGGGTGACCAGATCAACGGCTAAGATCGTAAAAGAGCGAGATAGAACGAGGAAGCAATCTCCGTATAGCTGTTGTTGTAGGCAGGACAGGAATAAGATAGATAAAGTATAGGAAACACAAATACCTTGCTAGAATTTCGTTTAGAAATTGCAGTAGTAGTTTCCCATTTGATAAAATTTCGTGCAAAAAAAGTTAATGGTTTTGTAACACACTTTGTACGCCCAATAAAGATAACTAGAAACAAAAATAAATACGAGACGCGATAAATATTTTAAGAAATAAAACGTCGTAAATAACTGTTGTGTATGATACATTTTTACAAAAATTATGAAATTCAAACGCGAGTAATAAAAGTCACGTTTAGCACGTTCTTCGTTGCGTGTGTTTTTGGATCAAGTCCCACGTTATTTTAAAAGCATTTTTGGATGTTTACGTTCGAAGTCTTTCATGAATTATTTCGAAAATAGTTGCGAAATCACAATTCAGTTTTCTCTTCAATAAGCTTGAGGACTTGGTTCGAATAATAAAAACATAAGAAAAAAAAAGAAACGCCTGATCGATCGATATTTAACACGCAAGAGGGTGGTAGCTATTTCAATCGTCTCGGTATTTAGGAACTACCGATAACGCATGTACGTATATACATACATACATTTCACTTCGTTATCTTCAATGTCTCGGTCTACTAATTATAAGTAACTTCTATTTGTAGATAAATTGATTATGAGGATTAAAATAGTTTTGCACGATAATATAAGTCTTAGATTTAGCAAAGATTATGAATGTTTCTTTTTTCAGTTTTTCTAATCATTGGACTTAATTAAATTCGTAGCGCCAGTCAACACGTGTTAATCGTCTAAAATGTATAATATGAAGTGTTTGTGAAGTCGTTCACACCGTTTATAAATAACACGGTCATAAAGTCGCGAGAGAGAGAAAAAGAGCGAATAAAACATTTTCGAGCCCGATCTACAGCGACCGCAATAAAGATTAATTTCAATCGAGCCTGCTTTCATCTTCTACTGTTTCAAAATGAGGGCTCAATTTATTTTTATTCATAGACCAATAACCATCCTACGTGACTCACGTTAATCGATTTCGTAACGAAAACGAAGAAGACACAATGAGACTTAATCTATGGAAACAAATTACGACACGAGGCCAATCACTTTTATTTTACCGAATCATAGTTCAGTGTTTCCTGCGGTTCAATGTTCATTGAAAAATTCTATGTATTGTACATCTGAGATAATATTTTTATATGTTTTCTAATATGACATTATGCTATTTCCGGTTGTATTATCTTCTTAAAAATATTTTCATCAACGTCCATTTCAAACAAAGTTCTGTATTTTGTTTTAGAGGGTGTATTATCTTTCCTTGGAGTATTACATGGGCAGAACTCTTCAGAATACTATGATCAACTTGGGTATTCAAGGTGCCTGCGACGAAGCAATGTATCAGGTCAGTTTCAAACGAGATTTTCTAATTACCTTTTTATAAGAAACGATTATACCCTGTTATTATTACAGATGGGTTTAGACATCGAAGAACTCGAAGAACTCGAGGAAGATGCTGGATTGGGAAACGGAGGTTTAGGAAGATTAGCAGCTTGCTTCCTCGATAGTATGGCCACTCTTGGCTTAGCAGCCTACGGATACGGAATTCGGTACGAATACGGAATATTCGCGCAAAAGATTAAAAACGGGGAACAGATAGAGGAGCCAGATGATTGGTTGCGTTATGGAAATCCATGGGAAAAGGCTAGACCTGAATTCATGCTCCCGGTAAATTTCTACGGGCAAGTTATCGATACTCCTGAGGGAAAGAAATGGGTGAACACACAGGTTTGTAATTTCATGTCGCTCGTATTTATTATATTCATCGGTTCAGTTATTTTTTAATGATTGTTCTTGCTTTTCTTTCTACAGGTTGTGTTCGCAATGCCCTACGATAATCCGATTCCCGGATATAAAAACAACGTGGTTAATACTCTCAGACTGTGGTCCGCAAAATCACCTGTAGAATTTAATTTAAAATTCTGTAAGAAATATTTATTTGTCGAAGTATTTTATCGATTGTTTAAGGCACTTATAAATACTAATAAATTTCATCGAATTAAAAATTACTTTCAGTCAATGACGGTGATTACATTCAAGCTGTGATTGATCGCAACTTAGCCGAGAATATCACGAGGGTTCTGTATCCTAATGACAATTTCTTTGAAGGAAAAGAATTACGTCTGAAGCAAGAATACTTCATGGTGGCAGCAACTCTTCAAGACATAATACGCAGGTGGCCAACTATTCGTTTAGGATTGTGATAGAACAATGTAGTTTGTTATCGATTTCTTAAAAATATAAACATACGTAATCATGTCATTTTTTCATCTATAGGTACAAAGCTAGCAAATTTGGTTCAAGGGAACATCATAGGACAGATTTCGATGTGTTCCCTGACAAGGTTGCTATTCAGTTAAACGATACTCACCCTTCTCTGGCCATTCCTGAACTCATGAGGATCCTTATCGATGTCGAAGGACTTCCTTGGGAAAAAGCTTGGGATATAACAACGAGAACTTGTGCCTACACTAATCACACAGTGCTACCAGAAGCTCTTGAAAGATGGCCAACGAGCTTGTTGGAAAGCATTCTTCCTCGACATCTGCAAATCATCTATCATATAAACTTCCTTCATCTTCAGGATGTATCTACCAAATACCCAGGAGATATAGATCGCCTTCGTCGTATGTCTTTGATAGAAGAAGATGGTGAGAAAAGAGTGAACATGGCACATCTGTCGATTGTCGGCAGTCATGCTATTAACGGTGTAGCGGCGATACATTCGGAAATATTGAAGAACGGCGTGTAGGTGTTTAGGGATTAAAATCGATTTATGTTATCAATTTATATTATGAGAAAAATATTCATTTTCTTTTTGTTGCAGTTTTAAGGACTTCTATGAATTAACACCCGAGAAATTCCAAAATAAAACCAATGGTATTACGCCAAGAAGATGGCTCCTCTTGTGCAATCCAAACCTTTCAGACATTATCGAAGAAGTGAGTAATTTTGTATAACAGGAAAAACAACGTGACCGTTAATGAACTTGATATCAAATTCTTATGTACCTTTAGAAAATTGGCAGCGATTGGACAGTGCATTTGGAACAGCTTGCACAACTGAAACAATGGGCCAAAGACCCAGTCTTCCAACGTAGTATCATAAAAGTTAAGCAAGAAAATAAATTGAAATTAACGCAGTTACTCGAGAAAGATTATGGAGTTAAAGTAAATCCCGCCTCTATTTTCGATATTCAGGTTATTATCTCTTTCTTTAATTAAATGATAACGTACACTAATATCAAATGTATTTTCGTACGTATGTAACTTTAAATTTGTATTCCGTTATAAAACAGGTGAAACGAATACATGAATACAAGAGACAACTTTTGAATTGCCTACACGTAATAACACTTTATAACAGAATAAAGAAAGATCCATCCGCACCGTTCGTTCCTCGAACAGTTATGATCGGTGGAAAAGCAGCACCTGGATATCACTTAGCAAAGAAAATTATTAAATTAATTTGTAGCGTAGGAAATGTTATTAATAATGATCCTATTGTTGGTGACAAGCTGAAATTTATCTTCTTAGAGAATTATCGAGTCACGTTAGCCGAGAAAATTATTCCAGCAGCAGATTTGAGCGAACAAATTTCGACTGCTGGCACTGAAGCGTCTGGTACAGGAAACATGAAGTTTATGGTGAGCAATTGATGAAATAATTTCTCACTATTAGTAGATAATAACTATTTCATTTCGGATGTCAGTTAAACGGAGCCTTAACAATTGGCACATTGGATGGTGCTAATGTAGAAATGGCTGAAGAAATGGGTGAAGAAAATATATTTATTTTTGGTATGACCGTTGACGAAGTGGAAGAGTTAAAACGGAAAGGATATAATGCATACGATTACTATAATAGAATCCCAGAATTAAAACAGTGTGTTGATCAGATACAAGGAGGTTTCTTCAGTCCTAACAATCCAGATGAATTTAAAGATATTACCAATGTTTTATTAAATTGGGACCGATTTTACTTATTCGCTGATTATGAAAGCTACATAGAAATGCAGAATCACGTCAGTAAAGTATATCAGGTATGTTTTTATTACGAATAAAAAATTACACTACTCCTTTATTTCTTTCATTGATTTCGTCATTTATTTTGTTATTTTATTTGTTAATTTTTTATTTCAGGATGAAAGCAAATGGGTAGAAATGGCTATTCATAACATAGCTTCTTCAGGCAAATTTTCATCGGATAGAACAATTGCGGAATATGCCCGCGAAATTTGGGGTGTTGAGCCATCTTGGCAACGACTTCCCGCACCTAATGAACCTCGAGACATTTAAAATTTAACTTATCTTTTTCATGAGGTGAATTTACATGTTTGTAAACTTTAACATTATTAACAATTTTTTTATATTTTTTTTTAGCAGATAGTAAATATTTTCGTCGAACGAGTGTGAGTAATTTTATCAACAAATTAATAACCTAATAAAGTTGCAATGATTAAAATGCAAACACAACAAAAATAAATATTATTTATTATTTATTTATTATTTCCACGTTTCGCAAAACAAATTGAATAGCTAACATTTCTTTTACATATATTCAATATTACTATTAATCAGGAACTACAAATTACTCACGCTTAATTTGAAAGAAAAACAATAAACTGGTCAAAATTTCTCAAAAAATATTAATATCTTCTGACTGACTTATAAAAGAAGAGACAAGTTGACACGAAGTCAACAGAAGAATACTGTCTAGGTTCCTATGCATGTCCTTCTGACAAAAGACAAAATATTTCATAAATAATTATAAACATCTCCTATGAAACAGCAACAGCTTAATCGCAAAATAGTTAATGAATCAAAAACTATTTTATTCGTATTTTTCTACTTGTAAATACTCACTACGAAGTTGAATAAAATACTGAATTTGTTAATTGTTAAGTAACTGAATCACATGTGAAAATCAAAAAATATATGTATTTATTTTGAACTTCAAATACTCGTTACAATATTATTACAATTAATTATACGTATATTCAATAACCTTGATATTGTATAAATGTCTGCTAATATAAAAATGCTTATTGTCATAGTTTGAAATGAAATTTTGAAAATAACGACTATGTTATTTTATCTTAATCAAATAAAACATGTATCGGGAATATTTTAACGCTTTCCTTTATTAAATTTGATGGTCTTCATTATTTTGTTTAAACACGCGCCTCGAATTCAACCAAATGTCATATTTCCATTCGAAAACGAATAAAATAAACTATCGCGCACACGACGAAAGCGGCTTAAGATAAGGCATAGTTCCAATAAATCATCGTACGCTATGTCTATAAACCAAAATGAAATTTTCGTGCAAACAAAAGAAAATGCTCTTCGAGAGTTCTCTTTTGTCGACGAGGATACAGTGCCGTTAGTAAGTGTCAATCGGCAATATATACATAAATATTTGGATCATAAGAACCGTAGATAAAGGAAAAACAGATTTACCGATTGAAAATTTTGGTATTGGCTTCTAACCTATATCTTTGGCCACACCCTTTTATTTATTACAAATACTGTAAATACAATATAATGAACCAAATAACATTAAATTTCGAATTAATTATACATCAGTCAAAACGTTTTTCAATTAATCTTTATAAAAGATTAAATGTTGTTTATACGTTTACTCTACAACTTTTAGTTTTTATCACAAAAGTATTTTATATGCAATCGTATTTTTTAATTTTGTTTAGGATCGTATGAAATTGTGAATAACGTTTCATGTTAAGAAAATGGAAACGAATATCTGCATAAGTAGGAAAATGATTTTCATCGAGACTAATGTCGAAAATTCGCATCCAGACGATAACTAGTTTCTACGTACGGTTGTCCAACCCTTATTTTATGTTCTCCCGTTTTTCATGCTATCCTTTTTATCAAGTTCTTAGTTTATACGTTCCTATTAAAGTATCAATATAATTATATTAACTTATTAAAAACCAATACAATTTGTACTAAATAACCAATTGATCATGAAAAATTATCTTTCTATATACTGGGTACCTGAACAAAGCGGAAATTTTTATTAGTGAAGTATTGCGATAATTATTCTTATCTTTGTTTAAAATAAATTATTTAATCTTTTTGAGTGCACAATTAACTCATGTAAATTATAATATGTACGTTATTGTAGAATGTTTCGGAACCGATTCCGTTGCAACCTCTGAAACCAACGTCAGCCATCGTGGTCACTGGATACATTCCTCCTGATGCGTTGAGGTGATTTTTTTATCGTAGAAAATATTTTATGAATAAGATTTTTATTAACCTTGAAAATTATGCAATTATGATTTATAGTATATAATACCATTATTTTGTAGCATAGACAAATATAATAAAACATGATCGATATAGGTTTTCAGTGAATTTATTATGTAAGGCGGCAGGCAACATTGCATTACATTTCAACGCACGATTAGATAGGGGTTATGTCGTTCGAAATACAAAATTTAAGGGATGCTGGGAAGAAGAAGAAACTTGCTCTCCTGCTGGACACTCTGCTTTCCGACGTAATTCTTATGTGCATATTTTAATATTCTGCACTACGAATTCATTTCAGGCAAGAATTCATTTTAAAGTAACGAATTCATTTCAAGTGAAATTTTTTAATTTTAAACATGTATCTAAAATCAGATAAATTTCATTAGATCGCAATCAACGGAGAGCATTTTTGTGCCTTTTCGTATAGGATGCCTCTTGATGACATCACAAGTGTCGAGATTAATGGATCATTAGAAGATATTAGATTTCGACAACTCGAATTATTTGTTTACCCAGATGCAAAATTATATAGACCAAGCAATATTTTAAGCTTAAAAATCGATCGACCACTCGTCGAGTTTCTCGTAAGTTGTTGTAGGTACTAAATCGTTTAGCTCTCATTTATCTTAACACTGAAATCTCGTTATTCAACGCTCACGTGAAGAGCGTTCCCATTACAGTAGATATCGACAGTCAGTTCAAAACAGGCTCCAGACTTTTTATAGCTGGAAGATTAAAGCTTCTTCCTCATTCGTAAGTTTCCATGTTTTCTTAATCTAAAGGATTTAATATAATAGAATATATTTTTCCAATTTGTAATAGGTTTTACGTGAACTTACAAAAAGGGAAAGCAATTTATCCGCATCCTATAATTGCCTTACATTTAAATCCCCGATTTTCATATGGTAGTAGTGCACCCTATGTTGTAATGAATTGTTGGATGAATGGATCATGGGGACACGAGGAAAGGCATCACGGACATTTATCTTGGATGCCTGGACGTGATTTTCTTTTATCGTACGCTTCACGTGTTTAGTTTTCATAAGATTATTATACGTAGCTTCCAGATTAAACTTTAATAAATTCTTTCGTTTTATAGCATACGATGCGAACATGAAGTATACACGATATGGCTAGGTGACAAAATGATTGGTGAATTCAAACACAGATTACAACCGAATATCATCGATACTCTTAAAATATCTGGAGATATTGTTCTGCATGAATTAGCAATGACTTATTCGAATTAAATGAACTTTTGTAATAGAATTTATATTATTTATTACTCGTTAAATAAAACAGTATTTATCTTCATTTATCTTAAATTCTTTTTTCACATTTTTTAGTAAACTCATGTGCAAGTCTGGCTTCTCTTGGGCAAAAAGGCAGCTAAAGGTATCAGATTTACACCATTCGCAATAACATTCACGTATTAGGACCCATTATGCCTAATTTACAACAAGCATTTTTGAAACTGATATTATAATCAAATTTTCGCAAGTAGATATTTGCTCTTAAACATTGTACAAATAGTTCATGTTACTACTTAGTAAATATTACAGCATAATAGGTCGAACAAGTCAATGTTAAAGTAAGGTATTTCAAATTTAATTCGATTAGTTCTCGTCATCTATCGCTAGATGCCTATACTTTTTAAAATCTATAAAATGCAATAGAGTTTCAAATCATCATTTATATAGTTTTAGGTGTATATGAAAGCGCGCGAAAGTGTAGTAAAGAAACGGAAATTTCATAGCAATCAATGTGTTTGTCACGGTTGTCATCTGATTCGGTTATTGTTTTTTCAGCCTAATTTGTATCAATTCGGTTTAATCCAAATACAATAACATACATTTTAAAATATTTAAAGAAAGGTATATTTGTTTTGTATTTGTGGTATTGTACAAACATTGACTACAGATGTAATTTGTAGTTATTCCTTGTATATAACCAGGTTAGTTTAGTTATTTATTATGTTTGTAAGAGTTCGATTGATTCATCTTGTTCAATATAATTTATTGTAACGTATCGATAACAATATTTTAAACAATTATAATATTTTTGTAATTTATGCAATGCTTCTTTCCAATATTTACATCACAAAAATTTTATTTTTTCATTAAAAATGATCCCTAAGCACTATACATATTTGACATTGAAGTGTGTTTCTTAATCATAATTTATTTGTTTGTTCTTATTTATAGAATATGCACAAACATTTTAAATAAAATGAGTCTGGAAAATATGGTAAATAATTCATTGTATTCAAAGGACAGTCCAAAAACATTTCCTTGGGACAAATGTGAAGTCTTAACAGAAACACCTAAAAGACAATTTGGTAAAGAATTACAATATGATATCATTGAAACTTCATGCAGAAATAAAGAAATTAAATTATTAACACCGTTGATTTCAAAACATAAAATGAATTTGTTGCCTAGATTATGTAAACAAAAGCCGGATGAAAATTTTTCATCTGAAAAGAAAGAAAATGCGTTAAAGAGACGCGCAACTGAAGAACTAGAAAATACTCCTGTAAAATTGTTAAAAGTCACTGAAAATCATTCAGTTCCTAAACCTAGAGCAGTTTTATTTCAGAATAAAGGTTATGAAACAAAACTAAAGAATATGACTTTAAGTGCTAGAAACTTTTATAATCATTCTAATGAAAAGAAAAATTATAAAGTAGTGTATAAATCAACAGAATTAAAATTGCAAAGGCAAAGTCTTACAGGACATGCAAAATATCAAAGGAAATCACTAAGAAGACACACCATAGGAGGAATTAATGCTGGAGTTTCGCATGGTATCAAAAAAGCTAAGCCAAAAACCAATTTAAATGTTAAAAAACTTAATAATACCACAAAAATCATAGATAATATGCAGAAGAATGTCAATATTGCATCAAATACAATATCCACACAAGAAGTATCATCACCAGAAACTGAATGTAATAAACACTTTTTCAAAACTAAAAAATCATCTATGAAAAATTCTGCAACTACAGCTATAATAAACAATAATATTAAATTAAAAAGCCTGTCAAATGATAACGTGAAATTGAGTCCAAAAAACAAGTGTCAAAATACAAAAGAAGGTCATAGTAGAACAAAACCTGCAGACATTTCTTTTGATACAACTGATTTAATGGTTGATGAACCAGAATTAGAGAAAACAGTAGAACAAAGTAACATTGATAATATATTACAAATATTAGAAAATGATTGGGCCCATGATGATTATGATACAATGGATATGGTAATGACAAAAAAATTTGAAAACATTGCACCTTTAAAACCAGTTGCAATATTAAAAGATGTTACCATATCACCAGCAAGTGAACTTACTGATATAACATCAACTATCAATATTAAAGACATCAGTACACCAAAAACAGATGAAAATATTTCTACAAATAGTAAAGATAAAAAATCTGATGAAAACGAATCAGAACACAAATATTATCCGCTATTTAATAAAGGACATTCTACTAATAAAGTATTTAAGTACGTTTTATTATGTATTTCATGTTGATTGTTGTTCTCAAGTGCGACGCAACTTTATTTTTGCTACATTACTTTTAATTAAATAAAGATTAATTTAATTCCTGTTTCAGCGAAATTGACAATAAATCAATACATAACGTAAAAGAAAATAGAAATTGGCAATTATCTGTAAAATTAAATGGTGGTGAAAATCAATGTTTATTAGATGCAGGTCAAAAGAATTTTGGAGCAACACAATGTATGGAATGTGGTGTTGTATATCAAATAGGAGATCCTGAAGACGAAAATGCTCATTTAAATTATCACAACAATAAAAAAACTTTAAAATTTTCGGTATGCTATCTACACCTTAAAATGTACAAATTTAATTTATACAAATAGCATATTCAAAATTTAATGATCACAAACTTCAATGACAGGGCTGGAAAACAGAACGTGTAATTATGGAAGATCTTCTTACATCAAGTCGAGTAATTCTGGTAGAGCCAGATGATCCAAAACAATGTTGGAAGAAAGTAGCAGATGTTTTAGAGTATGTGGATAGAGATTTAGGACTGGTTGATGCAAAAGTATCAAATTATGAGGGAAAGAGAGTAATTATCAATATTTTACTATATACTAATTGTAATTTCATTTTAACCTAAGTTATTTTTAGGTCTACCTGTACATAAGGGACAAAGCAATTTTAGGAGTATTAGTTGCGGAATATATAACAACAGCGTATCGTATGATACCTGATTTATTAGAATTAGATTGTTGTACATCAGAAAGTAGTCCTGCTAAGTGTGGTATAAACGTTGTATGGACTGATATAAATCATCGTAGACAAGGCATAGCTACTAAACTAGTTGATATACTAAGGTAAATATTTATGTTTCTATACATTATTTATTTGTTTAATTAATGAATGTCTGTTTAACTATTTTAGAGGCCACTTCTATTTCGGATATATATTGTCTTTAGATGATATTGCATTTTCAACTCCAACTCCAAGCGGAAAAATATTTGCTGAAAAATATACCAAAACACGAAATTTCAAAGTTTACAGTTAAAATTTAATATCAATACATATAGGTGATTTTTAATCAAGAAATTTTATCGTAATTTATAGTAGTAATACTATCTGTCCGTTAATAAGTTTATAAAAAAAATAATTAAATATTTTTTATCATATTTTGCACATCTGGATATATTTAGAAAATTTTTATATTTTAATTACTTTTCAAATTATTCTTTGTTCAAGACAACGGTAACAAAATTAATTATATTTATGTGATTTGTTTTTTTATCATTTATTTTTAGAAATTGTAAACATTTCTGTATTTTAATACAGTTGTCTTACTATATTTTATATTGTCTACTGTATTACTTAAACAATTTAAACGTTAATCATCTCATACAAGTACTGCATTATTTATCCAGTGTTGATAAAATGCGAATATTTATGTGTAATAGATGATTAAATTGGTGGTAAAAAATATAATTCATTAAAAATTTAAAAATTCGTGCATATTGCCATAGTTGAATTCGTAAGTTAATTTCCAATACTAGAAAACAACGGGAATTACAATTTCGCGAGTATGTAATAAGTCGTTTAAGGATCTTATTTCTAGAAAATAATTAGCAAATCATGAAGTCCTAATTCATGAGTATTGTGTAAATCGAGCTACCTCAAATACTTCAACACTATTCACCGATTCATAAATGAATGTAAGTTCATTGTGTAAGTTTCTTTGTAAGCTCTGTATAATATTTATCCTTTTGATATTATTTATTTGTTCTTTTGATAAAAAATTTGTATAATTTATACATTTTATAAAAAATATAAATATTGTTCACGTATTTTTTAAAAGAATATACTTTCATTTTATTTTATTTTTATACCATATTATGCATTATCATAAAAAGTTTTGTAAAAGTATACTTGTTCAAAATTAAAGTAAATTGTTTGTATTTAATAGTCGCATGTAAATAAAGCACTGACTAACACAATGTAACTGCTTCGTAGAACCAAGGATGTTCACCAAAACTACATCAAATTTACATTGGGTAACAGTATTACTCATGGAATACTTCATACTTAAGGTGTAGTTGATGTAGATTGTCTAGGAAAAGGTTTGAACTTGGAAAACAGATTTAAGGACTGAATTCTAAAACTAACAAAATATATAGATTGCAATAAAGCTTGGAGGTATATAAAAACTGTTATAATAAAATTGTTCAATAGCTTTGTAGTTAATGTATGAAATTTAAGTTTTTATTTCGTTTATATTTAAAGTATAAACAACCAGCATCATTATACTTTTTACGACAATTGTTATATAAAAAATAAAATACAATATGCCGCAAAACAAAATAAAAAAATATATGTAAAAAAAAAAACATCAAACGGAACTGCTTATAATTCTGTCCATTTTCGCTTATACAAATATTAGGAACATAAATTTACGAATGTGAATATAGAATTAATATCTTCTGTTGCCTCTTCTATGAGGGAAATCTCGTTTATCCCTTCGTGCTTCATATCTATCAGCCATTTGATACAGTTCTTCAGGTACTTCCTTTGGACAAAATAAATATATATATGTACACATATATGTAAAATACAACTATAATGAATATTTTATAGCTTACTTGATTAGCTTCTTCTAAAAGATTAATTAATTCTTTCGCAAGAGACCAATCTTTCCTTGTCATAAATGTTATACTTTCTCCTGTACGTCCAGCACGACCGGTCCGACCAACTCGATGAACGTATTCCTCAATATCTCGTGGAAAATCATAATTTAATACATGTCTGAAAAGAAGTGTTTTATATTAAATTTAAACATCAACAACTTAAAGATACTTACATGAGATACTTAAAGCATATAAAATTAAACATACGTAACATCTTCGATATCGATGCCTCGACTGGCAACGTCCGTTGCAAGAAGTATTTGTACTTCACCAAGTTTTAAATCTTCTAATGCTTGTTCTCTATCACATTGCTCTCTTCCTCCATGTATGCTTTGACAATTAACACCTTGTAAAGCTAAATCGCTCGCCACGTCATCAACTCGACATTTTTTCCCAAAAAATACTATTACCTTATCGGTGGGAGACATTTCACGAAAAAATTGATACATCTATTGAAAAATAGAATATTTAACCTCACATATAATTTTTACGCAATCATATAAATATTTTTTATAGTTCTAACCATGTTCGTTTTCTCTTCTTCGTCAATGATATAGATTTTTTGCATTACTGTATGTACAGTAGCTAAGTCGAGAGATCCAACAAATACTTGAATTGGATCTTTCATGTATGATTGAGCTAAACGTCTAACCCCTTGAGGCCATGTAGCACTAAAATATTGAGTATACGATATTGTTATTATTTCTTAAAGGTGAAATGTTGTTTTAATATTCTTTAACAATTTTTATACCTCGTCATAACCGTCTGTCGATCTGGTCTTATATCTAATAAAGTTTTCCTAATTTGTGGTTCAAATCCCATATCGAGCATACGATCAGCTTCATCTAATACAAGGTAGGTAACTGACGAGATGTTTAAGATATTTGCCTCAACAAGATCGTTTAGTCTACCAGGAGTTGCAATAACTATTTCTACACCCTTTGTTACTATATTGACTTGTTCTTTGCGACTGCCACCTCCATAAACACATACCCTTTAATAATACTTTTCTTTAATAATGGATACAATTTAAATGAAATATATACAAAAATACAATAATAACATTACTTACGCTTTTATACCATGATAAGAATATTTATTCACTTCTTTTTCAATTTGTAGTGCTAATTCTCTGGTGGGTGCCATAATAAGAACATTAGGTCCACTCCGCTCTGATCTTGGTGTTTCTTGTCCTTCAATATGAATTAAGGCAGGCAACAAAAATGCCAAAGTTTTACCTAAATATATTATTGATAAAATATTTGTTGTTCTATCAAATATTATCATAGTAATATTAAACATTTAAACAATATACCTGTGCCTGTCTGTGCAATTCCAATAAGATCTTTACCACTGAGAAGAACAGGCCAAGCTTGACACTGTATTGGACTTGGTTTAGTAAATCCTTGTTTTCTTATTTCCTCTAGTATTTCAGGGTAATCCTAATTTATGATTTTCCAATTGAAACATTACATTCTCCATTACTATCATTAACATAGGTATATTTTTACTTACCTCAAAAGCTTGTTCAAATGTTTCAATAGGATTTGGTATGTCAAATTCTTCTAAACTCTTTTCTTGTTCTTCAAACATATATCTTACTTCTATATTATTGTTTGTTTTTCTAATATGGGCTACTTGTTCTTTTGTCATCTTAGCAACATCTGGATGCTCTTTATAAAAATTTTTAATAATAGGGGCATATTTTGCCCATTTTTGTTGTCTGTACTCATCCTGATGAATCGTATTAAATTTGATTTTAAAAGGAAAAACATGTAATAAATTAAAGAATTTATAAACACTTACACATTCTTTACCAGCTTTACTCCAATCAAATGCAGCAAAATCAATCTTTGGTTCATCATTTTGCTCTTTATGCTCATTCTTTTCATCTAATGATAAGTATAAAGAGTCTTTTAATAAATCTTGTATTTCATTGCTAGCATGCTGTTGTGCTTCCTTGGAACCAATTATTGTCACTGCTGTAGTGTCATTTCCTGTTGACCTGTCAATCTAAATCAAACTATTTTATTTGCCTAATTTGTTTAATAAATTAAATTACTATTTATCTTATAAAAATAAATTTTATTGAATTATAGAAAAATAAATGATGTTTTATTATAGCTTACTTGAATTTTTGTATTTGTTTTACTTTGGAGATCTTTAATATTAGCTCCACTTCTACCAATTAACTTTCCTACTTTATCACTGCTAATATGTATAATAAATTTCTCAGATTCATAGTCAACATTGTTGTAGCTCGAATTAGAGAACTGATTCTCTTCATATTTATAGTTATTTCTTCGATATCTTTCTTTATTACCATGCTTTGTAAATTTACTGTTTATAGCAGTATACGAATGCTGATAATTATCCATTCTGCAATGAATAATTGATATTACAATTTCTAAATTTCAAACAACTTCATACGTTTAATCTTATTTCAGTATACATAAAATAAGACGGAGATAAAACTATCTTCTGTATCATTTAATTCTTTATTAATATTATTGCATACTAACATCAAAAAGTGAGAATATATTAATTATAGTAAGTAATACAATTTCATTTGTTCAGAATAATTATTAATATTTTCGTACTTTCACAAAATGAATCCTGTTAATACCTAAGCTATACGACGCCAATTCCACGTTTAGTGTAGTTTCACGCCGGTGTGTAAACAGATAAAGATAATATTTAACGGTACACAATTAACTATATAGTTGCACCATAGATGAAGTACAAAATAGACCCTTCAAATCACTGTTGTTTTTGTTAGATGTCCCACAGCGCTTTAGGTTTTAGGTTTCTTTCATCATTTTCATATTATTTTGGAAATCAATTTTTGCATTGAGCTCTATCTACAACTAAGGTACAGTACAAAAAATTTTCAGGTATATCAATACCTTCATCAAACTTATTCTCAATAAATTCTCAATAAAACGCCACAACTATATAGCCATACAGACCAAAAATTTATGTTTTTCGAGTACTGTCGTTGATCACTAGATGGCAATATTTGTACTAGTACGATTTTTCTTTTCTTTTCTTTCATCAATTTAATTATTATTGATTTTTTCGATTTAATAGACAATAATATGCTCCAAGCTATATTAACAGCACTACTAATTCAATAATTGAAACCGTTTATCATTATATATTAATTAATCCGGGTATATACAGTATGTATAAATGTAACCTTACATTTCCTACAAAAATAATTGTATCAATATCAAAATTTTTACAATATCTTCTTGCTTCTTTAATATTTTCGTACGTTTATAAAAGAATACATGTAATATCGGGTTATATTAAACTGATATTTTGTATTGTATTTAGATATTTATCTTCTACTGTTAACATTTCAGTAATGTTTTTTATTTATGTAGAATGATTACATTTAAATGAAAATAATAATTAACAAGAATGCATACAAATTAAACTATTTTTAATTTATTTAATATTAATTATTTTACAAACAGGAAGAGAATCTTGTATAATCCTGTTCCACATAATCATCACTAAAGAAGGGATAAGTGTATTGTAGCGTTTCTATTATATGTTTCCTGGGAAGGTTCCATTTTCAACCTGTTCATTCCATTTTTCTATCCAAGCATTTGGACACATTGTACTGTACACTTTCTTGAAGTATTGACATGCTTCATATTCTTCACTATGACGTTTCTTGCAACGATGAAAATCCAAGTAACTAGTATAACAATACCTATATTCAAACAAATATAAATAAGCAATTTTATATAGAAAGAAAGCTACATAATTTCAAAATACGAATTATTCATTTACTTTGTCTGGTTTTGATTTGGAAACCTTGGATCATATGGTGCTGTCTGTGGTTTCACATCAGGGGGTGCATCTATACGTAAATCAGGTGCAGTTCCAATTTGCGTGTATTTAACCATACTGTTGCTGCTTAACAAGTTATAAGGTATTTAATAATCATATTTGTTGAAAGCGCTACATACGTTACCCTCCCTCTTTCTCAAAAAGCAAACTCTATTTGTCTCTCGCTTTAGTCCGTTCATCTCTTGCACCATTTAACACACTATTATAAATAATAGTTATTTCTTGACTACATTCCTTTTCCAATCTCATATTATATTAATAATGCTTTTTAAGTCAAAATTTGATATCATTTCATACTATGCATTTATCATATCTATTGAACGCATACTGTACATTTTATATAATAATTAAAAAACATAAAGATTATGAATAATCACGTTCATGTACATTTCTGCATATAATATGTTTACTTAAGTATTAAAATACTTTACTTTGAAGCTTATTGAAACTCAAAATAATTTTAGTACAGTTGAAATTCTTTAAACTGGGTCGATAATTATTCTTCTATGCTTAAATGCATCCACAAAGTAATTAAATTGAATACAGTATCTTTTGAAATGACATTGATCATAGATAAATGAGAAATAATTATGTTAAAGTCAACTATTTGACCAATGGTCTTGTGTTGTCTTCTTCTTGACAACAAACTTCTCTGTATTTTTTTACTTCAGCCATATAAAGTGACCAGGCATCCTTGGGCTGTTCAACGGTTTGTTCAGTCTTTGGTTTAGCAACCATTCCAGTTTTTAAAATTCTCCCTCCTCGCCTCTTTCCCACCATTAATGGTGGAGGAACAACACTTTTCTCTTCCAAAACAGAAGTCGTCGGTTTTTGTGCAGGTTGCATTTGTTCCTGCATTTTTTTGAACATTTCCATAAAACTACCATCGTTTTTGAAAGCATTAGATTGTATAGGAACAGCCGGTTGTGATATATTTGTTTCTGTATTATCTTCAGCAGTATCTGATTCATATGATGGTGCTCTATGATATCTACGGCTTTCTCTGCCTCTGTGTCTATCTCTACTCCTATTACGACTACGGCTACGTCTTCTATCTCTGGAACGTGATCTTCCTTTTGACCTAGATCGTGATCTGTCTCTTCTAGAATATTTTCGTGATCGATCTCTGTCCCTATCTCGATCTTTATCTCTATCAGGTGACCGAGATCGTTTATGCGATCGACTTGGAGAAGATTTTGAAGTACTGCGCCTTCTTCTACGTCTGTCCTGTGGTGAATCATTTCGGGAAGTTCTACTGCTTCTATACTCCGAAGGTGAAGGTGACCGACGCGACGACAATCTGTTTTTGTACCCATCATACGTCGTGTACGATGCGCTATACATAGGAGGCGAAGGTGGAGCAGGTGGCGAGTCTGTATTGGACTTGGAGCCCCGTTCATGCCGTTTTGAATCCATCGTCGAACTTGAGTGCCTCTCTCTCCAGGCTGAATGGACAGATGGACACCTATAAGGATAGAAACTGCCTTCTATGAGTACACTGTCCATTTCTTCTTACCACGCCTTTATCTGATTGGTTTTATATGTACGCATTTGCAAGAGACAAACGGATTTATAGCGAGAGATCAAGATATTTTGATTAGTATTAAAATGTTTAACCAAAGCTAGAATTCATTAATTTAAAAAATTTCTAAACATATAAATTTAATCCAATTCATATTTTATCAATAGTTAAACTTAACTGAATAGAAATTCAACACTATAGATATTAAGTTATAATCAATGTTACATTGTCACTGATATTAGTATTTGCTGTTATATAATTTTATAACATTCTTCTCTTGAAATATTTGTTTATTGAAAACATTATTAACAATAATATTGTAAACTATACTGTTTGCAATACTCAACTTAAATAAACTACATAATATTTAACTTAAATAATAAATATTTTGTTATTTTACACAACATATATATATTAATGTTTGATATATTAATGACATTGATATGAAATGTATTATTTGTGTTAATAAAACAAAGTTCTGAAAACATATCATTATGTTAAATTACAATTTATAATACTTAATACGTAAATTATACGATTTTAGTTTCGATGTGATATTTCGTATAAAAAAATCATCCACGAAACAGTACATTTACATTACTTTTAGATAATTTATGAAGTATTATACGTCATAATTTCAAATCATGTTTTAATAAATGAACATTTAATTTACATTAAGCCAACTATCAGAAAAAGGGAGATTGAGAGGAGAAACCCTTACCCAAGACTAAATAAGATTTTTAATTAATATCTTAATCAGTTCTTATGAAAATATAAATAGAGCTTTTTAAAGAGTTTTTAAAATAATTCGTCGATTATGTTAATCACCTAAATATCCTATAATTACACGAAATATCTTTATATAAAAATACCTTAGCTGGTCGAGCGATTGAAAACAAAATGGCCACTAGGCAAACTCGGGCAAACTGCGCCAGACTGTTACGTCATGTATTCATGTCTAGCATAAAGTTAGCTAACTTTGAAGATACTCGGAAAACGCATAGTATATTTTCAATTTTCTCCGATAGAGTTCGCTTATTCTAGATATTCAACATTTTTTCAGTTCATCTAATAAATCTGTTTTATTTAAAATAGATTTATTGTTAATTGCAATAACTAACTATATTTCTTGTATTGATTATTCTTATAAATAGGATGTCAATTTTTTATATAAATATTATAAATTGATACTAAGTATATCATCATTCATATTTGTAAATTAATCTGATATTAGAAAAGAAATTATTTAAAAATACACTGAAACAAATTCCCGATTGTAAATTATAAGAATTATAAGATCGTAGGTGAAGTTTCTCATAAATTGTGTGTAAACTTGAAAACCGGATCTTGAAATAATACAATATATTGTTTCCAAAAGAGTGGCGCTGAATTCGTTTATTCACATCCGGTTCTCCATTTTCTTTTGGTCATCATCGCGTACGATTGCGTTCATGTACATTCATTATCGATCTTAACGCTTTTAAAAATTATTAAACGTTTCAGTCGTGTATTAAAAACGTTTGTTAGTCTGTACGTTGCATAATATTCTCATAGTCCTTTTTTCCGAGCATCGTAATTTGGATTATCGTGTGCTAATGCGTGGTATTTCAGAAAGCTCACCAACTCGCACAATGGCGGAGGATTTGGATGTCGAAGCAATGTTGGAGGCGCCATATAAGAAAGGGGTAAGACTTAATTCTTTTTTTTTATCTTTATATGTTTCGGTTCGTTCCTTCGAGTTCCTGACTATTTTTATCCTGTAAAATGTACCTAATCTCGACGCATAAGATCCAATACGGTGCGCACCGTTCTGAGTATATTTATCGTTGCGATCGAGAAGAAAGAAACGTCCTTTCCTTCCCGTATATACATGTAGAACAAAGTACGCCCTTGTCTTATACCGACTATTGATCAATACCTCCGTTTTCTGTACTTATAGATGGTACGTAACATGTACCCTCGCGCTCGTAGGATGTTCGGCAGCGAGTTCCTAGAATGCACTTGAAATACGAGGTATTAAGAAAAGCCATCACTAACATCATTTACTTAATTCTTTTTCTTTCTTTTTTTTTTTAATTTTTTCCTCAGAGATCGTAACGTTTATTATTTACGATGTAGATAGAATTGCTATTGTCATTTTTTAATGACATTAAAAAGAATAAAAAGATATTTTGCAAACAATGTATAAAGAAAGATATAGGTGGATTTGGTAGGTGCTGTTCTGCCATGTGCCATGCTATTCTTGTTATCTTTAGAACACAAGTGTGAAAAAATAAATTCAGTAATTTTATTAAAAATCAGTTGCTTTCCATACATTAAAATTGATAATACTATCATTCGTGATAATATATTCTAGAAGAATCCAATTTTTGTACGCAGCTGTTGTATCAATAGGTAGAATAATAAGGGTACTCTTTTCATTTATGTATACATTTGTTTGTGTATCATACATTGTCCTTTCTTTTTGACAAAATTACACATTGATGTAATTATCTAAAATTTACAAAATTGGGATATAGCTGTGTATTGTTTGAATCATTATGAACATTTCTAACATTAAACTGTAATAAAATAAAAATTCATTTTATCCATGCATTAAACAAGATTATGAATAATTTTATTACTCTATACCTGTTATGAAGTTAATTGTATGATTACAGTTTTGTTTAATAAATTAAGTTACATCGTAGATTAATGTACATATTTCAATTGTATAATATATGTTTTTGTTTTTACTGTGTATAAAATACATTGTTTTATAACCTATAATCTCAAAAGAAGAAGTAATTGTAAATTTTTGTTATAATACGTATTATTATAATTAAAAAATATAGTTTCATTAAAATATATGTACATGTTATTCTTTTTTTAATGTTTATAACTTTCTTTAATTGCATTATCATTGCATCTTATTTTAAATCGGAGGTAATACTTCCGGGATACAATGCATGGTAAATTGGCAAACAGAAAATAAATTATGTTATTTAAATGAGAAAATGTTTTAAAAGAATCATTTTGACCAGAATCACGCAACATTATTATCATCATTTCATTGCATTAATGTCATATATTAAATTTATGTTAGCTTTAATCATCTGAAACATTTTCTCTACACAGCTAAATCATCTTGTGATATATCTACTGGAAGCTGCAAACGATTGTTGATCATTTTATTCCTATTCTGAGATAGTTTAATCTATATACATACAGGGGTTGTAGGTTAGCAATTAGGGTTCACATCTCGTGTTACATTAAAAACGTACTGTCTTTGATGAGGGCTCTCTTTTGCAGAAGAAAAAGGATGTGTGGTTGGCCATTGGTAGTTTAAGACCAAGGCATGCTCAACCCAAGATTGCAATGCTTTCCTAAAACCCGATAAAACGATTGGTAAGTTTGAGCCAGGTGTGTGCGAGGCATCGCAACTCTATGCTCGCCCCGTCTCTCTCTCTCTCTCTCTCTCTTTCTCTCTCTTTCTCTCTCTCTCTTCTCTGTGTCCCCATCTCAGCCCTCTCAGACCAATATAATCTACCTGGAAAAGAGAAAGAGCACGAGAGTGCACCACCGTCCAACAGCAATTAAATCTTGGTTAATATAGTTCTCGAAGGAGAGTTGTCCACATGGTTATAAAAATTAACAGATGACAGAACTTCATTATTGATATATTTTATTTTTGAATCTACTGTCAAACTTTTAAATTGTACAATATGTACGCAATTTGTTTTTACAAAATTTACTAACATTCTATGATTTGCTTTTTGTCCCCTTGTTCGCGCGTCCCTGCCACATCGGCTGGCTGGCATGGCATTCAACTGTTTGCTGTTCGTAGGAGCAGGACTCCTCATCCAAAGACAAATCCTCCAAGGAGAATGGGTCTAGCCGTAAATCATCTGGGTAAGCATATTTTATGGATTATATTTGACTTGATTAATACTTTCTTTTCAGTAGCACATAGTATATTATAATAGCACTTGTTAGTTAGTAAAGACTTTTAAACTATGAAAATAGTTCAAATAAAATAATAGAGAGCATAAAGTATCAAAAACAAATTTAGATTTAAATATAGGGCCATGGGTACATATTTTTATTATTTTATTTTTAAATGTATATCTGTATTTTTATGTATTATCACGAAATACTCTTGTATTACATTATTTTCAATATGATAAAGTACATATATGTACAAATATTTATACTACTTCGTCTGAACCTTTAGCATTTTAAATTGAGGACTATACATAATTTGTCTGAGAAAAATTCAAAATAGTCATTTTGTGCATACATATAGCTATTTGAAGTTATATTCTCTTTGTTATAGACCCCATACAATTAGTGTAAATGCTGGTTATTTTCATAATTCCAAAGGTTAAACCTGAAAATGGTAAGTGTTTAGGAAGAATATCTGTACTACAGACACTGTTAAATGTAAAGTATACTAAACAATGACTAGATAACTGCTCAGATATAAAAAAAGAAGTAAAAATGAAAATAGCACAAAGATTCGTTTTCTGTTTATTATAGTAATTAATATGATGTGGATGTTAATTATTTCTAAAATATGCTACATAAATTGTTTTTACTACTAAGGGTTCGGATTAGTAAGTTGGAACGTTACTATTTCATAAATTATTCATATTAATTAATTTATATTAATTATGTTATCATAAATATGACAAATTTCTTAAGTGAAATGTGTTTTTCTTGTAGGAAAAGTAAACATCGTTCTCGTTCCCGTTCTCGTTCGCGAGACCGTAGGGAGAAAGATCGTCGAGATCGTGAAAGAGACAGAGACAGAGATCGAGATCGCGACAGAGATAGAGATCGTGATCGTGATCGTGATCGTGATCGTCGACGTAGATCGAGATCAAGAGATCGGAGAGACCGTGATAGAGACAGAGACAACGATAGAGACAGGGATCGTCGAGATAGAGACCGCGATAGAGACAGAAGAAGGAAACGGTCACTTACACCTATCACGCTTCCTAGAGCACGGCCACCATTTGGAAAAGGTGTTAGTCCCCTTGGAATGTAAGTATATAAGTTTACAAGTCTTTTTATCATCGAATTGAAATAAGATAATAATAGTACTATTTAAGACGTAAATTTGCATTCTTTACAAGTTTGTCTTCACTGTTTGCATAATGTTTATTTTAGTAGAAACGATGAGTTAACACCAGAAGAACGTGATGCCAGAACTGTTTTTTGTATGCAATTGAGTCAACGCATACGTGCTCGCGATTTAGAAGACTTTTTTTCCAGTGTCGGTAAAGTTCAGGATGTCCGACTTATCACATGTAACAAAACAAGAAGGTTTAAAGGTATAGCATATGTTGAATTCAAAGATCCTGAAAGTGTTACGCTGGTAAGTTTAATATATGATTCAAGTTCATAATTAAATTTACTGTTAATTAATTGATATAATAATATCGCCTGTAATTCTTTTGTAGGCACTTGGTTTATCAGGTCAGAAACTTCTTGGTGTTCCTATAGTAGTACAACATACTCAAGCTGAAAAGAATCGTATGGGTAATTCTATGCCAAATCTTATGCCAAAGGGTCAAACAGGACCTATGAGGTTGTACGTTGGATCTCTACACTTTAATATCACGGAAGACATGCTTCGTGGCATTTTTGAACCTTTTGGAAAAATTGATAACATTCAATTAATAATGGATCCAGAAACTGGTCGTAGTAAAGGCTACGGATTTTTAACGGTATGTATTAAGTTGTTGTTTGTTTTCTTTAAAATATATTTGCATTTTGATGTTTATAGTTCAGAAATGCCGATGACGCGAAGAAAGCTTTAGAACAATTGAATGGATTTGAACTTGCTGGAAGACCAATGAAAGTTGGTAATGTTACAGAACGTACAGATTTAATTCAAGGACCTTCGCTTCTCGATACAGATGAATTAGATCGAAGTGGTATTGATCTTGGTGCTACTGGAAGGTATGAAATGTTAATACAATTTTGTTTGTTTAATAATAACTTATGATTAAAACTACATTTAATATTTTTAGATTGCAATTAATGTTTAAGTTAGCTGAAGGAACTGGGCTAGAAATACCTCCTGCAGCTGCAAATGCATTGAATATGGCTCCGGTTATGTCAACACCACAACCACCACCACAAGCTGCCCCGCCTATAGCAACTCAATGCTTCATGTTATCAAATATGTTTGATCCACAAAAGTAAGTTAGCGTTGTTATATAGAAACGTTCATAGAAAAATGCATATTTGTAGACTAGTGTTAAATGTTTTATTCTTTCACTAGGGGAAAATATATGCTAAATGAAATAAGTTATGTCCGGAAATTATTTTATATATTTTTATGTGAATATATTGAGACGTAACTTGACAAAAATAATTAAAATTTATTTATTATATAATAAAGGCATAACTTAAATACAAATGGAAATTTTCGTTTCAGTGAGACAAATCCAAATTGGGCAAAAGAAATTCGCGATGATGTTATAGAAGAATGTAATAAACATGGTGGGGTACTACATGTGTACGTGGACCAAGCTTCTCCTCAGGGTAATGTTTATGTCAAGTGTCCGTCAATCGCGACAGCAGTTGCGGCTGTTAATTCGTTACATGGCAGATGGTTTGCTGGTCGAGTGATTACAGCCGCATATGTGCCAGTTGTAAATTACCATTCATTGTTTCCGGATGCAATGACTGCTTTGCAATTATTAGTTCCGAGTGCACCACGAAGAGGAATGTGATCTTAAAATGATGCAAATATAAATTACAAATATGTAAATTCTTATAGTATTACATTCGTTCTTACTAATATTAACAAGGAACTTTTGTTACTATGATAGTCATTTGAATATTAGTTTAAGTCATAGATGTAAAATTGTAAAGTGCAGAACAAAAATGGTTTAATATGATCCTGCACAATATTTTCATATGTTCATAAATCCAATTTTTTTGCTTCTGTTTTTATGAATACCATAACATAATTTTTTTTATAAAAAATTGGTCATATTTATTCAACATAAAATTTCGGAAAACGTAATCGATATTATCTTGACCAATTAGTATGCGATGATAAAAAGATCACTGTTGATACATATATATATATATTTAGATGTTTTATTACTCTACGAAAACGAAATTGTCCCCTAAACATTTTTCTGAATGTAGTACAAGGTTTAAAAATGTTACGTGCATCCTTCACGTATCATTGTACTTTAATGAATGAAGCGTGTATAATTGAAAAAACTATGCATTGCTGCCTTATTTGATAAGTGTGTTACGTAATAGATAATCGTCAGGTTAAAAGTTATTCTTTATAGTATGAGATCCAATCATTTTTGACGCTTCATCTGTTAAAGTAAAAACTTCCCGGCAAGTTATATGCAGAATAATAGAATAAGTAATCGTTAAGATTCTTATGTAAACACCTGTTGGAAAAGATAATATACACACAAAAAATGTATTATAGATTTTTTAAGTTCATAATTATTATAAAATTTACAACACTTCTGAAAGATATAGATTTATATTGTATTAATGGGGAATACGTATAAAACAAAAAGAACCAAAAAAGTCGAGGGGTCTGCAGGTTACAAATTTCTTCAAGATTTCGCTTTACAAATCCGTTGATTGATTAATTACATCAATTTTTCTGTAATAGAATATTTTTTGCAATGATTTAACAATTATCATGAAATAATTAAACTGCAAGGTACTAATTCTCGATACAGTTTTTCGATATATGTGTACGTGATACAGACATTATAATAATGGCCTCATAAAGAATGGCCGTAAATTATCAAGTGTAGATAAAACTTATAAATTTTTTTAATTTCAGAAATATTTCTGTATCAAATATTAGAAATTATAACTGTACGCGTGTTTTAGACATAAATTTGTAATGTCCGAAAATAGCAGGAAAATCATTACACACTGTTTCTTTTGTTTCCCCCCTCATAAAGTATTAAATTTCATATTTAATACTTATATTATCCCTGCAGACTTCTATTAATTAATAACCCATTATTGTAATCTGTGTAAAAAGTCTTGTAAATTAATAACAATCATTATAGACGTAATAATACTATCGCAACTTCGTATTATTGAAACATTGATGTATACTTTGATAATTATACATTAAAAACTAATGTGATACTCTGTGGAAATGCTCTTTCAGAATACAAATGTAAATGCGCAAATATATTTCTCTCACATTCATTTGTTTTTCTGTATGATAATTTAAATAAGTCTAGCGTATATAAGCTTTTCATTTCCTATTTTAGAGTAGAATACAAAGATTATTTTTTAGCTATTCGCTGTATCATCATATTATAACGCAAAAACATTACGCTGAGACGTTGTATGCATGTTGGAAAATAAGGCAGAAAAATATTATATATGTACTCTTACAATGATAGTTCAGTAAAACCCTTATTAAGGAATACTTTTTAAGGGATATGTAAAAACTAATTACGTCATCATTGAGAGTGCTGCAGCTCCTTTTTCTTTCATTACTCTGCAAAAATTTACTACGCATGTCTATCTTTTACGGTTTAGGACTGCGCAGGGCGTCAAGGTTAACCGATTAATTCCCGGTGCATAGCACGGGCGTTCCACAAGTTAGTAATTAAACAATTAAACAATAAGTTTAATTAAGTTATGCACTGTAAAAAAAGTGGGGAAAATAAAGAAAATTTCAAACACTTTTGTACATCAAATGACTTAATATATTTTATTAATAGATACATTATTAACACTTAATTCTAGGACGGAATCATCATAATAATATGTACATATTAGAATGCGCTGTAGCACAGGATATTGTAGAAAGCTAACTAGGTCTGTTTGATTGAGGCGCTCCGCGCCTAACCTAACAATGTTGAGTGAGCGAGTAGATTTCACGCTAAAGCAAAAATAGTCAACCGTGTCATCCGGTCGAATTGGTTAAGTGGTGCAAGAGAAAAACGTGGACAAAAAAGTTGAAAAGTCGAGTACATAAGCGCGAGCAAATTCAATTTTGCGTTAAAGTCTACGGGGATATGATTTTTGGTGATTATTCCTCCATGGCATACGCGGGCGGCGCGTAGAAGGAATATACACGATAATGAGTATGCAAAATCGTTAATTACTTACTTTTTGAGTACAGTCTATGCACTTTTATTATAAGCGAATGTTCAGTGATCCCTCAACTACTTTCTCGTATCATATTTGTTCAGATTTTTATTGAAAATAATTAGTTATTAACTAATGACCTAAGCCCAGCCGCGGTGACAAGCGGTATACACCAGGTCATTTTGAATAATTAATTACACGTTTTGTGGATATATTTTGTGCACTTTTATGATTGAAGAATGATCAGCAATGCATTATTTGTATGGTTCGATCATAAAAGTTCGTAAATAATGTTTGGGTAATGAGTAATTAAATATTTTGTGTCAGCATTGCGATACGTACGTACATAAGCCGTCTATGTCAATTCTACTGCGCATGCAAAGTGCAATATTTCGGCACTTTGGCGACGTAGTACGGTTCGTGAGGCATTTAGAAACAAATTTCTATTAGGGTTTGATGCGTTTTGATGCATAATAAAGGCAGAAAATCAATTTTTGTAGAATTCGGTCCAAAACGGTACAGGTGGCGCCATCTAGCGGCGAGCGGCGGAACTACGAAAAACTAAAATTTCGATTTTCTCGAAAACTAGGGACTTTTCCGAAATTCTGAGATATACAAATTTTTCCTTGTCGCCTACGGAATCGAACGAATCTAATTAGAGCCCGCTAGGACCATTATTAAAGAAAATAGAAAAATAGCCCATTTCATGGACTAAAAAATTGCTGTCCATCTAGCGGCAAAAGTTGGAACTACAAAAATAGAAAATCTCGATTTTCTCGAAAACTAGGCACTTTTCCGAAATTCTGAGATATACAAATTGTTCCTTGTCGCCTGCGGAAACGAGCGAATCTAATTATAGCCCGCTAGGACCATTATTAAAGAAAATAAAGAAAATGTCATTTTATGGAGAAAATTTGTGGCGCCATCTAGCGGCGAAACTGCGAACTAAACTGGAAAAATGTATGTCCGAACATGTTTTCTATTTTCTTTAATAATGGTCCTAGCAGGCTATAATTAGATTCGTTCGATTCCGTAGGCGACAAGGAACAATTTGTATATCTCAGAATTTCGGAAAAGTGCCTAGTTTTCGAGAAAATCGAGATTTTCTATTTTTGTAGTTCCAACTTTTGCCGCTAGATGGACGGCAATTTTTTGGTCCATGAAATGGGCTATTTTTCTATTTTCTTTAATAATGGTCCTAGCGGGCTCTAATTAGATTCGTTCGATTCCGTAGGCGACAAGGAAAAATTTGTATATCTCAGAATTTCGGAAAAATCCCTAGTTTTCGAGAAAATCGAGATTTTCTATTTTTGTAGTTCCAACTTTCGCCGCTAGATGGACGGCAACTTTTTAGTCCATGAAATGGGCTATTTTTCTATTTTGTTTAATAATGGTCCTAGCAGGCTATAATTAGATTCGTTCGATTCCGTAGGCGACAAGGAAAAATTTGTATATCTCAGAATTTCGGAAAAGTCCCTAGTTTTCGAGAAAATCGAAATTTAATTTTTTCGTAGTTCCGCCGCTCGCCGCTAGATGGCGCCACCTGTACCGTTTTGGACCGAATTCTACAAAAATTGATTTTCTGCCTTTATTAGGCATCAAAACGCATCAAACCCTAATAGAAATTTGTTTCTAAATGCCTCACGAACCGTACTACGTCGCCAAAGTGCCGAAATATTCATTTTTTTATTTTCCATACGTGCGTGAGCGGACCCTCATTTCTTAGGTTTAGTTCACCCGTTTCGCCGCAAGATGGACGCCAATTTCTTAGTCCATAAATGGGCCAGTTTGGGCCTAATTGTCTTTATTCTAATAAAAAAAAAAACCTGCACTACTTGTAACGGTTTGCAACTGGGCATGGGGTCAAAGTGCAAAATTGGCCGTTAAAGTTCCAGCATCATTTTCGAGCGCTCACCGAACTTTTTGGGCACCAGCGGTTTCATGGGACGACCCAGGATTTTGCCCAGCAAATTTTTTAAAAAATAAAAAATGCTCCGATTTAAAAACTAATTATATATTCATTAAATTCGGGCTTTTTTAGCTTTTCTGGGTTAATCCTCTTTTTCGGAAACTTACTGCGCAGGCCTAACTCTAACCGGTTAGGACTGCGCATGGGGTTAAAGTTGAAAATTGGCCGTTAAAGTTCCAGCTACATTTTCGAGCGCTCACCGAACTTTTTGGGCACCAGCGGTTTCATGGGACGATCCAGGATTCTGCCCAGCAAATTTTTTAAAAAATAAAAAATGCTCCAATTTAAAAACTAATTATATATTCAGTTAATTCGGGCTTTTTTAGCTTTTCTGGGTTAATCCTCTTTTTCGGAAACTTACTGCGCAGGCCTAACTCTAACCGGTTAGGACTGCGCATGGGGTTAAAGTTGAAAATTGGCCGTTAAAGTTCCAGCTACATTTTCGAGCGCTCACCGAACTTTTTGGGCACCAGCGGTTTCATGGGACGACCCAGGATTTTGCCCAGCAAATTTTTTAAAAAATAAAAAATGCTCCGATTTAAAAACTAATTATATATTCATTAAATTCGGGCTTTTTTAGCTTTTCTGGGTTAATCCTCTTTTTCGGAAACTTACTGCGCAGGCCTAACTCTAACCGGTTAGGACTGCGCATGGGGTTAAAGTTGAAAATTGGCCGTTAAAGTTCCAGCTACATTTTCGAGCGCTCACCGAACTTTTTGGGCACCAGCGGTTTCATGGGACGATCCAGGATTCTGCCCAGCAAATTTTTTAAAAAATAAAAAATGCTCCAATTTAAAAACTAATTATATAGTCATTAAATTTGGGCTTTAAAAATCTTGAACAGTAATCTTATTATGTAAGTTTATAAGAATTCAACAAAGGTCAAATTGTTATTTAATAAACTAATAATAATCGAAATGACTTTTGTATTTTAAACTGTATGCACATAAACTTTCATTCCCCTAAAAGAATTATAACGATTAAAAATATAAAATATATTTTTCGTGTGTGGTACAGTTACGTATCAATTAAATAATACACATTTTATTTTGACCACTTTAAATCAACACATAAAGAAATGTGATCACTTGGAAACACTACGGATGGAAGAGCCATATGTGAATTAAGTTCTTCTTCGCTAGGCATAGGTATAACTTGTTCAATTTCTAAATGATCTGTTTGATAAAATATATAATCTAAGCAACCAGAAAAAGTAGTAGTATAATTAGTATATTTTGGAGTGCCACAAGCACTATGTAAGTTTACGTCATGTTTGACAGATCTTATACGTGGATCGGGATCTATGATAAAAAAATATATTTGAAGTAAATCATTTTTTGTACAACTATAACTTAAAAATATAAATAGAATGTTGTATTTACGTAAAACATACATACCGGATTGCGAATCGTCATGATAATTTAATATATGTTTTTTAATTATTAATTGATAGACTGCGCTTTCTGGTACACTGTTAAAATCTCCACAATATATAATGCTAACATTACATTCCGCATTCTGAAAATTTGTTATTAATGGAAATAAATTTTAGAAATAAGACGAAGTTAATATTTATATTAGAGATTATATCACAAGATTATGATAATAATAATATAATATTGTACATAAACACAAATAGGACTTAAGTCGAGTAAGATGCTTCAGATACCTCTGCTTTTATTTTTTCAGCAAATGAATTTAAATACACTAGGCCGTAATATGCTTGTAATAGACGTATATCATCTGCTTCCGGCCGAGAGTACAAGTGTGTGTTGCCAATGACTAAAATTTCGGAGTTTTCTTTGGATTTTAGTGCTACTATCTGTAATAGGTATATATGCGCGTGTATATATATATACATATATGAAATTAAAAATTCATCAGTTGGTAATATGGGTATAACAAATTATGCGATAGTGGTACCTGAATAATTGTATTTCTGTTCAGAAATGTTTGTTTTAAATCTTCATTTTGAATTTGTGACCAAATAGTATTAAATCCATCTAAATTGATGCCTTGAGAAATAATACTATAATCTGAGTCTAGCTTGTCAAATCTTTCTTCATTATAAAATGTTACAACACCTTCTTGCATGTCATTTTTAAGATTAAATATACTACCATAGTTCAGTGTACATAAAGATAACAATAAATCATTTTTATAAACTCTGCTATCAACTTCTTGAAGGCATATTATATCTGCATTATATCCTACATAAATTTGTTAATTTTTTAAATATATTTATTTATACAAGGCTTAAAATATCATTTAAAATATGAATATAAAATACCTATAAGTTCTTTGAGAATTAGTAATTTTCGATAATCCATAGATAATGCATATTGTGGACAATAAGGATATAAAGTATCCTTAGATAATGAAGTTTCCGAATATACATTTGCCAATATATTATATGATGTTATTCTGAAACTAATATTCAGAAATTTAAATAATAGAAAATATGTAATTAATTGAAATTTGAATATTAAAGAAGATTTAAAAAATATTTACCTTTTACCAGACAATTTGCTTCTAGTAAAAGCATGTCTAATATCAAAAGGACATAAACCTGGACCAGGTTGTACTATACCATTAGATGTAACTTCTACTACAGGTCCAGTTTGTGTATCGTTTCTTGGTACACATGATACTTTTAATCTGCATCCTAAGTCAGATATCCTAGGTATATATATATATCCTTCTCCAACATGAATCCATTCCTTATTTTCAAATTTATACCAATTGAAAGTTGACATTTCTCTATTTACATACGTTGTTTCAAATTTTGAAAGATAAATTGGAAAATCAATTAAAATGTTTAATGGCAATTCCATTTTCGCAATATAAGGTATATTTTGCTTTAGTACATATTCTTGATCAAAAATGATCAATTTTATTTCTGATGAATGTTCTAAAATAGTCTTGCACGTAAGATCACCATCAAGAACACAATTATTTCTTACAAATTTGATGCCGTCCTCTCCAATATTATTGGGTTCAATTTTTTCCTCTAACTTATTTGCTTTTTTTTTCTTTCGTTTAGATTTTTTAATTATATAAGTTTTTATATTATTATCCATTCTACGTACTAAATTCTTTATTGGTTCATCCACGGATCTATGGAAATTAAAACGTCTGTCTACGTTTAAGGCAGGATTAATATAACGAAGTAACATATCAAATTTTGTATGTCCTTCTTCGTACATTAAAACAGCTTCATTAACATTTAACTGCACCATTATTTGTGAATAATTTTTATAAAAACCTTGGTAAACTGTTGAAATTGGTAGACACGAGGTTAGACACTTCAAATGTAAATTACGAAATAAAACATACATTTTACATAACTATATTTGATATACCTTGTACTATGCAAGTTTATTATTTTCACATTTAAAATTTAAATATGAAAATTACAAACAATAAGTAATAAACAATTTATTATGTTGTAATAAAAATGTGTTTTTCATCGTGGACGATGCAGTAGATTTTGGGAACTGAAGTACTTTCCAATTTATTTGAAAGTGATCGAAAAATCTTTCATGATATTGGCATCGAATTTCAAGTCTAATACAAATACATTTAGTTCAGTGTGGTGTATTAATTTTTTTCATTATAAAAATCCGCTTAATTGAAATCAATTTGAATTTTGATATTATCTCGGATCACTACTGTCTTCGTCCTTTAATCAAATAATCTGTGTATCTTCTGGTTATGATCAGTTTATCAGTGGCCTATCAAAAATGTGAACAGTGTTCCGATCATTTCCATGAAAACGGTAATGTCATCACCATCGAACAGAGAATGGAGATGCTCAAGGAATGGAATTTAGCCATCTAAAGAATTATATCTGTAACCACAGATATATGATTGTATACAAATAATCAATGTGGCATATGGGTTATGTAAATTCTTTTATAATTTTAATTATATATAATTGTTAATTAATTATCGTATTGAATGAAATTTATATCTATTGGCTTTTTACTCGTGAAGAATTTTGCAAATGTAAATGTAAATGAATATAAATATCAGATTTATTTGTAAAAATGTAAAGAAATGAATGATTATACGGATCTTGTCAATACTCCTAACTTATCTAATCTGACATTGTATAAAAAACATATACAGCAGTCATCAGAAACAACTTGAACATAAAAATGCATTCAAAAAATGAATATCGTAGATCAATAGATGAATACAGACCTGCTGTACCAGTTAAAAGAAAAATTGGTATGTATTGGGTCTTGGCTGCTTTGAGAATTATTTTGACACTTATTCCACAAACAGGATATATTCATCCTGATGAGTATTTTCAATCTGTTGAAGTAATATCTGGTAAGTTACATGTTAGCAATAATTATAATCAATATAATTCAATTTCGTTTATATATTTTAACCTTATAGGAGACAATTTTGATATAGATGTTAATAAGCCTTGGGAATTTAATTCTACATTTCCCATAAGAACTATTTTAATACCACAAATTATTGTCGGTATACCATATTCGATTTTAAATATACTTTCACGATATACATTTTTTTACATGGGTATTTCATTGAAATCCCCATATTTTCTTATATTATTTCCACGTTTATTAATCTGTGGTTTGTCTTTTATATCAGACTATTGTCTATACAAAATATGTTACATGTATGGACAAAATTACAAAATAAGACTGATTACATATGCCAGTTCCTATGTTATGTTTGTTTATTCGACACGTACATTATCAAATAGCACTGAATTAGTTCTTACAGCGTTATTATTATATTATACGTCACATTCTATGGCATATTCAGAAAAGGTATGCAATTATGATATTTATATAATGTAAATCAATTTATAATAGAATATCATTTTATTATTTCAGGTAGTTATACAAAGTGACTACCTGTCAGATAAATATATTAAAGCAAAAAGTGGAGTAGAAAGAGTAAAATATTATAAACTTAAGGCTTCGTTGCCTCCATACTCTTTAAACAATTGTTTAAAAATTGCAACAGTTACTGTAATTGGTATATTTAATAGACCAACATTTATTGCATTTGCATTTCCTCCAATTTTTTTTTGGTTACAAAGAGGTTTAGGTTCAAAAAGTGTAGGTTTTGTAGATTTTCATATTCGAATATTTACTTTCATTGCTTGTGGAATACCTACTACTGTTTTTTTCATTATAATTGATAGTTTTTATTTTGGCTACTTAACAATGGCAGAAATAGGTAATCTAGACATCGGTATGAGTAACTTTGTAGTAACTCCACTTAATTTTCTCAAATACAATTCAAATACTAAAAATTTGCAAAATCATGGTTTACATCCTCGTTATATACACTTGATTGTAAATGTACCTCTTTTATATAATATACTAGGAATTGTTGGTCTTCTTACATTTGGAAAAATGATACACAGGTAAATATTTTATTGATATTGTTTATGTTATTTTTGAAAAATTAAAAAAGATAATTAGAAAAATGTAATTACTATTTACAGTGGTTTAAAAGCCAAATGGTTGGATTTACCACGTATACAAAGTGTTGTTGGTTTGATGACAACATCTTTTATCATACCTATCATATTGTTATCAATTTTTCCTCATCAAGAACCACGATTTATAATACCAACATTATTACCATTAGCTTTCTTATATGCACCAACTATTAGTCAAGTATCCGGAGTTGACACCATTTCTCGAATTACAGAAAATAACGGGTATCAAACTACTGTTGCAGCAAAGAATAAGCTTAATAAACTGCAAATCTTTTGGTTTACATGCAACATATTATTAACGTTTTTCTACGGATTTGCCCATCAAGGTGGTGTTTTACCTTTAACATCTCATATAGCTACTGAATTAAAAGCAAAACCAGAACTTACCCATATACATTTATTTACATCGCATACTTATCCCATACCAACAGCGCTTTTACATTTGAGAAATACTAAAAGGACATACATAAGCAGTGGAAATCATAAATATAAATTAATTAAAGATTTTTATCTTTATGAACAAGGTTCAAAATCTATAAGAAATGTCTGTAACAGCATTGCTTTAAAACTTCATGAATGTGACCATAACTATATTATTAAAAAAGTACCATATAGATTATATTATGCTCTCCCTGCTACAGATTTGGAAGAATTCATTTTTATCCAGAATAATACAAATTTGTTTAACTTTCATATTATAAGTAAATATTACCCACATGTTACCATTGAAAAATTACCATTTTCGAAGATTATTAATAGTTTTATACGTTTATCAAATATAAACATACATTCAATACCACCATTTAAAGAAACAATAAATGATATATTCGATGCTTTTCAACAATTTCAATTGTTATTAATACGAATTGAATATTTAATACCTAATAAGCATAAATTTGTACAGACATTATAAAAGAAATATTGTTCAATTTTTTATATCAGCAAAATAAGAAAAGAAAATAAAATACAAAATTTTACAAGCATTAAACAAATTTTAAATTTCTTAGTAGTACATATTATCCTTAAAAGAACGAAATTTCTAAGATCACTAGACGTATTTTACAGATAATAATATTACAATTATATAATCTACAGTTTTTTAACCTCGTTGTATTTGTTCTATCCAATAATTAACTTAGTACATTGTTGTTTTATGTAGAAAAATAAAATGTAAAATCATCGAAATTCACTACTTTTAATTTAATAAAATTTGCTGTTAGCAAGCAGAAATATTGTGTACACTTAAAAGTAATTTACAATTAATTTGATTAATTCTGAATATTAAAAGAATTGTACACATAATTGTTACTTATAGATAATCATTTACCCTAAACATTTAGGAAGTAATAAACATGGAAATGAAAATGCAGTTTCATAGATCATTTACAAATATTATAAAATACATAAAAGGTTATTGACAAGTTCAATAATAAATTTGCACCTCAGTTGTTGCTGTATGTCCATGGTAATTCCTCATCAAATTTACTCTGATGTGCAGCATTACGTGCAGCAAATAATCGCTAGAGAACGTTATTATGAATACATTTGAAGGAATAAGAATTAAATATGAACATGTATTTTTATTAAAAAAAAAAATTGATTGGATTAAAACTTACTGGATTATCTATATATGCCTCACATCGATAACACCAAACTGATAAATCGCTGAAGCTTAATGCCAAGGGATGATCAATTTCTTCAGCATGTAATATACCGTGTTGATTAACGTTGCGTGCACAATGTACGGTATAACATTGCAGACAAATCCAGTTTTCAACGTTACTACCACATTCTGCACATGGCAAATGTACATCAATTCCAGAAGCTGGAACATCGCTAACACTGTTTAGATGTGGGCATTCTCGTAAAGGTACTACTGCAAACATTTCTCCGGCTATTAATGCCTGACAAATAATAAATAAAAAGAATTCATTATGCAAAAATTTATTTGTATCTTCTTATACGAAATACTTACTTGCAAATTTTCGGAAAGATAATCGTATAAATTTGTACTGGTACTTGATTGTGCAATTTCTCCTTCGCCTCGCTCATCGTTACTACCGGAAGCAGAGTTAGAAAGATTATTATAAGGAAGTCCTTTTTTTCCATTCTGATTTATACATTCCTTTGTATATTCGGAAACTAGAAAATAATAATTCTTCGCTAAATCTTTTTATACGCATATTCTTAATCAATTTATCGTACCTTTAACGTTACGAGCAACCATATTAATAGCTTCCATATTTAGCGAATTATTATATGTTTTTTCAGTCGTTTTAGTAGTATCGTCGTATAATGAGTTTCTTATTTTCATATTCTCTACTTCATTTTGTAATTTTAATATTTCTTCATCTGTCACGCAATTTAAGCAATTTTTATCAATTGAAAGTTTCAGTTCTAACTTTTCACTTTCAATTTCTTCCAATGCTATCTTAGATTCTGAATTTTTAGTTTCTTTGCCGTTTGTTTTTATACAAGGTAGTTCAGCCTTAGGGAGTACTTTTTCTTTTGGTAAACATACATTAAACATTAAATTTGGCCAATATTGTTTCAGGGATTTTAAAACATTATTTATAGAATGAATAGCGCTTGTACATGGAATTTGTCCACTTTCTAATATTGGTAAGGGATCACCAAGCAATGTTTTTGTACATATAGTCATTGCATGGGAGACTGAATTAATATTGTAACCGCCCTCGAGACTAAGAATAATACGACCATTAGCCAAAGAAGATAACCAGTGAGTTAAATGTCCATACATCTCTGGCGTTACATAACAACCTTAACAATAAAAAAACAATATTAGCTAATTTTTTTATGTTAAATAAGAAACAATGTACGTACCTCCAAGAGGATCGCCAATGCAAGCATCAAAACCAGCAGAAACTAAAATCAATTCTGGATTAAACTGATAAGCAATGGGCATTACTACTTGTTGAAATGCTGCTATATACTCCGTGTCCCCCATTCCTTTCTACATATTATACAAAGAAATATATTAATATTTATCTATTCATAAACTCATTTTATTTATATTAATACGTATCTTCTGATAACTAACTTTGTTCCATGGTATATTAATATTAAACCCTTCTCCCGGTCCAGAACCAACGTAAGTGTAATTAGCTCGTTTAGAATTTGGAAAGAAAGCTCCATTATCATAACGGTGAATAGATATATAAAGAACTTTTGGATCTTTTTCAAACACTGCTTGAGTTCCATTACCATGGTGTACATCCCAATCCACTATTAGTACCCTAAAAATGATCATACCTTACCACTTATATTTTAAACGAATATAAGTTAAAGCAACTAAACAAAATTGTACTTTTTTATATTGTGAAATTCTATGGCATATCTAGCAGCTATAGAAATATTGTTAAAAATGCAAAAACCACAAGCTGCATCTTGTTCTGCATGATGTCCTGGAGGCCTTACAATAGCTATACCAGATTGACTTTCTCCATTTAATACACTATCCACTACTTGTAATAATGATCCAGTAGATACACAGGCACTTGTCCAAGTTTCAGAATGCAGGTAAACCGAATTATAGCTTGTTGCTTGTTTAGATAATTCCTTTGGCTTTAAATTTTCTACACTCTTTATTTTATCTATATACTCTTGTGAATGAACCAGTAATAATTCTTTCATTGTTGCACTTCGTCCCTTAAAAGCAATTATTAAATAAAATATAACATTTCATATGGAAATTAAAAAAACACATTATATTTATAATAGATTGATATACCTGTTGTACGTAACATCGTTCAAGTAAATTATATGTTTGATATTTTTTATATATTGCACTAATACGATTTGGTTTTTCTGGATGACTATCATCAGATATATCATAATGTTTTAACATTCTCTCATCATAAACAACACATACTTTATTCGGTGCTTTAAATAAATTAGTAGCTAAAAAGAATATTATATTTATACAATATTTTTTACAGGAGATAAAATAAAAAATTTGAAACTCACATTGTATTAATACGTTTAATTGTTTCTCTATCGCTTCAACAGTTTCTTTATTTTGAACTGGATAACAATTTCGAGTTTCATATATTTCTGGTTTAATATTAATTCCTCTGTAATAAATAAATCATGTAATTAATAAAATTACATTATATAATAATAGAATTTCCGTAAAAAATGCAATCATTTCTTACTTGAATATAACTGTAGGTAAATGCTGATTAATATTTTCTACTTTATTATTTACTGTACTGTTAATACTGTATGTATCTTGATATTGGTAACACTTCCAATATGGTTTATGTGCATAAATTGTATTTAAAATTGTATCACGTATACTGAAATATTAAATTTACATTGATATAAGTTAGATCTGATATATTTGATATAACATATTTTTAATTTTACCTTCTTGAAGGGAGCTCAAGATTTTGTAATATCGGACATGGATCACCTAGTAAAGTACGTAACGTTAATGCAGCACTTTCAGCCAATGATTTTAAACAATAACCACCCTATAAGAAAAATAATATGCTTGGAAGATTAAAAATGTGTAACTAACATCAAATAATATATTTAACAACAAAATATTTTAAATATTTTTCGTACCTCTAATACAACAGCAACTTTTCCAGAGGCCAAACACAACAAAGATGACAAAAGATGAGCATAACATGCAGGAGTCACCAACATTTCACCCTTAATGATACGAAAAAAAGAAACATAATAGTTAAAGTTACCATACAGATTATATAAAAATAGGAATAATAAATAGTAATATTCTGAAAACTGAAAAATTTTTTAAATTAATTTACAACAAAAAGATATCAACCTTTTCGTCTCCAATTGCGGAATCAAATCCGGCCGAAACAATGATAAGATCTGGGTTAAACTAAAGTAAAAAGAAATATAAATATATATTACTTATTATTTTACCTCTGGACAGCCCAGGGCTGCATCATAACCAGCTGATACTAATACGAGATCTGGTTGAAACTATAATAATTAAAAGTACTATTTTTTAATTTACGATTTATGTAATTATTTTTTAATTCGTGAAACAAATATTAATTCATTATATTTAATAATTATAGTATACTATATACCTCATAGGCCACTGGCAATAAAACTTGCTGAAATATAGCTAAGTAATCAGCATTAGTCATACCAGTTTTATTAAGCGGTATATTAAAGTTATATCCTTCTCCTAAACCATCTCCAACAAAATGAAAATTAGACTCTCTGAGATTTGGCCAAAATTCACCATTCTCGAAGCGATGAATGGAAAAATATATTACTCTGCATAAAACGTACATATGAAAAAAAAAATCATTTTTATAATTATTCTAAACGAGTTATACAAACGATAATTTACCGGGGATCATTATAAAACATTTGTTGAGTTGCTTGTCCATGATGTACATCCCAATCAACAATTAAAATTTTTTTAGCTAAATTATTCCTTAAAGCACTTTCAGCAGCAATTGCAACATTATTAAAAAAACAATATCCACAATATTCTGATTTCATTGCATGATGTCCAGGTGGTCTGAAATAAATTAAAAAGAAATAAAATAAAACAACTTATAATAATTACATTAAATGATGTACCAAGCTAATTAAATTACCTTATAATAGCCATTCCATTTTGAATATATCCTTTACAAATATTTTCTATTAAGTTTATTGTTGAACCCACAGCTAGCTGGGACAATTTGTAGGTAGACTAAAGTAATTTTAAATAATTTAATATTAAAATTGAATAACATAAAATAATTATACTATTATCATATAATTGATTTCACATTTGAAAATAAATATTCACATACAGGATGTATATAAACTGCATCGTATTTGGATGACAGCAATTCTAACTTATCTGCATCTGTGCAACCATCAGTGGATTTCAAAATGTCAATTTGTTTCTGGCTATGCTTTAGAAGTATTTCTTTCTCAGTAGCTAGCCTTGCTTCAATTAATTTACATCTACTAATTAAACCCAATTGTTCACACCTCTGCAAAATTCTTGTTAATCTAGCAGGACATTCTGGATAATTTGGATCCCAAAGACATTCATGTTCTGTCATAGACTGATCAAATACAAGACCAGTATCTTTTTGTTCAATATTATATGCATCTATTGCTTTTTGATATATATCATGTACAAAAACATTAGTAGATTTTTTCCCTTGCGACGAATTCCGCTGTGCTGCTTCACGCTTAGCTGCTATCAAAGCAGCAGATGCACGAACCTAATCAAAAATATAATATACAAAACTTATAATAATATTAATACATTAACAATTTACTATAAAATTGCATTTACATTTGAAGCTTTTACAGATTTTTTGGTATCTCTTTTATGTGTCATAGACATATTACTTGTAATATTTTTATTGTTTATCTTCTTAGAACTTTCTATAGCCTTTATCAATTGAATTTCACTGTCTGCTAATTGTTTAGCAGCAGTGAATAAATTTCTGCTTATCACAGGATCAGACTATAAGAAATCAAAACAAGATTAGTCTTTATATACATATATGTATATTATATACAAAATTAAACAATTTATTGTTACAAAATAAACATTATACTAATTAAGCAGAGAACTCTAATTTTATACAAAAAAATCCTGTATAACAATTGACATTTAATTATGGCTTAAAAATTACTACTTTGTAATATAATATATAGAATAAATAATTAATAAATATAATAAACGATTTTATATACGTGTTAAAATTAATGATATCTATTACCTCCTGTTTAGCTGCAATAATTATTACGAAAAAACAAAACGTTGACAAGTAATATATGTGGGTGATGGTATGGAACGTATCCTTGTATAGATATCATACCCCTTCCATTTCAATATATTGTCACGGATAAAATCGCATTACAGATCTCTTATTCAATCAACAAACGATACAAATGCATCAAATTAACAAGATTATATTCTCACCATTTGCATTAAGTAACCTTGAAATTTATGAATCCACCAAGCCTTATAATGAATAACGTTTATAGATAAATCATAATCATAAGTTAACAAATTTTGAACTTTAACAGTCGAATTAAATTTCATATATATTAAGATTTCCCATTATGAAGATATAAGTAATTTGTCACTTTTTAATTATAAATTTAAACCATTCCACCCATTCCTTAGAAGGGTACATGCAGTGCACAGATAGGTATACATGAATACATGCATTTTCATATCATCATACAATGTACGTTTGGAACGTATAGCATACATGCAATCTGTACCATAGATTATAGTCAAAATCACAGTAATGCCATCATTCGGTAAAAAGCAGAATTACAAACTTCGAGATTTGAGACTGTCAGTATCGGTCAGTGCAATGCATATGTATATGTATAGATTTATATTTATAAATGTATAATGTACATAAATGGTTGCATATGGAACCGTAACCTCTAACATATTTCTTTCTTATTACAATTTTCAATATATAATAAGAACAAATAAAAATCAGATTTCAAATACATTTTCTATTACATTGGGTATAAATAGATTATTTTGAAATTGAATAATGTACCTATAAGTTAAAATAAAAATTATAATGGCTCCCTTAAACTGATCTTTAGAATATTATTATGAGCGATCGAATACATTATTCAAAATGATACAAATATTAAAGAAACAAATTTCAACACATTTGAAGAAATATAGAAATGTTAATACATGGTCAGCTTTAGCAACAGCATTCAACACTATTACCAAAGAAAAGTATAAATATCTTTTAAAGAAAGAAACTGTAAGTTACATTCATTATTTAAATGTATGAAACTAAAACCCTGTTATTTAATAAACTGTAATTTATTCAATTATAAAATTCTTATATATAGGGATTATTTGGTATGGCTGAGTTGAAAACTCCTGAAGGATTTCATGTTCTAAAGGATAAAGCAATATCCCAGACAGATATGCTTATAGCAGAATCTATTAATTCAAGTAGAACACGTAAGATGGTAGAAATTTTTGATGACATGTCTGACACTTTGTGTAAAGTTGCAGACTTAGCAGAGTTTATTAGAATTGCTCACCCAGATAAAGAATTTGTTAGAGCTGCAGAGTATACTTGTTTATCTATTAGTGATATGGTAGAAAAGTAAATATCTTTTATAATATAAAAAAGTAATAAACTTAACTTATATTTATAATACTAATAATTAATTTCACTCTTAATCTAATGTTTTTATTCCGTAGACTAAATACTCATCGTGAAATATATAATGCACTAAAGCAGGTAGTAGATAATGGAGATATTCAGAAAACATCTACTGTAGATGATCATGTTGCAAAATTGTTCTTGCTTGATTTTGAACAGTGTGCTATACATTTGCCAGAATCTATCAGGGAAAATGTTGTACAACTGAACTATCATATATTACAAGTATGTAAAATTCGTATATATGCATTATATAGTAATCAGTCATTTATATATATTTTTGAAATACAGGTTGGTCAAAAATTCATGGCAGGTACTAGCAAAGTAAGAGCTGTAGATGCTAACATTCTTTCACCAGAACTAAGGCAATAGTAAGTATTATAACCATGTTAGTACCTTTTTGTTGAAAAATTGACCAAGGTACAGAATTTGAAAAGTAGTTTATTAGTATTTTATTTAATACATTTCATAGTTTTACAGTAAAAAATAATAAAGTAATAGTGCAAGGACTTTATGTAGATTCTTCTAATTATTTGGTTCGCGAAGCAGTATATCGTATATATTTATATCCAGATGAGGAACAAGAATATTTATTACAAGAACTGTTAAACTCAAGGCACAATTTGGCTGAACTGTGTGGATTTTCATCATATGCCCATCGGTACATTTTAAATTATCAAAATTAATGAAAACAGTGTGTTTTGAAAAATGTATAAAAAATGTTTCTTTGAAGAATAATTTGTATATATATATTAAAAATAAGTAATTTACAGAGCAATGATAGGAAGTACAGTAAAAACACCAGAAGTAGTACATGAATTTCTTAACATTTTGAATGACAATATAAAATTCAAAGCAACACAAGATTTTAAAGAGATGCAAAAGATGAAAGATTCCGAATCACTTACAAAACAGGTTTACTAAAATACATTGACTTTACTAAAATACATTCCATAAATTAAAAATTTTTTAAAAAATTTTTATTCATATTTGCTCTTACTATTTAGAGTATAATGCCATGGGATACTACTTATTTTACATTAAAAGCAAAGAAAACCTGGTTAAATACATCCATTAATGAATTTGCACCATACTTTTCACTTGGTTCTTGCATGGATGGTATTAATAATTTGACCTTAGCATTGTATGGAATTCGGTTAGAATATGTCCCAATTTTATCTGGTGAAGTTTGGGCAAGCAACATACACAAAATTGCTGTGATTGATGAAAATGAAGAAATATTGGGTTATATATATTGTGACTTTTTTGAAAGAGAAGGAAAACCTAATCAGGACTGTCATTTTACTATTAGAGGCGGAAGACAATTATCAGATGGATCTTACCAAGTATGATTTAAATAAATATGAAATATTTATTTTATAAAGTCTACTTAAAATATTAATTAATTGATATTTTTATAAAAATCGGTTTTTAGAATCCGATAGTAGTATTGATGTTGTCGTTACCGCTTCCAACGTGGAACAAACCATGTTTATTAAACCCTGCTTCTGTAGAAAATTTATTTCATGAAATGGGTCATGCATTGCATTCTATGTTAGGCAGAACAAAGTATCAACATGTAACTGGAACTAGATGTAGTACCGATTTTGCAGAAGTGCCAAGTATACTAATGGAATATTTTGCAAGTGATCCAAGAGTAAGTTACAATTATAATTGTAATAATGATTTAAACTGTTATTAAACAATCTTTGTTTAACAATTCAATATGTACTATAAGGTTGTATCTACATTTGCAAAACACTTTGAAACATTGGAACCAATACCAACAGCTTTAGTAGAAAAATTATATGCCTCAAAAAATATATTTTGTGCTTCTGAGTTACAAAATCAAATATTCTATAGTATGTTGGATCAAGTTTATCACAGTAAAAAATTGGAAAAGTCAACAACTGATGTTTTAAGAGAAATACAAGGAAAATACTATGAACTTCCTTATATTGAAAATACGGTATGTAACAATTTTTTAATTTTAATAATTGTAGAATTATGACTATACTTAAAGAAAACTATATATTTGATTATAGCAAAAAACTGTTTAATAGTAAGCTGTAGATTTAAACCTTATTGTTTGCAGGCATGGCAATTAAGATTTTCTCATTTAGTCGGCTATGGTGCCAAGTATTATTCTTATTTAATTTCTCGTGCAATTGCTACTTGGATTTGGCAAACTTATTTTCAAGCAGATCCTTTTAATCGAACAGCTGGTGATCGATATCGAAAAGAGTGTTTAGTACATGGAGGTGGTAAACCACCTTCCACTCTAGTATCTGATTTTTTAAACAAAGAAGCTAGCGCTAGTAATTTCGCAAAATCCTTGCTTAATGAAATTGATATGAAAACTGAACACGTACAAAAAGTAAGGGGACTAGCTTAATCGTGTTCAAACAATGATTGATATAGTAATATTTAAAATGTAAGGTGCTTAAAAAGTTTTTCTACTATGTACAAAAATTTTGTCACAAGGAACATATTAAAAATATTGATAGACATATATTATATATATATATATATATATATATATAATATATATATTGTAAATAAAATTTAAATAATTTTAATTCATACATTATAAGCAAAAAGTAATATGAATATTTCATTTTATTTTATTACAACTATAGAACCTTACTCTATTTACAATCTTAATAAATTTACGAATGATTCGATAAAAATAAGTTTTTTAATATAATAAAAACAAAACGCAGTAGAAGGTAGTTTAAGAAAGCATTAATTTCTACAATTTAGTTTTATTTATTCCATTTCAAGCATTGAAATTAGTTCTTTTTCATTTTATTGTTATAAAAAGAAAAATAAAGTAGAAAAGGTATAATATGGCAATACCATTATATTTTCACATTTGTATTTGTTTTAAATGGTTTTACTATAAGCTTACCATGTACTGCGTTTATAATGATTTTATTTTTATATTAAAACTCTCCGTTAGAACTCCCATTAAAATTATCTAATGATTGATCAATAACATTTTTCCTTGTGTTTATACAAAATTTCGTTAATAAACCGTTTCATAATTACATCGACATAAAACGATTAAACAAGTCACTGGATGAGTCAAATCTTATTAATAGTATTAATAATACATATATATTATATGTTCTTTTATAACAATTGATTCCTACTTCACGCAACTTTTTATTTTCTTTTTTTGAAATATTGAAATTTATTACATATTTTATGAAATACAATTAGATTATTTATATTCACAAAAAAGTACTGGACCTTTTTTTTACAAGTCTCTTGTTCGAGCCTTCAGATTACACTACAAGTCATAGTAAGAAATTGTGTACCTATTCTAATGTATAATTACAGCGATTTCAAGTCCATTGTGTCATTTTTCTAAAAATTTTATTTTGCACAGCATTTACACGAATTATAAATTATTTCTTTAACAACCGTTTGTAAAATAACCTTGTAATACAGAGTTACTGAAAAGAAATGATACTGATATATGCATTATAAGGTTTTATAGATTACAATTTCATAAAGTATTATATTATTCAAAACTGACATTTTAGTTTGAAAAGATCAGTATTATTATTTCAATTACTTTCACAACATATGCATATATAAAAATGGCAAGATTAATGTATAAATTGAAAAGTTTATTCTATAAATATAAATAGCTTTTTAAATAGTATAGTTTCAACTAATTTTAACATCATATAATATGTATAAAGCAAAATCACAATTAGGCAAAATTATTTTTGTATTGCGTTCCCTTTTAATTTGTATATAAAGATATATAAGATACATATATTTATATAAAATTGTACTCTTCACTACAATTTATTCAAAATATATAAAGAAAGTAAACTAGGTATGGCATTAATTAGATACTATAATTTTATAGTGAAAATGTTAAAGTTAACGATAGAGTATTCTTATTATTTAATAATATGAAACACTTTTACTGTGCTCTTTAATATGTATCTCTTTCAATTTTTATCTCAACTAATAATTTTTAAATGTAATAAATATTTATTTGTATAATAAAGTTATGACTGAAGATGTTGATCGCATATCGTTCAAAAATAAAAAGTAGATTATTTAAAAGGTGTTCCATATTATTTTTAAATTCGTCATACATTAGACGTAAATTACTTTACTATTATTTTGATGAAGATGGATATCATTTATATAATGATATATTCTGTTTTCTTATTTATAAACTCTGTATTATAAGGTAATGTACAAAAATTTGTTACAGAAATACATATTATATTCCTAATAAGATTTCTTCAAACTCGTGGCGTTTATCTTTTTAATATGCACATATATGTCTTCCCTTTTCGGCAATATCTGTAAAAACGTGTTTTCATATTTATTAATTAAGTATTTTGCATGTAACAGAATATTATTCTCAATACACGAATTTTTATTTTTTAGTATGTTTTTCACTTGTTTAAAACAATGTCAGTAATCACTGCGTTCAACGTCCACAGTACACTATTTCATGTTGTTACAAATGACGTGTTCCTGATCACTTATGCCGATATTTCGTATTTTCGTCTTAGGATATTATTACTGTGTTATTTTTCTTAAATCTTTAATATGCCGTGAAAAACTATTGATACATTTTTAAATGCTGTACCATTGAAAACATTTTGCAGATGGTCCTTTTTAGCAAAATCCAGAAACAACACAAGAATACTAACGATAAAACACTGTTTAAAAAAAGGTCTCAATTGTCCAGTATTCATTGCGCACTATAAAAACCAAAACAATGATGTACACTCTAATTTTTTTATCAACTGACCATACGCTGCAACATTCTGCGGACAATTAGTCAGTTTTAAGTTTCTCATTTTTCTCCTGTAACATGTCACATTCACAATAGGCAAACACATAATGACCACCCAGTCTGAAATGACTTTGGCATTTGATTCAGGTTACGCAACATAGTTATATTCATTTGCATTATCTTTATCTCGTTCCATATAATCCCTATCTATAAGAGATTCAATACGTTTCTTCAGATCAGCCGGCTAAAAAAAGATATTGTTATATTATTTTATAATTAACTTATTTATGTTAAAGTATTTAAAATATATTACAGCTTTTAAATCAACATACCTTTACAGGAAATTTTAACTGATTATACAGTTCACTGATTAATAAATTGTGTGTAAGTGTTTTTCTCATTTTCATAGTTCTGACAATAGCTGCATCTATTTGATATTGTCTATCCTGATAGACCCTTTCTTCTGTAGCCTTCTGTTCTTCATTCTAAGTAAAATATAATTTATACATTCATATTTAAAAATCTGATAACATATAAAATGTAACGACTTAAAAAAGTCATTAAAGTATTTTTTACCGTTTCTTTCATTTGAATTTGATTTATTTTTATTCTAAATAATTTATTTGTGAAATCTGCATTAAATACAAATCTATCGGTATCCCCAACATCTCTTCCTCTTGGGTTCTTTTGTAATACTCTAGCTTTTCCGCAAGCTAAAGATTGTAAAGTTCTTCTGAGTTCACCATCTTCTATATTAGTAGCTGCTTTTATATCTTCCAGCGATAAATTATCAGCGTCATTGAACAGAAGTAACACCAATGCTTGAAATAATGACACTAAAAACTCTTTATTACCCTGTTTTTGAATGTAAATAAAATGAATAGTGAATCATGTTTATTGTTACATTATATTTCTTACAAAAAATAAGTTATACCTGATTAAACCAAGCTTTGAGTACACAATGTCCCAAAGTAGGTTGCCACTGCAATTTTCTACCACTATGCTTTCCCAAATAGAATTTATTAAATACATCCTGGTATTGAACCATTTCTGGAGGTAATGTTACTTCCATTACTGGATATGTTGGCCAATAACCCATTGTAAGTATCGAAACTGTTAAATCCAAATTGCTGGCAGACAATTCACTTTGCAAATTTCCAGCATACTAAATCATAAACAACAAACTTTTTGTAATAACGTAATATATAAAATTATATATGAGAAAAACTACTATATATTTAAAAATAACATTCATCGGAATGCTTATATACCTGCTTAAAAGCAATATTAATATCTTTGCTAAGTTCCATATCTTTGAACATTCCTTCCAATTTACTAGTGAAACCACCACCACATTCTTGTTTTAATTTCGATAACATGGATTTTTCAGCATCAACAGAAGCTGATTTACCAACTAATAAACGTTTAGCCAAATCTTTTTTATAAAATGCTTCGAATACATCTTTTCCGTGTATAAATCGAAATAATACCATGATTTTATCTAATAATCTTTCTAATTCTTCTTCTGTTGCTTCCTTGTTACCAGCTCGCAATTTGCAATCAACGAATTTTGCTATCATCATAAAAAGGTACATAATGCTTATTTATCCAAATAATAATTTAAAACATAGAAACATTGAATGATACCTATTAATTCCGCTGGTTTATTTGCTCGTTGGTTAATAAAAGCTTCAAAAGCTTCTTTTAAACTATTAGCAAATTTCTCATTTTTATGAAAGCATGTATTAACTATATTGTCCATTTTGTCTTTGAAATCTAAAAGCTCTTGAACCATAGTTTTATCTTTTTCTGGATCTATGACTATAGTTTTACCCTTTTTCTATGGAAACAGAAAAGAAAATAAATTTCATTCTGTATTTCTACATACATCAACATATTTGTATACTGTATGTGCAAAGCATACCTTTATGTAAGAATTGAAATTTTGACAAAGTTCTATAAGACCACACTTTATACGACTATATAAATTATAAAGTAAAGATAAATCACTAATTCTATTTTCATCCAATAAACCACTCAATCCTTTTTGTAAAATGCTAGTAATATGTTCAGATAATAATTGCTTTTCTACTGTATGTATTAGCGAGCACCTGCAACATTAAATTGATATTAGAGTCCTGTGCGTATATATTATAGTAGCCCATATAAAGAACATACTTTGTAGATGCATCAAGATAGTGTAATAAACGTTCATTTTCTTCCTGCAAACGTTTATCTACGTGTGCTAAGTACTCAGGAACATCGTGTTCGTTCATTAATCGTTGACCTTCTGCAGCATATAATCTTTCTGTAGCAACCAAAAATCTGCAAGAACAAAAAGTTTAATGATTTATATTTACAGATATATATACATGTATGTGCGCGCGCATACACATTATTATACAAAATGCAAGAAAATTCATACTTGGATTCAAAGGCATCTTGGTAGATTTGTAGGTCGGATAACATTCTTAATAATGATTTAAGAAGCGTTCTGTCTACTGTATCGCCCTGACGTTCTTTTTCTATGAGCATAAGTAGTCCTTCTACTGTACGTGTTTGAACTAAATTATTTAGAACAATATACACCCTAAACAAATGTAATCCCATGTCCCTGAAATAATATGTACACATGTGATAAGAAGCAAATGTTCAAAACTTTTAATTATTAAAAAACAAATACCAAAAATCATACCAAATAGATAAAATACTTGGGTTTTGTAATACATATGTTCTATCCAAATATAGAAAAATACTTCTAATCATGATCATTTGTCTGCAATGTGACTGCCAACACTCATTCATTTTTTTCAGGAATATATGCCTATCCATTGATTCTGCTAAGAACTGCTCTATGTTAGCCTGCACATGAGCTTCTGTTAACCTTGTCAATTTGGTATATAACGTAGATGCCATTTTATGATTACACATATTTTCAACTGCTTGGTAAAGTTCTTCTAATGAATAACGAATACTTTTACTGGTTTGTATTGCAATTACAGCTTCTTGTAACTTTTCCCATGTTTGTTCTTGATAATTTTCTGGTAATTTTGGTTTATCTGTATAAAATTTATAATACATATCAGTTCCATTTTTACAAACAAACATTGATATATTTAATTCAATTATACACATCTAATATTAGTAATTTATTTAATACTCCTATAACAAAGATGAAATAACGAACAGTATGTAATATGCAAATAATTACTTTTGTACAAGTACAAATAAAGCAGCAAAGAATAAATAATAACATTGTAAATACAATACAAAATTTCACTGCTATATCATTACTAAAATAATGAATTCATAACTATTCTGCATTAGTTATTTAAAAAATTTAGAGATGTAAAAACATAAGTTAATCTTTTAATTAATTATGCTATTAATGATAATATGAAATTTCTGGAAACTGTATAAAAAAAAAGGGCAAATAATGCGCCTTAAAAACGTTTATCCATTTTAGTTATTCTTAATGTCAGGTTAGGTTATGTCTGCTTAGTATTATTAATTTCAATTAGAAGCAGTTCGTCCTTGGCTACATAATGCAGAATAAAAGAGTGCTACAAAACTCATAAGGTCATATTAAAAGGAATGTCGCAATCTTTGAAGGCACAGTGCCAATCATAAATTACATCTCGAATCTGCACGAATAATACCAGCTGACTTTGAGGTTAGGTAGTCCCATGGTCTTGCTTACTTTTGAAATTTTTGATGACGAGCTTTCTAGCTGTGCCTGGTTTTGCACTTGCCAAACTCGGTGAAATCTTGTTGACGCCGTTTGGATTCCCAACGGTTAACGCTGAGAAATTGGCTCGCTTCTGAGTATCAGTTGTGGCCGCAGCTGTATCCGTCATGTTTTCAGTTTCGTTGATCTCCGTGACCGCAACGGCGGATAGTTTGCTGCGTTTTGCAGCACTAAAGTTTAACACCGCTGTATGATCAGCGGCCGTCCTCTTCACCTGTGCTGTGGCCAGAACCTGAGTCCCTCCGAGCCTAGACATATGCGTGCATCACTCGGCCGCCGGCCCTCAGCTCACGAAAAACAGTTTTTCACTAAGAAATTGAAAGAATTCTCCCTCTCCGTTCTACCTTAATCCCTCTGTTCGAGAAGCGGAAAAACTTATTTATCTCAGATCTGCTTCTTGACGAGATCGCGAACAATTGGCAATCTGCACATGCGCGATACGTTTATACGACGCTCTCCACACGATTACCGCGCATCTTTAATTTACAATTTATTCCTTTCCTTACATTTTTTCATGTGTGCTAATAAAATTTGTTAATTCGGTGTTTGTTTATAAAAATGTAAAAATTTTAAAACTAGTTATTTGTAGTTATTCAATTTTACTTGTTATTTTGGAAATTATACGTATATAATTTGTTATATGAGTATCTAATAATAAAATATTAAATGTGTACAATTTGTCTAAAATTAATTTACATGTATGAGCATAAAACTTTAACACAAAAAGTATAATGTTATTAAAAGAAAAAACATTTTGTTGGTTTGAAAATTTTATTACATCCAGATATACATTCATTTCTCTTTGTAAAATATATATTTACAACGAGATAATGAGACAACGCGTATAGGCAAAAGTATTGTATCAGAATATATTTAGATTTACTTTTGCTCATGTAAAATATATTTTCGTATATATTACACATACTTCTTTTAAAGCCATTTGTAAAACTACCTCTAAAAATCTACAAGTAATGGCAATAGATTTGGTGCATTGATAATAAAATATTTAAAAGTATTCATTGGTTTATATTTATTTAATTGAAGTTTGTTTAATTAAAAGATACAACACTTGATATATGTGCGTGTAACAAATATAAATGAGGTATTTTAGTCCATATGTTTAATATTTTAAGTATAAAATCTTAAAAAATGCATTGTCAGTTGAGTTCAAAAAATAAACTATAAAATTTTATTAGTTTCTCGTGCAAAATAACATTAAAAACGAATGCTTAAATGTGCTGCTTTTATTTATACTAATTTATATATACACGTCTAAAGCATTAAGTAAATATCTGTCATAAAAGTGGTCGAATGTGAGTTTTGATAAAAAAGCAAGCATGAGAATACCATATATAATAAAATAAATTATGCACGTAACAAAGAATACAAAATAATTTTTAGAGCAATATTTAAAGAAATAAATGAAATGGTACCCATTATATACAAATATATTTCTCCTCATGTGCAGTTAATCAATTAGTTTACATTATGGTTAGATATAACCAAATATCCTCTACCAATAAAATATATGTATACACTATTGTTTCATTTATAGTTCTTTTATACTTACACAGGATTATTTTCAACTAAATCGATGTAATGTTTACATTCTTTTAGTAAATGTGAAATATGTTATTTAATCAGAAGATATTTACTGTATCAACTATGTAACTTGTTTAAGTATGTAAATTATTTTTAAATTGCAAATTACATATTTAAAATGCTAAATTCTTCTATAAATCACCATGATACTAAAATATATTTTTCATCAACTACCTGCTTCATTTAGGAGAGAAGAATTAGCTATAATATTCATGTATGTTGAATTAAAAGAACCAACTGAAAAATCCTTTCTTTTTTTCTTCACCCTTGTCTTGGTTAATTGTTTTTTGAAAAATGCGGTCAATATCTTCAAAAACATTTTTACTTGATTGAGCTGCATTAACATAATAATGGATTCCTTGTAAAGCATAGTAATTAACTAGTGGTTGAGTTTGTGTATGATATGTCGATAAACGTTTTTTCAATGCATCTACATTGTCATCAGACCGCTTAATTAATGGCTCTCCAGTAACCTATTTTCATAAAATTATATGCCTCATGTGAGATGTTTATATTATAATTTACAAATTGCAATTTATTACAACTAATAATTATTACTTACATCATCTTTCATAGGTTTTATGGGTGGAGCAAATTCTTCATGATATGATCTACCACTTGCAGGATGTATTAAACGACCTGTGATTCTTTTTATCAATAAATTATCATCAATTCCAAATTCTATCACAGCATCCAACTTGGTTTTTCTTTTTTGTAACATACTGTCAAGCTATTTATATTAAAACATTAAAAAAGATATATCATTTTTCTTCAACAATATTTTAAAACTACTTTGAATTTATTTTATTTCAATGTCATTTCAAGGTTACTAGCAGTTCTCATAATATTAATGATGATACAACGATAATGATTAATTCTAGCAACATTAAATTATTTAAATATTATTTAAAACTTTTGAACTTACTTTCTCAGCTTGTGGGACACTTCTTGGAAAACCATCCAAAAGAAAACCACGTTGACATTCAGGCTTGTCTAAATTACGATCAATCATTTGGACTACAAGATCATCGCTAACCAATTTACCTTCATCCACTACTTTTTTAATTTCTGCCCCAATTGCAGATCCAGAACTAATTTCTGCTCTGAGCATATCACCTGTAGATAGATGGCATACACAATATCGTTCTTTCAATAATGGCGCCTAAAATATATTTTATAAAAATTATATATATATATATATATATATATATATATGTATGCAAGTACATGTGAAAATGTTAAAATTAATCTTATAATCGAAAAATCTGTATTTTCCAAATTTTATGGAAAGAAAGGAAAGAACTTTACCTGTGTACCCTTACCACTACCAGGTGGTCCTAATAAAACGGCATTAACGCCTCTACGTGGTACTTCTTTTGGTAGTTCTGAAGTTTCTTTTAATTCTGCATCTGATCGTGGTGCCATTTTGCTTTATTAAATTTCCTTTAACAGAATGTAAGAATAAAAGATTTTTGAAAATGCTTGTGTTGAAGTTCACTATCAAGAGTACATATCACTGTTACGAAAAGTATAATAATCGAACACCGTTAATTCCCTCCATGCGCTGTGAAATAATGCAATAAAATGGTTCTTGATGTGTGTGCAACACTTGCCTCATCTGCCGTGTTGCTATTAAACTAATATCGAAGTGAATCGATTCTATTTATATTTTTAAATTTAAATTTATATTATTATCGAATTATACCTTTTTTAATGATTCTTTCTCATATGTTACAACAAACTCAGAAAAAATAAATAATTTCGTACATGTACAGTTCATGTGTATGTTTATTATACTACATTTTTTTCTATAAATACATAACAAATTTATTAAAGAAAATACAATAGTAAATATAGTTATCTATAACATAATTTAAAGCTTTCGTTCCATATTAAAATGAAATTTTTTAAATATTAATGTATATAAATGTAATTATAATACAATTCACAATTATTATTTCTTTATACCCTATGTTGCTTAAAATAAAACAAAAATCTTATATCCTTAACAGAAAGTTATTGTATACTCAAATGCATTTTTTTCAGAAAATTTTTAATGTTTGTTTCTCGATATTTAATTTGTGTATAGAGAAAGTTTTACTATTCACATTATTGAATATACAAAAGTAAGTAACATTAAATTATCATTAAGGAACAACAAAAGGAACTCTTTGTTAAAAAGTCATATTAGGGTCTTAAATAAATATATAGCTTAATATTTACATATAATTATCTTATAGTATAATCTTATAAATAATGCACAGAGTAAATCTTTGCTTCTGCAAGATATTTAGCCTACAAAATTCTAAAAGGAAGAACATTACGTTATTACGTCCATTGTTTAAATTATTATGTTCATAACTTGCATTGAAATTATTCCAAAGAGGACATGCATTTATTGTCTGTGTGCTAATTTAGTGATGTTTATAAAAGAGTCTTCTGAACATATATTTTACTACTTTACAGTATCACACGCGTGTCAATATAAGAAATAAATAAACATAAAATAGAGTAAGTTAAAAAAAAATGTGAAATTTTTAATTATATTTTCATAATATTTTGACATATAATTAATATATAACTTGTATCTTATTCAGTAACGAAATAGGTGTTTATAAGTTTAACAGTTAATAAAATTTACGTTAAAATTGTTTTTAGAATTATATTACCATGTTAATTACTATTCACTATTGCTTTATATGAATGTACATAAAACGTTTCAACAATTTTTAAACAATTATCATGGCATACAAATCTAGAAAAGAACATAAAATAATATTATTTATCGAATAAAATCCTACAACTAATTAATATTAGGATGGTGTAAAAGTGGATAAGAATTATAATAATAAAAAATTTATAATTAAATCAATTACTTATATCCATAATTGTAAATAGTCAGTATTCTGTATTTTTTACTTTACCAAAGAAAAATAGAACAGTTTTTTTGGTCAAAAGCTCGCATATTCTATCAATAAAACACTAGAACATAACTAAAAGCCTTATGTTCAAATTATGTGTATGTATATATTTATTACAAATTTTAAACTTAAATTATCATAGCATGAATTTATTGTACTAATATCTATAGTATTAAAATAAATTATTTGTACTCAATATGTATATCATAATTTCACACAATATTTTGTTATATATGTATAAATAATAAATAACTTATATTCAAAATACTTGTACCAGTATTATAAATTGTTAAAGAAATACTTGTTATTTTTAATCATAAGTGAAACATAATTATTGCACTTTATACCTATAAAATAATTTCTTAACTTAGCTTTTATGCGTTAATATAAATTTTTAGTACAAATAACATTATTATGTACAGTTTCTTATTGTTATATACTTAAGAAATTGATAAGATATTAAATTCACTAGAAGTGGAATTGCTCCTTTTGACTAAAATGTTACATTTTAAAGTTTATTACAGTGTATACATATATTGCATAAAACTTGGTGTCAATTTTTTATCCTCTAAAAAACTTGTGTATATTGTTATTTAATACTTTGTAATCTTTCGTTTCTTTTTTATTTAAATATTTTAAATAGGTCATTTATATATATACTAAAATAGTACTAGTATCAAGCTGTTTGGTCATAAAGACATAACAATATATTATCTATCATATCTACATTAATATACCAACAGAGAACTTCTGCTAAATTATATTAATTCATTTACAGAAATATTAAGCAAATATTCAATCACTTGGTTTTATTTTAAAGGCTTTTGAACCACTTCTCGATAGTTTGCAAATATTCTAAATTCTCTACAATATACGGAAAATATTTTAGTTTACATTGTACTATATTATGTATAGAAATAAATAAATATAAATATACGAAAAAACTTATATATATACAAAATTGTACTAAAATACATAATTTAAAAAAATACTTCATCATTATAATACAGACATATTTGACTTCTTTTAGTAATTATAAACAATTATATACTTTTTCAAAAATATATTAAATATCATTAACAGATTATACAAAACGAAAGTTTCTTAGGATCTCATTTAGTGTGTGAACTTTGGAATATTTGCACACATTCGGATATTATGCAGGTTATAAATATAGATAAGCTTATAATTCCATACACTTGTTATGGACACAATAACTAAACGATTTAAATAATTGCGTTTCATTGTAATAATTTTCTTTTCAAGATTTCTATATGCAACTAATTTCAAATCTTTATGTACCTGTAACAATTTTAAATCTGCAACTGTAAATGTATATGTACGTATACATACCTTTTAATTCCCTATGGAAATAAGTTTTTATACAATTCTATAAATATTAATTTCTTTGTAAGAATAAATATAATCCATAGTACATTTATTTAGTAAATGCAAATTCTATTTGCTTGCATAAAGCACTTTCACCAACAAATTTTTCGTAACTTTGTGTAGTAAAAAAATTCATGCATTTTTTTACTCCCTGATTTTTTGTTATTTAAACCTTTTTATAAAGGATTAAATAATCATTAATATCTAAAATTTCTTTCCGTTCAATTGCAATTTTGGAAGTTATATGCAACTACGATTATTCATCATTAATCATATTAATCAAGCACATATTGCTGCATTGCATAGTTCACAAGAATTGTCATACATACGTTATGCAAAATTTTCAAAGTCTTAACCATATCTTCGCATTATAAAACCTTTCATATGTAATTTTTAATATTACAGTTTAATTATTTGCGTTCCTTCCAACATTTATGAATCTAACACACTAGGAAATTCTAGTGTGTCAGACGCCTGTTTCATATGGTTTCTTGACTATTCACTGATTGTGAACTGCGCGAAGTTTTTCGATTTATTGGTTCCAAATAAGCTGCTGGAGCCCATCCTTCTATTCCGGTACCTATTAGTTTTACAAACCACCAACCAGCACATCCAACTTTAAGAAGTTCTAAGTTGTCTCCTTCACGCATAGTAACTTCTGACTGTCCAACTGCACAATAATCAGCCAATGCTATGTATCTTCCACCCTAATTGAAAATAAAAATTACAGAATATTATTATTCTCATTTAATAATATGATTATTGAAAAAAAAAAATAATAAATTTACAGGAGCTGGACCAGGATTTTCACTAAAAGCATCTTCATCATCTGTGTTGCTGTTTTCTGAACTCCAGGCAACATCATCTTCTGTCGATTGTAAAAGATCAGTGATGTTCCCTACAACACTACTACCATCAACTGAAAGAGTTCGTAAAGATCCAGAAACACTGCCTTGGGCTTCCCACGAAATCGTCTGGCGCAATGGTCTATAAATATTTTGTATAATATTATCATTATTACTGTCTGTTCAAATGTAATTACATAAATAATTTACTTACTTATGATTAGTCTTTCCGAGAGCAGAATTCTGTTTTCCTTTAAGTTCAGCTAATTGAGACATTAAAACCCCCTTAATTTGACGCACCCAAGATTGTTTAATATCAATAGTAGGTGCTTGTATTGTATGCACTTCGGCCCGACCTTGAAGCCAAATTTCAAAACGTCTTGCATCACCTTTAACTGATTCTGTGAGTCCAATTTGTGACATCTGATAAAAATAAAATTAAAATTTTATATATAACATGAAAAAAAATCGAGGCGATACATAAAACAGATATATGTATAAGATCACCTTCAAATATCTTTTGAAATGGTATGTAGCTTTGTTATGAGCTTGCGGTTTACTATGTTTACAAAATATAAGAGCCTTTTCATACAAAAAAATATGACGTTGAGATGGTTTCAACCTAAGAAGTCGTTCTCGTTTACTACTACTCCAAACGCTAAAAGAGCCTTGTAATAAAAGCTCTCCTTGTGCGTTTAAATCTTCCTGGAAATAATATTAAATTCTAATGAGACATTACTGATTATAATTACATAATAACAAATGACAAAAATTGATACAAATTGTAAATAATATTTCACTTACAGCAAATCCAGTAATAGCCGTCTGATGCATGCTGTCGTTAACGCATTTTAATACAACAAGCATGCAATCTAATGCTTCCTGTAATTCGGTGCAACATGATGGTTCCTCGCTATATTTTAAAAGATCTTTCAATAATAACTGATATTTTGTAATACGCTGTACGGGTTTTAAAAGGTACGCGGCCAGAGGTAATTTGTGACCGAGTCTTTGTTGACAAGTTGCAAGAAATTGAGGTTCGTTCTGTATTTGTTCTCGTAACTTTTCAGATCTTGGAATATTTTGACAGTAATAACTATATAATCTGAAGAACACATCACGCTGAAAATAAGTGTATTTTATATTACATTATTGAAAATGTTTGCTTAAATTAATTTTAAGATTTATAAAAAATACTTATCTAAATAATATTTACCCTTTGTACAAAACACAATGCAACAAGTTCAGTATTCGAAATACAATTTTCTAAATCTCTTAAAAACGTTTCTCCGTGAAAAATGTAAATATCTTCCAAGTTACCAAATAAAATATCTCCTTTGCCTACTAATGCTGCTGGTACTAAATGAGTCATTGCTTCATTAGTTAATTCCATTTTGTATCCTTTAATTATGGAACCCAGCTCAGCAACGTAGATTCGTTCTGTTTCAACAAGTTCCGCTAAAACATGTCCGCGTTTTAACCGTAAAGCTTCTACATCTTTAGATTCACTTTCTGGCGATGAAGATTCTCCTTCTATGGGACTCATCTCCATCTAATAAGTATTACGAATTCCAATAATTCATAATTGCATATGTTTATACTGGATCAAACGTAATAACAATTTACCTTCGGCATAGTGTTAGCTTTTTTAAGAATTCTACCGGGTTTTACAATTTGGGGCAGTGATTGTAATGGCTTAACTGGTTCAGGAGTTACAGTTTGAACCGGTCTTGTAGGTTTAATCAATTGTTGTTTTAATGTCATGATTCTTTTATCACACATCAAAGACACATCTTCTATTCTTTGTAAAACCTAATGTATTTATTTCACAAAATAAAAATGATAATTTCATAAAAATAGCACGTTCACAAAATATACTTACTTGAGTAATAAGAGCTTTAGTTTCAGGCATTATAGAATCTTGAAAAATACATCTAGGATGATGAAATTCCTCTGCAGCTTCAATTAATTCTTGTAAATCTTGAAGTGCTTGATCAGCTGGTGTTGTATTGTTTTGTGATGCAAGCAATTCTATTCCACGCGTACACCATGCATTTGCCTATAATACACGATTAAAAATACATTCAACTATATTTTCTAAATATATTTTTTAATAACTTATAAGGCAAGTAATTACCTTGTCTATACGTTCCATAAGTTCTCTGCATTTGGTTAACATATGTAACCGTCTCTCCAGTCTTTGACTTAAAATAGTACAAATTCTTTGTAACTCCACACACTTAGGTTCCACAACATCTGTAGGACATAGATGCCTCCCAGATAGCAATTGTTGGCCAGCAGATATTACTTCTTCTGCTCGTTCTATATCTCCCTATAAATTTATATAATTTTATTGATGTTTAGCAAATATTAAAACATTAACAAGAATACTACAAACAGTAATTGAATATTTTCATCAATTTTCGTTGTTCATCTAAAAAATTATTCTAAACAAAGATACTATCTTACGTGCAGTGCAAAGTGAGAAGTAACAATGATATTCATTCTCCAAATCTGTCATGCCAATACAAGGCATGAATTAAATCCCTATAATTTTATTTACCAACGAACCATTTTTCATCTTATGTTATATAAATATATTTACTAAGTTTATAAAAACAATACATTTTGATAGAGATTTAATTCACTAACCCATAAAGAAATTATTAAAAGTAATAAATCTCCTTTTTACTGTATTTCAAAATATATTAACACAGAATTCAAAAATTGAATTACTAAATTAGTATCAGTATGTTCAAAAATTTAAATCTATTACAAAATATACGTATTTTGTTAAGTGGATTGCTTACCAACACCCAAATCCACATGGTATGCAACAAATAGGACTATCGACAAAATGAGGAAAGCGGTGCGAAGTAACATTTGTGCATGATGTGCATTATATGTATATGTGATTGCTTATAAGAGTATCCAAACCAGAATTTACATAAAGATTTTAAATACTTTCTCCACTTAACTATTTTATTGCTGAATTTTAGACTGTCTTGAGGCAAAATTCGTATAATACTGGTTTGAATATTATATCTTGTTGATTTCAATGCATTATAAACATTCTCAAACTTAAAAATATTAATATTGTACCACGCTTATCTTTTTTGTTGTGGTTGTGATAGTAGTTTATACGTGATAATTTTTGAACATTTATATATAAATATTAATTTCTTATATTTATAAAAATATCTATTTAAATGAAGACGCTAATTTGATATATTTTAATTTTTTCTCCATATTATAATTTAAAATAATTTTCGTTTAATAGTATTAAATAATATGTGTATAAAATAGAGGTACATACTCTGCATATTCTTTGGAATGCTGATGTGTCACAAAGTAACTGTTCAACCCTAGCTTGAGTTTCTCCCACTTCTGTCATTTCTTCTATGGTTTTTAAATGTTGATCCAATGTTGCTTGCAACTCCCTAAAATCAGCTTCAAATTGTCTTAAAGCTAGACAATGTCTCAAACGAGAGCTATGATGTGACCAAAACAAATCAAAAGTTCGTTCTGTTTCTTCTAATTGAACAAGTAATCTAAAAATAAATAACATTTTATAATTAAACATAACTGATCATTAATTTATAATATATCAAATTAAATCATTTTATACCGTTCTATTGCTGCCACATTTCCTAATCTATCAGCTGTTCCTTTACCAGTTAGTTGTCGTACACTGTCCAAAAGTGCTTCACCATGTCTTGCAGCACTAAGAATTTCTTCCTTTAATTCATTATATTCAACTTGTTGTTGAGATAATAAAGATGTAGTTGCAATAGTATTGTTAGGAAATTCAATTTCGGCTAATCGCCGTGTAAAAGAATCCAACGCGAGCGATACGTCTTGTGTCATTGATGAAAATTTTTCCAAACTCTATACAACAGCAAAAAAAAGTGAAAACAAAATTTACATTTTATTACATTTACGGCTGTACTTACAATTCTATTTTGTATCCAGGTGTGGTGACAGTATGGTAAACTGCCACTAAGTTGTTCAGTTAACTGATCTTTATCTATAAATTCATGTAGCTCAGCAACATTTGCTAAAAATATAACTCTAAATTTAAAGTCTTCTCTAAATAATTTATTTGATACTTCTGAAATAGCTTTCTGTAAAAATCCAGCTGGACGTAAAACGTATGCAACATGAACTAAACCAGGAAAAAATCCCTATAATATAAAGAGACTAAATTAACATATTTAGTGTTATCTTTATTTCTCTCATTACACTAGCATTACATTTTTTAAAAGATGTACTTACAGAGATTTTTAATAACACAGTTTTTACAGAGTTCCATTTATCATTTCTTCTATCAATTATTAAATGAAATCCAAGATCAGCTTCCTGTAACCTGAAAATCATTAATGACGTTTACAGTAACTATTTTCCATTTTATACATTTTCATAATAATATTGTTTTAATCTTACGTTGGCACAGAAGTAAGATATAGCATGAGACGTTGATAATCCAAATCAGATAAATTATGAAAATTGCCATTATCAGGAAACGTAATTATAGGACAACCCTCTCGAGTTTTCCCTCCTATATGTACAAATATGTTATTACATAATATATTTAAATGACATTGATGAAATTTTATTTTATTTACCTGCTATTATAGCATACTGTGATTGGAGAAGGTCTGCAACATCTCTAATTGCCAAATCCCCATTTTCAATTTCACCAGTCATACTCTCTACATCTTCTGAAAAGTATAAATTTGTATAGTTTATAATTGACAATAAATATAATATATGTAGTAGTAAATAAGTACAATTATTATGACCTACAATTAACTGTCATTATAAAGTGAGTTCATGGATAAAATTTGTATTCTTTTGATATAAATGATTATCAGTATTTATAACTGTAAATTGTCGAAAGAAGGAATTTTGACAAAGATATGTTAAACTTATATTAATGATCACCCATACAATATTTACTATATGTCACTGTGAGAGCTCAGAATGTACTCTTATGACCTTACTGACTACAACTAACTGAAGCAGTGTTCTGCAATACCTACAATGTTTCAGTTGTAACTGTAAAACAAGAGGCTCTCAATTTTCGGAATTATACCAATAATAAAATTAACTTTCAAAATAGGATTTCAAAAAGATAATTTATTATCACAACAAATGCACCATTATTTTTATATTCACAGGTCATAAATTGCAGAAACTATAACAATATATATTTTACTTCAAATTAATAAAACTACATCTCAAAGTGCTTTAAAGTATTGTTTACTGTTTACATACATAAGTATTATCTCCACCAACAAAAAAGAAATTAAACATACTTTATTTAAAACTGAACTAAAAATGATAACTAGTATGCATTTTATATATTACTTGAGAAACACTGTATTGTTGAATCTTTAATCTCTTAATTTACATATTTGAGATGTAACTGTGATAAAAACTGTTTATTTTTCCTATATCTTATCATTATTTAAATTTATTATGTATTGCTTTTACATATTTAATTTTGTAAAAATAAAGAAAAATTAAAAAATTATAGGAATACAAATTAGATATTTTTTTATTATTTATTACATGTTCTTATTTTATAAATTGTAAATGTTAATATAAAAAAACTACATATTAAAGTCTCATTTTAACATAATGTACACACGTAATAACATACTAATATCAAAACTTTACAAAAAAAAATATCAGAATAGCAGATGCTAAATAAAAACAGGATCTTAAATACTTTATTTTTTAAATAGTGGTAATTTTATATGATATTAATGATAATCAAGTACGATTACTTCTTTCTCATTTACATGCTTTTCTTATACTAATTAATACTGCCTTCTAGCTTCGTAGAATCATAATTTGATTTTCCTTCAGTTTTAAGTTTCTTCACTTTAATTTTTATAACATTTTTCTTTGGCTTAAAAGTAGTATTTGTTGCATCAGTATATGATTTCTGTAACATTAAAAATGTTTATATTATGCAAAATATTATCAATATACTATACTCTTCTTGAAAATATCAAATCAGTATGAATGAAACATACACAGAAACATTTGAAAATATTACTTATTGTCATTAATATGTATAACAATAGCATTAAATATAAACATTCACTTACCTTTTTTCATGTTTGTATAGTCATATCATTGTTAACTAAGTACTAACAATTTAACATTTCAATTTCTTTATTTTCATTAGATATAGATAAGTTAAAATTTACTTACCTTTTTTTATTATTTTTACAAAATCATTTATAACATTTTTCAAAAAATATCACGTTTGTAACTATAAACAGTCGACGTAAATGCCTTGTGTACAAATACGTCTTTGTACATCGATTGATACTCTAGCACAACGCTTGAAGATACGGCGAATATAGTTGTAATATTATACATATAGAGGGGATAATAGGTCCAATCCTCTATAAATAGGACAATTCCCACATTACGTCTGCATAAATACATTATCTATCGAAACACGCACAAGTATCGAATAGTTCAATATTTACTTTAATATTTCTAATTGCATAAAAAAAATAATATGATTAAATACGGATACATAATATGTATAAATGTTTAAAGAAAATGGTATCCCACTAGCAATTCGTCACATTTATTTAAATCCATTAATTATTTAATTAATTTAATGTAAGTATTGATAATATAATCACTGAAGAAACAAATGTAAAATATATTACGAATATATATATACATATCTCTCAAATATAAAAAATATCGATCTTTCATATAAATACATCTACCTATCAACTAATATATAAACAAATTCAATATTTTCATAAATCAATACTAAGGCTATAAAAAAATGCTCATATTATTTGCATTTCTAATTTTAATGCTGTACACATAAAACTGATTGAAAAAGTAGTCCAAAAACGCATAACTCAAACCTGCACATTTCGTGGAGCAATGCTGATGACAGGGACAATTGCAGCTATGCAGTGATTTTCGTCGAAGAATCATGTTGTTACTTTAAATAAATTTTCACGATCAATTTCAGTACATTAAAATTTATCACACAGTATTATCTGTAATATTAGTATTTCGCATAACAACTCGATTTATCGTTATTATAAGCTTATTCCATTACCAACATACATATGTATATGTGTGTATATATATACATATATAATAGGTAAATCCAATTTAATCGCGTACGCATATCTAACAGAATTTCATGATGATGTTGGTCTTTTATTTTATTCAAACATTGTAGCCGGTATTTCCGAAGTAGTTCTTATACACCCCAGTATTTCAAGGTAACCGCAACGCTATCACTCCGCGTAAACACAAGACCGAAGATTGAAAGATCGATTATATGTATTATATATAAATTAGCACAAAATGTGCGACTATATTATAATCGACAATATATTAAATCAGTATTTATTCACGGGTCTATTAAACGAATGTTATAATCCCACAGTTTCTCAACTCGAACCATGAACAGCTATAACGGGCGACGACCTCTATCGTAACACATACGAGATACGACGCCATAACGCTTCATGGTGGAGGTAAAGAGAAGACTGAACAACCAATCACAAAAGACCTGATTCCCAATAGAGGGGTAACTGCACGTGACTTGCAGCATGTCAGTGTCAAAATGTACAATTAAATCAAAGTGGATTCTACTTTAATATCCCATTATTTTATATTTGAATAAAAAATTTACTTGTTCTTGTTTATCTAGATAGTGTTATTTAACATTTTTTCTTTGCTACACTTTTATTATAAAAAATAAATACTCTAATCTTTTCCATTTTAACATTTACTAGCTGATACCAAAACATTATTACTTAAATGTATTTCAGCTTAAAATTTATTATTATATATATATATATAATATATACATATTATATACATATTATATATATATGTATATATTATACATACGCGCGCGCGCATAATATATAGAATACGTAGTTTTTATATTTTAAAATGAATGCGGTTATCATTGATTAATAATGTCATTTTGAATTTTGAATATTGTGATACAATAAAATATGATATTTTAAATGATATGAATATACAAAATGATATCTGCATAATTTTATATAGATTTTACTACATAATATTATGAAAAGATTAGTGGAAAACAAGCGTAAATGTTTTTAAATGATCGGTAGTGTTGGAAAACAGATATATTGAAATATATAAGAAACGCCCGAAAAATCAATCGACAACAGCGAAAAATTAGTAGACTATGTACATAGGAAAAAAAAGAATTGAAATATTAAGAAGTAACCAAAATTCGATCGTAATACAACCAATTATTATGTCAAATAAAGTTATAGTAAAAACTTACCAACTTCCAAGATTTCAAGATCCAGGTTTCCGCTTTGACTATGACTGATACTACTACTGCAAGCATTGTAACTGGATCTGTGAGATTCCTCCATTGCGCGGGAGGCACTACGTTTAAATTGTTCTAAAAAACTGTCTATTTGATTTTCGATGCTGGTCGGCGAGCTGGCCATCTTTTTGCGCGCCACTCCTCAGTGAACGTCAACGTGCTGAAGATGGAGATGAAAGTTGATCTCATAGATACGTGTTTTGCAGCTGCTACAACTGACTCGATCTAAATGATTAGCTACATTTTACGGTGTTAAACAGGCTATTCCAGGATTAGAAGGATTATAGCGCACAAGCGAACAAATCGCTATAATTTCAATCGCTGTCGTACCTTCTCCCGCTACTCGATACATGTTTGTTAGTCGTCGAGGAACGCCCGGAACTGAAACGACGCATAGCATACCGCAATATTTTTGCGGTAGATGTCGCGAATAGGTGTAAAATTGGCGCGCGTGGTTTGTTAAGTAATAATTTGTATCGTATGTTTTTGTTGTAAAATAAATTAATATTTGATTAATATACTAATATAATTGATAGGTTGAATATTTTTTCATTTAAATCCTTTTATGTGTTAATTTCTCTCTAAAAAGAGTGTTATTGAACACAGTTTGTACTGGATTCGAATATCAATATAACACCTAATAAATAATTTTACACACAAAACCGAATTTGAAATAAAATTATACGAAATTATTTTTGTTTTTAAAGTTTTTTGTGTAATAACTTCTGCAACACTTTCTGTTGATAATATAGAATGGTAGCGTATTCAAGTTGAAAGGTGGGGAGAACACTGAGGCATGGAAGGAGAGTCGCAAGTCGTCACTCGTATCGTAGCGCTGATGAAGTGCGTACGACTTTTTGTCAGTTGTGTGGGTATCGGCAAGTGTTAAGTGTGTAAAATTGATCTGTTGAAAAAGAAACAAAGTTAATTGCCAAAAATGGGTGGTAAGTACAGAAAGTTTATAACATCCATTTCTACGTTTCTTTCTATTTTGTGCATTTTGCCTGAAGGTTACGTTCATTGAGAGTTCATTTAGGGTGTGTGATAACGTCGCCGGTAACCGGTCTTGACCCAATGACCTTCATATGATTTATATCACTTATAGACAACGAATATTAACCTTCTAAAAAGTAAAAATATGTCATTTTCGTTTTCTCATGCCATCATAATTTTATTTTCATTCACGTAAAATATGTTTCATCCTAATCTTTTTCTATTAATCGTAAACCGCTTCTTTTATTTATTTTATTGCACGAAAATCGGTCCAATTCGCGCTCGTCTTTGCGATTTTCCATTGCGCGCAGGCGCAAGAACTTTTTACTCTTTTCATAGGCAGTTGGCGCCAATTTAATATTTTATATTTTTCATATTTAATCAGGTACTTTTTAAAGGTATTTATTTATGTTTGTTTGACATTTTAATTTATCTTTTCCATTCATGCAATGTCTCTTCCTCGGCCCAATATTCTATTTTCTTCAGCATAACTGAACATCTTCGTTTAAGCTACTTAAATTACGTCTTTTAATACTTGTTATAATGAGAAATATTCGTGTAAACAAAATTTATATAACATAAATCAAACATTATAAATTGTAAAATTGCTTTATTATACTTCAAGTTTATATAAATATCTAACATTTCGATTGAAATGTAAATATATTTTATGTTTTGTTATATTAGACGCAGAATTCTTCTGCATAAAATAAAATAACTCATACCACTATTCCTGCAGTTTATTCTTAGCCGTCTGGGGGAGAAATTGCGGCTCTTTGCCAAATCTCGTCTATCTTTCTATATTTATCTTACAGGTGATAAAATTACTTCAACTGTATAAAAAAAAATTCTACTTACAATACATACTCTTACATATATCCACAATTTCTTTTTCGTGCGAATCAAATTACATGTACATAAAGATTGATATATTACATGCGTCTATCATTTATCGTAAATATTTCTCTTCAGTTTTAGTTACTCTTCATTCGTGTTACTTAATTTAATATTCGGTAACCAGAGATTATTTAATGCCGCTTCGATAATATTATTAATACATTTATTGATCAACATGCCATGATGATGTAACGGCAAAGATACATCCACTAGAAATTTCATTCACGAAGACCAAAAAACAAGAAAAATAATTTCGATATTGAGAAAGTTATTTTATCGGGTAATTCTTTTTGTAATATGGTCCTTCTACCGTAGGAGAAAGTTGAAAAGATGATCAAAGAGATAATAAAATTTGTTTAAAATTCTGTGAAAATTAAATTCCCCATGCTAGTTTAATCTTGAGTAATTTATTAGAGAATCTAAATATTTGTCCATCACATACGTAGCATAGTAATATTAAAGCGGAAGCTCGGATCGTTAAGTTCACTGTACCTCAATTGACATAGGATAAGCGAGCACTATTTTTATATAACTTGATTCTTGACCTTCGTTTACGTTGGCCTCGGTATTCTAATTTGTAATGATTGTTTAAATGTATTAGGAAAATTAATACACATTATTATATCTATCGATTTGTAATTAAATCCAAAGTCGCAGTTATATCTTATTATTATTATCTTGCTTCATACGCGTTATTATTATAGTAATATTATTATTTAAGATTATAAGATTATAATATAAAAGAAATTTTCATTGTTTTCAAAGTTCTGTTGAATTGTTTTAACTTATCATCGATATTTGCACTTCCTACTTATATCGAGGCAAAGTATCGATATGTACTCGATGTCGAATCGAAACTATCCGTAAATACATATTCCCGATATCGAAGTTATGAATAATAACTTATATTTTCGGATTGGAATGACTACAATATTCTATTTTATTAGTAAATTTTATTCTCAAAAACATAGTTCATATTACACACTAATCAACAAATAAATTTGTAGGAATACTTTGCAGAATACAACGTGTCCATATATGATAATATTGAAAATATTATTTCTCTATTGAAACCAGATACAATCAGACTAAGTTGCAAATAACAATAATTAGATATTAAATAAAATTAGTTGAGTTTACTAGAAACACATTAACCTGTTCTAAATCTATCTTAAACACTACGATTAGAAATTAATAGATGGCAATAATTAATATTGTTATTATATGCAGAAAGTGTCGATTCTCACACGTGTGATATGATCGTATAAGGAAATCTAGTCAGACTTGGGTGACAAGTGCTTGACCTAAGGCAAGGTATATGAATGCATTTTGTACAAACGCGAGGCTGGGTTGCTATTATAAGCTGGTCGGCTTGTATAAATATAAACCTGTGTGGCACAACGACGCCGGCACTCTGCCTCTCGGGTTTCGTCTGCGTATTATAATATGCGAGAAGCCGAGCACCGCGTTTCTCATAGTCAAGATAAATATTCTACCGCATTTTTTCACCTCTGGAAAATGCCAGAGACGCAACGCAAATGACTTCTTTGCCAAAATCCAAATTTTCTCGCATTGAATCTACGCGTAAACTATTATTAAAGCCAACATTATTTCTTGAAATTTGTGCGCGATACTAGTCTGGCAAAGCCATAGGAATATTTCATTTCATATTTTGCTTCGACCGAAATTTCGAAGCAGTCTCAGGATAAAGTAAATGGCGTTCAACCTTTGTTCTTAAACAAAATTTCATGACATATCAAAGATCGTTTCTTGTTTTGCAAACAAATAAAATGAAAATATCGTTGTGTATGCTAAATGATTTAAAAATTTAAAAAAGATAAAGGCGCGTTGTTTCGGAGAATACCGGTAGCAGAAATCTGAGCTTTTCTCCTGTATCTATTCTCTTTCACGAGCCCTCCCTTCTTTCTTACATCCGTGACTCGTTACCGTTCCGTTGCATTCGGTTGCATTTAATTGTACCGACACCTTTGATGTATCCATCACTGTCAAAAAATTTGTCAATTTCTCGAAGATGCAAACAATGCCCTACGTATCGACTTCTTCAAGAATTAGTCCCATCTCATTTCCGTTTTTCCATCTAGAAATCAAATATATTTCCTGAAGTATCGATTAACTTAGCTTATCAACAGCTCGCAATAAACGACGATCCCGCCGTATTTATACATTCCTGTAATTAAATTCATAATTAAATTAATAACTTCATTATGGAACAGTCGAGATACAAACCGCACTCTCGTAATAATTATACGATTTAATTGATTCTAGTCAAATTTGATTATGAAAGAGAATATTAACTGTAGCAGTTTGGACTTGATGTTACATCGTTTCTATAATTATAATAATAATAATTTCGTGAGATGCATCTAACATAGGAAATCTAATATCTTGTTCAATGTCAATACGTATAATGCGACCATTTCAGAAACGTGAACGGTACATTTTCAAGGCTCGACACTGTATGCAATAATTCTACACAGAATTGTTCTACATATCTAATATAACTACATTGTAATTAGATGAAACACATGTTGCATAGTAGAGTCAATATTGAAAGTATTCTTGTAATAATTGTACATTTAAGTAATAGCTATCCCAAGAACTGATAACTTATTATCAAAAATAGCAGTATAGTAAATTATTTTATTTATTACTTAGAAGTTATTTTTTCTTTTTCCCCTTCATTCTCTTTATCTTGCGACATACCGTTAGCTTAATGCCCAGATAATGATTAAAAATAGAATATTATCCAGTAAAATTAGAATCGAATTTCAAGAAATTCGGTGTTCCGTTAAACACACAGTCGTGCACTGGCATTTGGGAAATGGAAATAGAAAGAGTTATAAATAAAACGTAACTGAATTTCTTATTGACGAAAAACAAGTTGCACGTAGTTAAGTTCACGAATCTAAATCTAACTAATCTAGCAGATACATCTTTCGAGGCTAATTTTGTCGTTTTTCGTTTTGAAAGTTTTTCTGAATTAACGTGCATACTTATCTTGTTCTAGAATTAGATCAAGAAAATATAAAAAAAATACTTTTATAAATATGCTTTTAAAATTAAAATTAATATACACAAATTTTTGCTATTGTAAAATAATTTTATTGCTATTATTTTATCAATAGCTTTCTTACTACATAGTTGTTAGTGTTGTCTTTGTTTTTATATAATACTTTAGAAAGGTATAACTTACCTACTTGTTACTGTAATAATATTGCAAATATCAATGTAATGTACAAACATAATTCTATATAACTACTGATCGAGTTTTAAACTTTTTATTTCTAATTTGAATTTAGTCAGTCTTTTTACAGAAGTGTTTGTATCATAATGTTTATCATTATTAATTACAGGATACGCTTGGGTTACATTGGCCACGAATGATGCTTATTCTTTAGGAGCTCTAGTTTTAGCACATTCTTTACGTCGAGTTGGTACCAAACATGAATTGGCTGTTTTAGTTACTCCAGGAGTAACGGAAACAATGAGGTGAGCTTTTTGTTCATGATTTATGTTTATATATATAGTTGCAGTTTTATTGATTCTTTAGTAGCAGATACATAAACTGTACAAGTTACATGTAGATAAAGCATTATTTGATTTTGTATTAATCTGAATAAATATGAATAAATTTGTTTATTGGTAAACTTATTTTATTATTTATATAGGGACAAATTGTCAGCAGTTTTTTCTGTAGTAATGGAAGTAAATGTACTTGATTCAAAAGATGAAGCTAATTTGGCACTTTTAGCTAGACCAGAATTGGGTATTACATTTACTAAATTGCATTGTTGGAGATTAACTCAATATGAGAAATGCGTTTTTCTCGATGCAGATACCCTTGTGAGTGTTTAAAATAATTACTATTAATCAAGATATAACTAGTTTTGGTGCATGAAGTTTATGTTTTTAATTGTTAATTTATGAACGATAGGTTGTTAGAAATTGTGATGAATTATTTGAAAGAGAAGAACTATCTGCTGCCCCGGATGTGGGTTGGCCTGACTGTTTCAATTCTGGTGTATTTGTATACAGACCATCGCAACAAACTTTTGCTTCTATTACTGCCTTTGCTGCTGCTAAAGGTTCATTTGATGGTGGTGACCAAGGTTTACTAAATATGTATTTTAGTGATTGGGCACATAAAGACATTTCTAAACATCTACCATTTATTTATAATATGTGCTCTACCGCTGTATACTCATATCTTCCTGCTTTCAAACAGTAAGAAAATTTATTTATTTAATTATAATTTTTATATGCCTTAATCATTGAGATTTGATCCATCTTTATGCAAAGTATATAAACAAAGTTTAATACAAATATAAAAATACAAAATGAAATAACTATAAATACTATTATTTATCAGATTTGGGGATGATGTTAGAATAATACATTTTATTGGTATTACAAAACCATGGTTACAGTATTTTGATACGTTAACTGGTATTGTTCAACCACCAGTGGATTCTGTACATTTGCAGCCATTGTTACAATTATGGTGGAACATCTTTTGTGAAAAAGTGCATCCCCAGTTATCACCTGTTATGGTAGGTTTAATTATTTTCTTTATGTAATGTAATGAGTGTATTGCTTGAATTATGAGTTTTCATAAAACACTGCACATAATACTGTAGAAAACGTTTCTTTTTGTGTGATGTCATTAAATGATAAGAATTTAAATATCAAAGAAGAAAGTAATAAGTTACTAAATTAAATGTTAGGAAATCAGGTAAGATTTTAAGAAACATGCTTTATTTTGTTAAAATACTATTTTATTTTGCAAATTTTTGAAGTGTGTATTAAAGTAGTATAGGTAACATTTCACAATTGTTTCCATGCAATTATTACATGTAAAAATGCTTTAATAGAAACATAATTAGAATTGTATATATTGCACATAGCAAGCATATAAATAATATGTATTATATTCATTAAAATTATATTAGTGCTTATTATTATTAATTCAGAGTGGCATTTACTGATATGATTATTTTGCACTTAAGAAATAATTTTATTTAAGTTGCATTAAAATTACATTTTTATGAATTTACTAAAATATGTTAATTATTAATCTACTTTAATTTAATGTTTCTATAATACTTTTTTTCATAGATCAGTGTCCATTTTTTTTTCACTTTTGTCTTATAATAACTATGAACTTATAACTTGCTTTTATATAAATTGATAAATATGAATCAATTATTTAAGTTAATATTTTATACTTCATCAATTTGTTTTCATTCTTTATTTTTATTTTGCTTAATATTAGTTTATAAGTATTTAAAATATTAAAATAATAAAACATTTTTATTTCAGAAATGCCATTCTATATATTTAATTAATTTATAATGATATTTTTAGTATTATTATTATTCCATACACATATTCTACATAGTATTATTGGTACAAGAAAAATGGACACTGTTATATTAGTTTCCTACTAACCAACTGATGAATGTGCATTTTTTTTTTTGTTTTGGCATGATGCTTGCATAGGCCACCAGCACATTGGCTCCAATTTGGCACAAATTTTCTCCTATACCGTTTGAATCCTTTATTCCAAAAAGTCCTATTTATGCAGAAGTACAAGACAAAACACAGAGTGATATCCATTTAGGATCAGCAGATTTTTCAGAGTTTAAGGATCCGTGGGAAAACTACTGTGTAGAGGATAACAAGATTGAACAGTATTATTCAACAATTGACAACTCTTCATCTATATCTGTGTTAAATGATGAATATAACTATTTAAATTCTGTTCAACATATTTGCGAATCACGCCCTGAACATAATAGAGAAATGTATCATAATCAAGAGTACAATGAATATAATAATACTCCATCACATACTCAACATTATCATAATCAAGAACAATATAACGAATTCATTAATGAAAATGAACAGCACTCTTTTTTCCATTCTAAAGACATTTCTAAAGATCAATCAGATAATTGGCAAAGTCAATGTAGTATTGAAAAATATATACCTGTACATAGTACTCCAAATTATTATTCTAGTGAATCTCAACATCAACATACTGATTCTCAATATATTTCTCAAAGTTTGTTTGAAAATAGTAACAAATCATTATCAAAAGAAGTAAATAATCAACATAATAGATCTTATGTTGACCATCAAAGTAATCATTATCACATGTACGATAATATCAATACTAAACAAAGTATACATCATGAGCAAAAAAATCAAAATTTTTATTGCAACGAACAGATTAATTTAGAATTGACAAAACAGAAATCCTTAAATGTTAAACTTGATCATGATCAAGCTGTAAAAAATAATATAATTTGTCAAAATAATCTTCCAGCTATTGAACAAAATATTGAGCAAAATGTTGAACAAAATGAAAACAAATATATCACAGACAAACAGACTGTTACACCGATATCTACTATTCCTTATCCTGTTTCCAAACCTTGTACAGATTTCCATAATGTAGCATCGCAATCTGACTCACACATAATGGAAGATATAAACAATTCAAATGTAAGTAATTGTTCCCATATACCTTCTAAGATTTAAAGTAAAATTCACATTTAATTGCATAGTTTTTGTAATTTCTCATAATCTAATTTATATGTATAAAATTATCAAATATTAATTAAGAAATTATATCTAAGACTTTTTGGAACATTACTTGCAGTTTTAATATAATTAATATAAAATTGCATTAGAAAATATTTCTATCAATCCTGGTAAATATTGCATATTCCAACCGTGTCCTATAATTGTATAAATAAAGAAAGTAATGGTATTTTGTACTTAGAACTTAATAGTTTGTTTTGAATCAACAATACAATTTAATGTTAATTGTTTATTAACTTATACTAAATTTATCTATTATTTATTTATATGTTTGTAATACATGCAATTTATATAGTATAATTATTTAAGGTAACTTGTTCAAGTATTACATAAATGTACTACTGTTTATAATTAATTTGGATTCCTTTATTTTTTACAGTTATTACACTATAAATAAATTATAATAAGAATTATTTGTGTTTGATTTCATAGGCTGGTCTTGCTGGTGCATTAGCTCAGATGACATTAGGTGAACCCAGAAGTGCTGAACAAATTGCATTAGAAGAACATATGCGGAAACAAAGTTGGGAACAGGGACACATTGACTATATGGGCCGTGATAGTTTTGATAATATTTGGAAGAAGATCTGTGAAACACTTGCTCTTGCACCTCCGCGATTACCATCTCCTCCAAAAGTAAATGATCGATTAGTATGATTAAGTCGATAAAAATTAAACCTAAGTCCTAAGTTGTGTATAATTTTATTTGCAGGAAACAGCGAAAGTTGCGGAAACTACAACTAATAAGACTGTTGAATCTATTAAATCGACTGAGGCTATTGAACAAATTGAATCTACAGATGAAGTGGATGCAAAAGCTGGTATGTTTTATTTTCATAGAAAAAATTTCTACAAAATTATGCATTATAAATATTTTATGGTGGCAATGACTATAGTATTAAAAGTATTTCAATTGAACAAAATTTTTGAGTTACAAAACATTTCTTTTATACTATGTATGTGACAATTATGACTACATATTAATGTAAATTTATTAAAATACAATTACGATCAATGATAATTTCAAGCAATGATTGGATCTATGTATAAATTTGAAGATTAAAGTGCTCATAGTGCAAAGCCATTAACTGTTTTTTAAACACGCTTTGCGATTTTATTTTCCCCCTTTTTTTTAATACAGCATGTGGTATTTAAACTCATATTTCAAAATGAAATTTTTACTGTAAGAATATATTATTTAATTAAAACTGGATACAAAAGGTAGCTAATATTATATCGGAAATTTCTTATGTTTTAAAAAAGTGAAAAAATATGTTTTTTATACAGTTTATCAAGTTTAAGTGTTTGAAACAGGAACGGAGGACAGCAACTAACAGATCCTGGCGCCATAGCATTGCTACGTCTTGTAATGTCGTTTTGCTTTAATGGGGTAAATATTTTGAAAACTCGCATCACAATCGCGATTTTTATAATTGTATTTTCCAATAAATTAGAAATATTAATTGAACACAACTAAAACAGCACACAACTTATATTGAAATTTATATTATTAAAATTATATCATTTTATAATAAATCACATTTTTATATATCATTTAATTTATGATATTTTAATATAACATAATATTTACTCATTTAATTTATTTCATTTTAACATTCAATATCAACTTTTAAGTGTAGTTTCATTATGTATAATAAATCAAATTTTATTTGTATTTATGAAAACAAATCATAACTGTTAGTTATATAAAAATTTCATTAATCTACTTTCAACCCTAAAATAGTTTAGTGATGAATTATTTTTCAATTCTCCAATATAACATATATACAAATAATAATACCTACGTTGAACAATTAATTTAAACGCTGTATTTCAAAAATATTATATGTATGTTAAATAACTTGCTTATTTCTGTTTTAATTTGGAAGAATTTAAATAATTAATTGCTATGCATGAGATGTGTTTCTACATTACTTGTTATACATAACATTTTTAATGCTTGTAACATTTTTCGGACAAAACATATGTTAAATTCATGTTCTACATGCTTTACATTAACAATGAATATTTGTATTTTGCATGAAATAACATTCAATAAGAGCACTTTTATAATAATGAACTATCACAATCATTATATTTTTTGTTTTAAAATTAGAAAATTTCATATATATATATATATATATATATGCGTACATTAGCAAGTAATTTTGTAAATAATTTGTATGTGTAATATATGATTAATTATATGCTTTCATTCATACATTTTTGTCGTACAAATCAGCAAAAATTAACATTTCTGTTAAAGAAAATATGTTTAAAAGGATTTAAGTTTAAGGATTGAAGTTACATGATAAAGACTATATCATATTACATTTCTATAAATTATTATATTTCAATATTTAACATAATTCTATTTTTTTTATTTAGCTCAGGTGACAACCATTCGTACTGAAGAACAATCTCTAGTTAACAATGTTCCTATAACAGACAGTAAAACTATGATACCTAAATCAGCAGAGAAGGACGAACAAGCTATTAATACAATATCTTCGGTCACAAAAAACGGGAAAGAATTATCAGTATCAGAAGAAACAACAATCAATAGTCTTAAAATGTTTGAAATAAAATCAGAAAACAAAGCATATGATACATTAGTGGATTCTCCTACACAACATTCAATGCAAATATCTCGTGAAGAAGTCATAGACCCTGATACACTATTAAAGCAAGATCCGCGGCTGACAACTATATCTACAGTACCAGCTGACACAGTTGAAATTTATCAAATCGAAGCTGCTGTAAATACTAAGAAAATAAAACAATCTGATATTAAAGATGAAATACATGCAAAAGAATCATCAACTGCTCCTGAAGGTCTGATAGTCAGTCCTGTACCAATACAAGTTGCAGAATCTGTTCTTCAATTAGAACCTAAGGACTCCATGCCAATTTCTCAAATAATGACACAAGAAATTCTTTCCTCTACAGCAACACCTATCCACATAACTGAAACAAAAGATAGAACACATATAAATGGTTCAGGTTCTTTAAACAACCTTATACAAAATAAGAACATATTAAGTTTAAGTGATACTACAACAATGAAAGATATTGATGCTGCCATTAAATTAAATGAATTACAATCAAAGTCACAAGAAACTCAACAAATTTTACCAGAAACAGAACAAATAGAATGTACTCTTACAGAAACACAATCTACTTCTGATCTTACATTAACTTCAAGTATTGCAGAGAATGTAGCATTACCAGAGAAAAGTCCTGATAAAAGTTTACATCAGGTAACAGAATCAACACATAAAGTGAGAGAAATTGAAAGCTGTCCAAAAGAATTGATACAATCAATTGAATCTCCATCAGAATGTGAAACAACTAAAACATCACAATCACAAGAAACTCCAGTTAGGCCTTCAAGAACAAAGGAATTAAATGTACCTTCAACGAGTGCTTCAAAACTTACAGTGCAAGATTCAAAGGATCAAGAGAAAGTAACAAAGAAGGTTATAAAAAAATCTGTAGCAAAGTCAGCATCTGAAAAGGAACCTATAGAAACAACTGAAGGTGATATCAGTGAGAAGAAAGCTGTAAAAAAAGTAGTGAAAAAGGTTGCAAAAAAAACAAAACCAAAATCAGAAGAAGTACTGGATGATGGTGCAGATAATAGTAGTTCTAGTAAACAAAAAAAAACTGTAAAAGTTGTTAAAAAAAGTACAAAAATTTCACAAACTTCTGGTACTGATACAGTTGCTCCTGAAACTTCATCACCCAGTACTTCTATTACTCCAATTCCACCTAAGAGAAAAGCAAAGCCCATTACTAAAAAATCTGATATAGAATAATAATTACTTTACATGAACTGACAATGATTACAAAAATATTTTAAATAAGGATTTGAATACTAAGAGTTATACAAATCAATAAAAGGTGATACTTGCTAGTCTCTTCTAATTTTTTTTATACTTTTAATACATTTTGAATTGTATCACCCATACTTTTGACAGTTTTAAATACTTTGAAAATCATACACAACATATTCCATTGTTATGTTCTGCTTCATAATTTATACATATTTTCTTATGTGTCTTCTATGTGTCAATGCTAAATAAAGCTCTTTTATATTTTATTCCAATCTATTTGTTTATATATATATATATACATATATCTTTGAAAAAAAAACTTATATCATTTGTAATGTTTTAATATGTGTCCAACTAATATTCTTTATTCGCTTCAGTTAGCTTCAATTATTTAATAACTCATATTAGCTTCAATTTATTTAATAATTTGTTCATAAGTAGCTTTGATCAATGAATATTAAAGTATACATTTTTTTTTTTTTTGTAAAAAACAAAACAATGTATTTCATTCAATAATTTATAAGTAAACAAATATTATAAACTTCTTAATTTGTTGAAAAATACATATATCTTATGTGCATCAATTTATATCTCTATCATGATATAATTTAAAAAATAACTAGATATATGTTATTTGACATATTCATTAAGATCAAAATAAATATAATTTTATTTATTATTAACTGAAAAATTATTATAGTTTGTAAAATCTTTTAATAATTTAACAATAAAGCTGATTTGTATGTGTACATTCTTATGCAATTGAATTACCCTTTTTCTCCCATTTTATTTCATTGATATTTATAATGACAGTTCATCATTAAAAGTGTATTAATACACATTTAATCTATGTTTTATCTATGTATACTTGACTATTTTAATATCTGTAAATATAGAAACTGTTTTAGAAAATATTTATACATATCTTATTCAATATCAGTTAGAATTATTGATTCCAGTTTACACAAAATGTACATTTAAAAAGTAAAAATAATTTTTATATTATTACAAAAAGTGTTATTAATTATTTTACCTTATAGATTATAAGTAATGTTAATTACAATGATAAACTGTATTACTGGAAAATTACGATAAAACAAATGACTATTTTCCATGTAGACGTAATGTGAACCATCAGAGGATACCCCTACTGTCAGACAACCCGTTCAAAAGGTGCAAGCTTGCGCCTTGCGCAGCAAGTAGAAACGAGTCTATGTATAGCAGTCCTTACACAGTCTGAAGCAGTATGGTCGCTTGTACAGATTTCAGTGAGTGACAAATATCGGCTTTTTAAATTTAAAAAAGTCGCAAAATAATGACTTATCATAACTGAAGTGAGCAAAAATTAGTGTAATGATTAAAGATATGGCTGATGATGAGGCCATACAGGCCACCAACGATGACGCAAGTGAGTGCAAAAGATACGCGGTACAACTTGGTTACTGGTCTGATCCATTTATCAACTTTTTCGTAAAACAAACTGGACGAAAAGCCCCTGAAATCAATCGTGGTTATTATGCGAGGGTGAAGGGAATCGAAGTGTTTGTTGACAAGTTTCTCAAGGTACGTATTAGTAAATTTTTTTAAATTTTATAATTCCAATTTAGAAATTGTCATAACCTAGAACAGGATAGAAACAATCCGGGATACAGCTGATTTAAGTAGTAAAGGACGTACAGTGTCGGAAACCTTGACCTGGCCGAGGCCCTGTCCTAATTTCCGAAGTTCTCCTTTTGTCATGGAACAGTAATATATAGGTTAATCTCGTACGAACGTTTAAATTTCTGAATTTAGATCAACAAACAATTTTGAAAAAATTTTTAGTCGTTAGATTTTTTAAAATGAAAATTAAGAATTGTTTTGTGTTTTTATATAGATAATAATTTAACAAAATGTAAATTAAAATAAGTAGATATAATATATGTACATCCAATTATCAATTATATATGTAAAGAAAAAACTTATATATGTATATAAGATTATGATAACATTTAATGAAATTTAATTATATGAATTATATGTTATAAAAAATATATTATGCATGTACATTTAAACAAACTTATTGAAGTTATTTGTAAACAATTAATTTATAACAAATATAGCTGTCAGGTGAAAAAGGTCAAATCATAAATCTGGGTGCTGGATTTGATACACTTTATTGGAGACTCAAGGAAGCAGGGAAGAGTCCAGCAAATTTTATAGAACTTGATTTCCCCAATATCACTGCTAGAAAATGCTATCACATCAAAAAGCACAAACAGTTGATAGATATGTTAAATACGGAAGGTAAAGTATTAAATTTGATAATTGTATAATTGTACACTATATGTATGAACATATGCAGTCAGGTTCTATTATTTTTTACAGATGGAGAAATTAGATTTTCAACAACAGATCTACATGCTGCCAATTATCATTTGGTGGGAATAGATCTGCGGCACATATCTGAACTTATTAATAAATTAACACAGGCAGAAGTTAATTTTAATTTACCAACCATGTTCCTTGCAGAATGCGTCTTAGTGTATATAGACACTAGTGCAGCTTCTGCGTTGTTAAAATGGCTTGCTGGAAAATTTCCAAATAGTATTTTTGTTAATTATGAACAAGTAAACATGAAGGACAAATTTGGTCAAGTTATGTTATCTAATTTACGTAGTCGTGGATGTTTATTGGCAGGTGTTGAAGATTGTGAATCTTTGGAAACTCAACAAAGACGGTACACTCATACATTGTATATTATTTTAGAATTACTAAAGACTTTTCAATAAAATGAATCCCTAATTATATCCTTAATTATATTTTAGCTTTACAATAAACAATTGGGAAGGTTCTAATGCATGGACAATGGTAGAGGTCTATGATTCACTGCCTCAAACTGATCGTAATCGAATTGAACACATAGAAATGTTGGATGAACGAGAACTTTTGATTCAGTTACTGCAACATTATTGCATCTCGGTTGCTTGGAATGGACAAACATTTAAAAATTTGTCTATAGCACAGGGTTAGCTTTCCTAACACCTGTAAGTTACTCCAGGTAGTAATACTGTACCACTAAAAATCTATAAGCTTGTAAGTACATATGTGGTAATTAATAACACAAAATCATTGTTTATTAATTAAATGAATAAATTTTAAATTTGGATTTTGGTATGAATTAAATTAAGAAGTTTGTTTAGAACACTTATATATTTGGTAAAATTAATATCATCTTGAAAAATAGAATATTGTATTTTAACTAAAAAATTAATTTTATAAACTTTCTACAATTACTAAATTATATCAGTTTTATATGTATTTTTCTTTACTTTTTGAACGTATGACTTATATAACTTTACTTGAATATATTATGTTTGTTTTAAATTAGAAGTAAAATTTCATAAAAGCAATGATTTAGTACATAAATATTTACTTTCATTGTATTATCTTATGTTATGATTATGATTATATTTGTGTGCTATAAATTTCATGATATTTGTAATACAAAACATTAATGAAAGTTTAAAACTCTCTCATGTCTTTGAACTGATAAATATAAAATTAAATTTGACAGGATAAACTAATTTATTAAATTCCGAACAATTCCATAAGATATTATATTTTAAACATTTTTATTCTTCCTTTAGCTGAATAATGTTAAGCATTTCTAAATCCACTATTTTCGTATATAACATCACTTTATACTAGAAAGACATTAATAATATTTACTGAATAATTGCATTTTTACATATGTTCTAAGTATATTCATATATTTCCTACCATGTGATTATAATTCAAATTAGTATAATTATCATGTAAAGTAATAATATGCAACGAAAATGGAATTTTATTTAAGTACAAAAAATACAACAATGTACGTTTTGAAAATTAATATTTGAGTATGTTATTTAAAACTTTTTTCAATTTTATTAATTATTTACACATGCAAACAGGATTGATTAAAACACCGCTGCTATTGGTATTTACAGAATAGTGTAACTTATGCTACTGTTAAAATATTATATTATCTGGTATGTTAGAACAAATTTTATGTACAGGAAATTCTATTTTCCCCATCAACGCCGTAAGTATATTGGTTATAAAATGTTAGTAAAAAGTTCTCAGGAAATAAATTGTTAGTGTACTTACAAGACAGTATTTAAATCCATTTCATTTCGCCGAATTCAGATTCATTAAATTATCAACAGTTTAATTGTTGAGTCAATAAAGATGTGCTTATGAAGGAACATCAGGGTTGTAATATATGCAAATTAAACAAAATATAAACTTTTTGCATTTATATAGCTATTCTCCAATTACTTTATATTTTAATGCATTGATTTTTTAATTTATCTCTAATTATACACATATTTTTGTTGCCAATAATACATGTACCAATATATTCGTATCAAGGCTTATTAGATCATAAGATATATTATATAGAAAAAATATATAAATATTTCAGAAGAATTGTGAGGTCATACTATTAGAGCTCATGTTTCCAAAAAAATTGCATACCTGGAGTAACAAATCCACAAAATAATCTAATAATCCAATTCTATTTTTCTGAAAAAAGTAAAGATAATAGTTATATCTATCAATAATGGTAGATTTTTCCAATTTCAAGTTTTAAATATTCAATGATAAAATCATACCTCATTATAATAGTTTCACGTCATTTTATCTTATTTATATCTAATAATATTTATTAAACATGTTAAATACTTTAAATAACTTGAAGTTTGAGAATCAGATTATTATATGTTTTATTACAATAAATTGGATCAAAACACTGCCAATGTACGATTAACAAAACTAACGTATTTATAAAATTATACTAATTATTGTTACAAAATGTAACACTTTGATTTCAAGTAATAAATATCGTATATTGTTTTGTTGAAGATTTATTGCGTATTTAAAAACTTTGGATAATAGTGGTAAATTTAAGTTATAAATTACAAAAAAAGAAATAATAGTTTGAATCTCAAACTTAAGTAATACCTTCAATAGTATAAAAATATATAATTCTATGTTTCTGCATGTATTTTATGCTATACTTAACGTTATTAATGTCTTATATGGATGCTGTAAACTTTTAATCATAAAATAGCTACGCAATTATTATGTGTGCTTCCATGTTATAAAAAATGTAAAATGATCGGAAAGTACATTCTTACCCTTGTGTAATGTTGTGATACTGTTAAATCGTGCACTTGCAATTAGAAGAAAATAATCAAGAATGAATATCAATTATAATTTAAAATACCTCTGATACTTTGTTTTCTTATCTTTAATACTGAAATCATCCTCAATGGTAAATAAAGCAAAAGTAATGTTATTATATAACATTATGTCCAATATATAATCAAAAGAATAAATACACTTTTACTTAATTTAGTTTACTACAAAAAAATTACACAAACGTAATGTATATTAATCTATTTCTTAAGAATTCAATTCACTATTTTGTGAGGATTAACGAAAAATAAATAGCATCTATCTTTATGTGTATAATATTTTTTATAACAATTTATTTACAATATCTATTTTGTGTAAAAATATCAAAAATACTCAATATAATTATAAACTTAATACCTCTAGCATTATGTTATTTACTCAAATATTTTTTAACTCTCAGTTTAATTTTTATCGTAAGTTATTATAATTTAATGTATAATTAAAAACCTAATGGATTCAGTTGAACATATCCTCCAACATCACACATATTCCTCGAAATTTTACTTAAATTTTTAAATATGTCTAACTGTGTGTCAGATGAAATTGACTTTAAGTTATACTTTACACGATTAGATGCCTGTAACACATAATTGATGATATTCATTACATTTGACAACCTTAAAAATTTAAATAAATATAATGTAAGATATCAATAGAAATATATATTTACTTCAGCACACCAAGTTTTAGCCATAAGAAGCTCGTGTTCCGTACTTGAAAGATTTTTATTAGCAGACGTAGTTGCTCGACTTAATACTGCAGCCATAGTATATGTATCAAATGCTGCTTGAGCTATTCTATTTAGAATAAATTGCTCATCTACAATGCTTCGTCCATACTTAATAAGAGCAGATTCTATACATTGGCCGAAAGCTTGAATGCTCTAAAAAACCGTTTTATTAATTAATGGTTAATCTTAAATGTTAATATTAATATTATAATCTGATATAAACCTCGGCACATAACGTAGTACTTTCTTGCAAACTTGGATGAACTAAATGTGTAAAAGTAGGTGCTGATGCTAATCCAATTGCTCGTGTTGCTCTTTTTGTTGCTTCCTCAAAAATCAATCCTAAATTAGCAGTAGGATTCTTAAATGCTTTTTGTAATTCTTTCAAATGACTTCCAGCATACTGTATCCCAGTAAGAGCAACAAAAAGACGAAGAATATCATTAGTTCCTTCAAAAATTCTAAAAATACGAAGATCTCGCATAACTCGTTCGAGACCGGCATCTTTCATGTATCCCATTCCACCCAATACTTGAATAGCTTCATCACAAACCCACCATGCGGATTCTGCTGCAAAACACTAGAATAATTATTACATATTTTATATAACATATAAAATCTACCATTGGTTTAGTAAAGACACACGATAACTTTTTAAAGAAATCTTACTTTAGAAATTGCAGCTTCTAAATGATAATCTTGACTCCCATTATCCATGTTACCAGAAATTGTATATGCAAGTGTTTCAGTTACATAATGTAACAGTGCCATACGACCTAACTTTTCTTGAATACTTCCATAACTATCTATTGTACGTCCAAATTGTACACGTTGTGTCGCATGATCAACTGCTTTTTTAATGCAATAACGCATAGTCCCAGAAAGAGCAGCTGCCATCCCAAATCGACCATTATTCAAAATGCTCATTGCGACCTAAAATAGTATAGTGTATGTGTTGACTTCATTTTAAATTCTACGGATTTTTTAATATTTAAGATAAACAATACCTTAAAACCTTGTCCTTCTGTATTTAAGACATTCTCTACTGGTATCTTAACATCTTCAAAATATACCTCTGCAGTATTACTGCATTTAATACCCATTTTCTTTTCTGGTGGTCCATTTGTTACACCGCCAAACGATCTTTCAACGATAAATGCAGTAACCTTGTCTTTAGTTTCACCTGTTTCTGGATCTTTTGTAGGAACTTGTGCAAACACAGTCATTATTTCTGCTAAACCACCATTTGATATCCAAATTTTGCTACCATTTAAAATATAATGTGATCCATCTGATGATTTGACTGCTCTAGAACGAATTGAACCTGCATCTGAACCACAACTTGGTTCTGTAAGACAAAATGCTGCATATTCTCCATTACAAACTCTTGGAAGATATTTTTCTTTTTGCTCTGGTGTACCAAATAAAAGTATACCCTGTAAAAGTAATGTTATTATATTTCTACTTTAAAAAATGTTATATTATAAACATAAAAGTATACCTAAAAAAGTATACCTTAAATCCTATACTTTGATGTGCACCCAAAGTGATAGCAACACCTAAATCATGATATCCACAGATTTCAACACATCTACTGTATTGAGTATTATTCAATCCTAATCCACCATACTTTTGTGGAACCTGAAGTCCAAATACTCCAAGTTCCCACATTGCTGCTAAAGTTTTTTCATCTATTGAGGCAGTTTCATCATTTTTCATAGGATCATTTATTTCCTTTTAAAAAAAACTTTAAGTAATCTTCATTTATCATAATAGTGACCAATACATGTAAAAAATTTCTCACATATTCTGCATAATTTTGTTACCTCAAAAAATTTTTCTATAGGATCAACCAACATTTTCAATGTATCAATTTGTTCCTCAGTTAAACTTTCTGGGAATGGAAATACTTGACTTGTTTGTAACTGACCACGGAAAATATTCATGACAAAAGATTGACTTTCTTTTATGCCTGTGCCTTTCTTTGTTTTTTCCACTGTTGCATTTTTTACAGCTGCTTGTGTTGCTAAATATCTGAAAAATATATATATAATTTAAAATTTTGTTTTTACACATTATACTTTTCTTTTATTATGAATATGATAAATTAAAATACAGTAAAAAATTAATTATTGAAACATTTATTGAATAATTATTTCTTATCCTGAAATTAAATATTGTTATTTTGTATTATCTTTTTCAAATGTTATTATTATATTTATTAAATTATGAAATTGTTTACAAATTTTTCAATCCAGTACCGATGAAACTTATACTAATTATAAACATAACAATGTTTTTTAATCATATATATTTTATATATGTATCCTTAAAACGAATATATTTGTTATTTGGTTTTTGTAAATATAAAAAAAATTTCTAAAAAAAGGCAGAGTAAGATACATGATCTCTTTATTTATACATGTCATCTGTCCAAAGTCCAATTAGCACAAATCATATACATATCTAAAATATGAATTCATTAATAACAATTTAACATTGATTCAATTGTCTGATTTCAAAAATAATTTTGGACAGGAGTATTTCAAACACCTATACGTGCAATATACATACATATGATATCTAAGCAAATCATATGTTCCCTACTTTTTTCTTTTGACAGATTTTCCAAACAGTTATGTGTCATATAGCTTCAGCAACAGGTTGTATGTATGTTGAATATGTATTATTCAAGGAAAGTATAAGTAAAAGAAACTCACCTAATATTTGAGTCAAAGACTTTCACTAAATTTGTAGGTTTGAGCATTGCAACATTTGTAATTCGTAACATTTTTAAGCAGTTGTTGATTTATGGATTCTTTATAATGCTTATAACAATTCTGTCTTAAAATACTATATCAAATTAATGTAGTACAGTTAAAAGAACACAACATAAGACTAGTTTTGTATGTGAAAAGTAGGACAAGGTTCTGACACAATACTACTTCTCCGCTTACTGTTACTAACCTGCGATAAATTCAACTAATTTATAAATGGTTCGTAAGAAGCTCTGTCTTTTATACGCATGAATCAGATGTTTATATATATCTATACGTATAATGCATATGTACATATGTGTGTATATATATATATATATATAGGCTGTGCGAATATACGTTTATACATAAATAGAAGTATATAATAAGTATTTAACTAATAATAAGTAGATTGTTTCGTATTATAAACTTTGTCAATTACATTAGTCGTGTATAAAGTTTTTCATAATTCAAATGTTTATGTTATATAATAGAAACATATGAGTGTATTCTTATTTAATATGGTTCGTTACATCCTACATTTTGATGTTTCGCAAATTTTTATTGGTTGATACTCGAGTTTCTAATTGGTCGTTTCGAAAAATGCACTTTAAAATTTTGATGATACAACGGAATCTAAAGAATCAGTATCACTTGTAGTATTCGATAAAGAAATGTGAAATGAATGTTTGATTTGTTAATTCGTGACAGATGTGTGGTACAATATAATTTAAGAATATGGGTTGAACCATGAATTGCACTAAATGTAAGTCATATGCTTATAAAATCTTATCCTGTTTGTAGTGTCTGTAAAACGTAAAAATTACATAATGTTATCTTTGATATTTTATATACTGCATTCTACTTATTTCTTAATCGTTAGGCATTTATAATAATTTGTAATTTATTTTACATTATTTACAAATAAATATATTTTATTATATATTTCAATAAATACATTATCATCAATATACCGAGTTTAATTAATTTGCTTGGGCCAAATTCAGTTTTTTTATATAGTTATACAAATTTTTTCTTTTAATTTTTATCTGTATACAGTTAATATCTACTATAATATATGTGTAGTTATAAAAAATAATTTTTATGCTTATTTCAATTATTACAGGTAAAACAATTTATTTAATATTACATGAAAAAAGTAATTAAAAAGATAAATATGATTGGTTTCCCTAAATTATAGTCTGAACAAATTATTACATAAAATATTAATATGAGTAACGTTAATTCGCAACACGTCTCATTAAGATCATTATTAACACTCAAAAATAATGATTTTAAAGAATTTTTTTGTGGTTGGGGAGCTGCGCTTATCAATGTATCTATTACTTTCCCTATTAATAAAATTATATTTAGACAGGTATGTAATAAACATTATTATATACAATATTAAATAACAGATATTTAGTTTAAGAATATAAATTATTATTATGATTATTATTACATAGATTTTGGAAGATGTACCAGCTAATACTGCGTTTCAACAAATATCTAGAGAAGGAATACGGTTGTTGTATCGTGGAATTTTACCACCCCTTTGTCAGAAAACTCTTTCGGTTAGTGTAATGTTTAGTATGTATGAAGGCTGTAAAGAACGGTTATGCACATTAACAAATAATGATATATTAACCAGAATATTAGCAGCCCATTTTGCTGGTACTGCTGAGGCTATACTTATGCCACTTGAAAGAGTACAAACATTGCTACAAGATTGGCGGTATCATGCTAAATTTAAAAATACTTCCCACGCATTTAAATATTTATTACAAAATTATGGTATATCAGAATGTTATCGTGGTTTAGTTCCAATTATATATAGGAATAGTTGTTCTAATCTTATGTTCTTTATTTTGAAAGAACACTCAAAAGTATTGGTAGGTGAACAAGAATCATTGTTAACAAGTTTTATTAATGGTGCTTTAATAGGTGGTTTTACAAGTACTGTATTTTATCCAATGAATGTAATAAAAATACATATGCAGTCAAAAATAGGAGGTAACTTTGAAAAATTTATGACTGTTACCCGTGAAATATATATTGCTAGAAATAGAAGTATAATGTCATTTTATAAAGGTGTTCATTTAAACTGTATGAGATCATTTATTAGTTGGGGAGTCATAAATGCATCTTATGATTTTCTAAAAAAGATCATGTTCTTATAATGTTTTATTTTAGAAATATTTATTTATATTTATTTATATTAAATCCAATTATTGTAAAATGTGTAATTTAATGAAGTGTACTTTATAACTGCAGCAATTATTCGCACATTTTACTTGTAATAGTAAGGACTGCACAGAAATAAATAAATTTTTATTTTATAAGTAATTCATAATAGTATAAAAAGATATAATTAGTTTTCTTAATTGTATATAATATGAAAACAAAAATTTCATGTAATTAAATCGTTTTTCAAGATGAGAGGATTGAAGATGTTTTAAACATATTATAAAATATTGGTTTATTAATTTGAATAAATAAACGGCGATCAATAAACTTAATTAACAATATTCTACAAAAATATGAAAAATTACTTTTTTATTTGCTATTCATAAAAAAAATAAAATACTTTTATATTGAAATATACATTTCAAAATAAAATATTAGTTTTATTAATTCATGTATTATATTATATTATATATACTATATATACTGTATATAATAAGTATTTAGTTTAATTATGCATCATAGTGCCAATAAAATTATGCTATAGAATTTAGTGAAAACAATTTATCACATATTATTCAAAGAATCTTTGCGATGAATAAATAAATGTTGTTGATAATAATATAATGTTTGAACAATGGTTGACGTCTCTTGAAATTCCGAAAAGTAGTACATAGCAAAAATAAATATATTTTATAATGAGATGATAGTCAATTTTCATATTTCCCGCAACTGGACGAAAACGAAGTAGCATCGATGCGCGCCGTGTTGTGTAAATCGATGCGCCTCGGCCGCGGGCTTTTAGCTACTTTTAGCCCACTCCAATTTTTCTGCGTCCCGATTTACGGGCTTTTTGCTTCTGCTGAACTCTTGGAGACTTAACAATGTACGGCTTGAAAAATTGAAATGTTCAATGAAGGTGTTTTATCTGAAAATATCGCGTTTTATAAATTATATTCTTGAATAAGCTGGTGAATTTGTTTTAATAAATCAAGGGGATATGATTTTGGTTTTTCACCATTTAAGTATTGGCTCATCTGATATCAAACAATTCGTAAAGGGATTAACATGCCATTTGTAATGTCAATAATTAACAAGGTTTCATTATCCCCGATAATTTGCGTTCGGCAATACGGGAAATTATACACACAGGCTGCATAATCATATTGAATAATGAGAATTAACGCTACAAAAATGAGTACTCCGATCGAGGAGAAGATTGATCAGAAGTTGAAGGTAAGCTATCACGTTTTATTGTTTATAATATTTTTAACAATTAATTGTATTGTTTGAAAAACAAAAAAATTATGAGTAGAATGATACACATGTTGTGGTATACTTATTATATAATTGTATTTTTATACATCTTTTTATCTGTGTATTTAATATTTCAAGAGAATATAAAATTAATAAAATAAATGAAGAAAGATAAATTGTTTTAGTCATGTATTTTACTTACATTGAATATTTTATATTTTTTATTAATATACATGTTGATTTGATTAAATATCAGAATATATTAAAAATTTAATATTTAATAGACAAGTTTTATGTATTCTGTTTAGATAGTTTTTAATTTATAATTTTTAAAAAGGTGAGGACTGGAATGGTAAGTGTTAGCGATGGAAAGAGTAAACCTGTGCCAATGCGTTTACATCTATCTATGGAGGTATTGAAGCTTCAAAGAGAAGATTTAGAGGTAAAATTTAATACCATTATTATGTTTTCGTTAAATTACATTTTTTAAGTGTGATTTCAATAATATTTTCAAAATAATTGTATAAGTTATTTAATGAAGTTTCTATTGAATAAAAACACTTAGTATGTCCATAAAAATGATACTGATTTTCAGCAGTCAGCGAATCACAATAAACCACCTTTGGATGCTAAGGAAAGAATGGTGCAAATTATTAGACAAAAAGTTGGAGGATTAGGACTCAGCATAAAAGGGGGAGCAGAACATAAGCTTCCTGTTCTTATATCTAGAATATATAAAGGTCAAGCAGCTGACCAATGTGGTCAGTTGTTTGTAGGAGATGCAATTATTAAAGGTATAAGACATGTTTGTTTAAATTTTTATAGATAAATGTATTTTATATCATTTTTTATACAGTTAAAATTTTTTTTAGTAAATGGAGAATACATAACTGCATGCAATCATGATGATGCAGTGAATATTTTGAGAAATGCTGGTGACATAGTTGTTTTAACAGTAAAACATTATAGAGCAGCAAAACCATTTCTACAGAAAAATGGTAATTGTAATTCCAGCTATTTATTTATTTGTATACAATAATTCTATATAATATTTGTTTGATATTGTTATCAGAAAAAGAAGAAAAATTAGATAATGTTGCGAATGGTGGTTCAGAAGATGAATGGTTATCACCTAACAGACAAGTTGGTACTCCTAGATGTGGTCATAGTCGACAAAACTCAAATGCATCTGTCTCTTCGATGCAGTGTAAAAAATGGGTGGATGTTATAACAGGTATTGCACTGACCTTAAAATAATTTTATGTTACTTTTAAAAAAACCTGGAAATTAATGGTCTACAATTTCAGTTCCATTAATGATGGCTTATGTAACAAGATACATCTTTGGAACAGATAAATTAAGAAGGAATGCATTTGAAGTAAGAGGATTAAATGGTGCACGCACTGGTGTAATACACTGTGATGATAGTGCCATTTTAAGTCAGTGGCTCAAGTACATAACTGATAATATTACTGGTTTAACGCATTTACAGGTATGATACTTAGTTTCTTAAATTTGTTAATTTTATATGTTAAAAATGAAATATTAAAAGTAAAACTTTAATGTGTAATAAATTAGAGACATGTTTGAAATTATTTTCAGATGAAATTATATAATCGTAATTTTGGAGTTGGAGAACGAATTGAATACATGGGGTGGGTGAATGAGGCAGTAAGCAATAGTAACCAACCATGGCAAAGTTATAGACCAAGATTTTTAGCTTTAAAAGGACCGGATTTATTATTATTTGAAACACCTCCTGTAAGTATATATTTCTGATAATATATACATATACATTTAATTAATACATTCGAAATGTTATTTATGGTTTATTTTTAGTGTAATATAGGAGATTGGTCACGATGTGCATTAACTTTTAAAGTATATCAAACAATGTTTCGTGTAATGCGAGAATCTGAAAATGTAGATGAAAGGCAACATTGCTTTTTAGCACAAAGTCCTGGTAAGCCTCCACGATATCTCAGTGTTGAAACTAGACAAGAACTCTTAAGAGTTGAAGCAGCATGGCATACTGCGGTGTGTTCAGCTGTTACGCACTTAAAAGTTAGTAACATAGTTTTCTTCCATATAATAAGCATCAAGTTAGAATGTTCTTACCATATATACTTTTATTGCAGAGTAAAACCTTTCCGGTTACTTTTAACGGTAGAACTGCAGGATTGACGTTAGAATGGACTCAAGGTTTTACACTTTCTTATGAAGATATTGGAGAAATTATATGGCGTTATAAATTTTCTCAATTGAGAGGTTCTAGCGATGATGGAAAAAGCAGATTAAAATTGCATTTTCAAGAATCCGATAGCATCGCTATCGAAACTAAGGTATAAATTATTTATAAAAAATAATAAAAAAAAAAAGGGTATATGAATAATTTGATTGTTCTGTTCAATATTTGATTTTCCATAGGAATTGGAATGTTCTCAGTTGCAAAATTTATTATTCTGTATGCACGCATTTTTAACTGCAAAAGTTGCTGCCGTTGATCCAACATTTTTAACATCAACAACACCATAACTCGAAGTAAGTATTATTGCCAAATAAATCAGGATATGAATCATTGTTCAATGTACATGTACTTATATAAACGTACAGGTAACGATAATTAATTAGAACAAAGACATGTCAAATACTAGTCAATTTCTGAGAAGGAATGTTTTTATTATTTTTAAAAAATTATATCAATTATTTATATCAATACTTTCAGCTTTATTTCTAAGGAAGATTGATGGATTATTATAGTTGGCAATATTAATTGCTAAAGTCTGTTTTATTTATATGTACTATTATGTACCTTGTTATTAATTAAGCTCTGCTATTTATTCTTTTTATACTCTATGAACTCAAATTTTTAACAAAATTTATATTTTATTGCAATATTTTGCATTAAGCATATAATATAAACATTATTTTAGTTTTTAAAGCATATTGCTTTATAATATTCTTTTATAAAAGGAACCATATATTTATTTAGTGTAAAGAATATTTAGTGAGAAATTTAAAAACGTTTCAATGCGCTCGTTCATGATTTTTAAGTTCCAATGATAAAATGATCTTCTTTAAACAGTGTGTCACATATTTATGTATTATGTTACCTTTCATATATATCTGGTGCCTTAAAAACCATGAACAAGGTGTAACTAATAAGTTAAAAAAAGAAGCATCGAAATTGTATAGTTCTTTAGACCAGCAAATTCTACGCATTTAATATTAATAAATATACATTTTATTAGAAAATTTCATCTTCTGTTAAAAATAAAAATATGTAACTATGAGATTATTAGCATGATATTAATATTAAAACAATATTAATTTAATAAAACAAAATCATGGTGTAATAATGTAATAGCAATAAATAGTTACAGTAGACCATGGTGGCTGTCCAATACAAAATTTGTTCACTAATATAGGAGAATAGATTACAGGGGCAAATATGAATTATCTAAGCTTATTATTGGAAGAGTTTAATGAAAGATTAAACGATTAATTTATTGTAATAAAATTCAGCAGTGCATTTTTAATAAATTTTTGTTCACATTATGATTTAATTTTATATTTTTATCATTAAAAATTTTGTAGCAAATATCACCCTGTGCAATTAATCTATCAATTCGCAGTTTTATCTAGAGCAATAAATGTAAGAACAGAAAAAATGTTGTTTAGATTACAAATTGCACTTTGTATTAATCATGTCACACAATTCCTGTTATTAGGATATTGCGAAAATTTTATCACAATCATTACAGATAATACTGCAATAATTTTATTTCAACATATTCTGTTCATAAATTATAGATATTCACAATTTTTATTGAAAATTTATTTAAAATGAAATGAAATAAAATAAAATGGTTTTTATTAATACAAAAATTTAATTTTAATTATATACTTTAAAAGTTTGCAGTTACTTGTAGAAAGTGCCTATACATACATATATATATATACAATACAATAGAGATTGTAAAATTTGCTTAATTTATATATGGTGTAATTAATTTTGCTACTGTCCTGAAATTCTTGAAATTTGAGGTATCGCAATGTTACCATGGTCAGAATTTTGAATAACATGATAGTTTATTACTAAAAGGCACTTTACAGACAGAATCATGATATATTTCAGTATTTCACTGTATCCAATGTATTTATGTGTTTCATTTAGAAAATGACCACTTACATATAATATTGATCGATAATACAATTAGCAATTAAGTAAAACTTACTACTGAATTTAATTACAGAAGCATTGCGGTGAGTCTTTATGAAGTTTAATGTTGTTAGCAAGAGTCAAAATAGTCAAAAATGCAAATACAAGAAAGTATTGTTCTTAGGCAACCATTTGTTAGACTACAAATACTAAAGTAATTCCAATACAAGTCAATGCATCCAAGAAGCAATTGTAACTACATATTACAGTTATTAAATGCTAAATATGTTACAATCTTCTATAATGATATTGCTGTTTTTTTATTGTATGTATACATCGCATGTATTCTATAGTTAAATTTAGATTATATTAAAATCTGCACAACTACATTATATAGATAAGTAAGACAACAGGATATCAAACTGCAACAGTTAAATATAACATTAAATCAATTTATTTCACATTAGTTAATACTTTAAAGATCTTTTAAAAATTCAGTCATTGAAGAACCTGCTAGAGAATTCATAATTTACAAACATTAGAATTAGATATGTACTTTAAAATAAATGCATACATTATTAACTGTGCATAACAAACAAGATTCAAATCATAAGCAAAATTCATACCGTCGTAACTTATTAAACAATTCATTATTATTAAGCATTTTGTTAAAATTTTATAAAATTGTATAACATTTTAACTAATTCTGTAACGTATCAAAATTTGCATACATATATTTATTTGTTCCATGTAATATGCAAATTTTAATGTACATAGAATAGCATGGCTATGTATTTTCTAAATATGAAAATTTATGTTTAAAAAAAACTGTTATTCTGAAATCCCATTTCTCCTCAATTTTTATTGAATGTCAGCAAAAATTTATTTAATAATAACGTTAAATTGATGTGGGATTACAGAATTAATGACTGGTAAAAATAAGAAATGCAAAAACATTCTTGTCATATATTTTAAAATATAGTTTATGCATTATAATGTCTATCCTCCCATTGACAATATGTTTTAAAATATATTATTGTTAGAAGTTAAACAAATTTAAAGTAACTTTCAAATTCCTACCCCCATATATATTACTCCAAAGATGAATTTGTCATTCTTATTTTATAAATTATATCCTTAAATATGAAAGATTGTTCTCAGTTTCATATTTTAATATTTCAATTATTATTTTTTATACTCTCATGTTTAATTAGAGTCATAGAATCAAGAAATTTCTATTGTAGAGACTTTTTCACAAATAGTCAACATTAACATTTTGTTATTCTGTTTTTAATTAATTATAAATTATGAAATAGAAGATAATAAAGAAAAAAAAGATATTTAATTTTAATATTTAAATATTGCACGTGCATTAACAATGTCATACTTTATTGAATTATTTGTATATGTAATATATAGTTAAAAAAAGTATGGCTAACGGCAATATACGTATAGCGTAGTAAACAATGAACATTAGATACCGAGATAGATATAGCGATATTGCTAATGTCAAGAATAATAATTTTCCAATAGAAAAAGACATTTCTGATATTCAAATCGAAATCAGAATTGCTGAAAAGGTATTTGCTATAAAGTGTCAATTTGTATAACAATATGGCGGCGAATCTTGAGGAAGAGCAAAGTTTAAGAGAGTGCGAGGAATACGTACAAAGACACAATATTCAACAAGTTTTAAAAGACTGTATAGTGCAGTTGTGCGTGGGGCGTCCTGAAAATCCTATATCTTTTTTGAGAGAATACTTTCAAAAACTGGAACGGGTACGTACCGAATCACATTTCACAAAAATAACCTCAGATTTACTTTTCCCCTTTCATTTAACGATTGGCTGTGAATCACGCTAGTAGTTTAACTTTATTGCAAACTCTTTTATTATACTAATAGATATTTATTGTACAGTAGCCAGTACATGATGAAGTATCAATTAACTTTAAATATGTATATAAATGTACGTATCAAGGATGCGTCAAATATTATTTGTTAATATTTGTTAATAATCACTTCTTATCAATTACCTAATTTCAGTAGTTCAACATTGAATAAGTTAAATAGTACTTTTACGTCCAATATATTTCTTTATATATGCATAATAGGTATATACTATTACTTAATTAATGTGTTATAATTTATGTTAAAAAAGTAGTAGTTAATTTACATTTATATACGTTTTAGCTATCGCACAAGTTTCATTTTAGTCTATAATAATAATAATAATAATAATAATAATAATAATAATGTTGCGAAATGGTTATCACTAAGAAATTGTGTCAACTTATTATAATAACCAATATGTAAACCATTGATTGAAAGTGTCAAAGCTTTAAAAAAATATTTTGGCAAACAGTCGCTTTTGCTTATTTTAATATTACAATTGATAAATATTAAATTCATAAATTCATTCTATTTATGAAATTCTATTTAGAAATATTCTGGTTTGGTTTGTTAAATTTAAAATTGTTTCTTAAACTTTGATTAATTTACACTCAAATTGCATGTATTTTTTAACATTGTGACAAATTAGAAATTGTATTATATTTGAGAACACGTAGTATTTTTAACACGAATAAAATGCAATCCCGGTATAAATATTATATAAAGCCTTATACTATCAATTGACTAACATTTACGTTTTACATTTGGAAAACTTGATGTTCGGTAAATGTTACTAATTATATAAATTTTTACTTGTATGTACATATATGGGTCAAATGTATAAAGTTTGTTATCTGTACCGCAAATATTACAGTATCGTATTTGGTTATTCAAAATAAAGAAAAATCTTTATTTAATGTCTGCATTCACGATAGGAGAGTATCGAATTACTTATTTTTCCTTGAATTTATGCAGCATTGCCCCTGACCAGATTCGTATCTTCACAAAGCATTTAACTGCCCTTTTTTAGCTGTCTATATCACGCGAAAGTATATCACGCAGAATGATCGATAATATTTTTCGTTTCTCGATGAATTGCACTGAGTGAGTGAACACAAAATGTAGAGTCGTTAAAAATCAGTACAATATCGTTCTTATTTTTCTGCACGTATATCTATATAGGAAAGAATAGTATGCGCGATACAGGGGCTGTTCTAATAATAGAATATGCTCAAAATATAACGAGGAGCAACCTTTACCAACGGCTAACGAAAGTCATGTAACGTGTAACATGTTTGTGTAGTCGTTGAAAATATACGAAGCGCTCTACGACGATGCGTTTTAAACAGATAATGCCGGAAGTATGTTGTGTTGTACGTTCATTTCTCGTCAGTCAATGAGTTATGTGTTAATCTGACTACACATCACCGAAAAATTTTGCGACAGTATCAATAGTACGATTATTTTCTAGTACATTAGCACCGAGCTCGCGAGTAACCGCCACGCAAAGATCGTGTCGCATTAATCGAATTTGGTGAGACCTTAGAAAATTCCAAAGTGGCGCGGTGAACGTTGCAATCAAGAACGATCGTTGTTCTTTGTGCGTTGTTCAAGAAATATTTTTTCAAATACCGATTTGTGTGCGTGAAAAGCGTGTTACGGGAAGAATACGTATTAAGTAATATCAAGTATATCGAATATCGAGTAATATCGACAAATAATGAGCGAGGTACGATCGTGGATTCGGATTTTATGCAGAATTTACACGTGCAATCTTATTATTAGATGATACGTACAGTTTAATGAACTAGCATAGCTTGTCTATAATAAGCAAAAACTAAGGTTTATGCTTTGATATTTAGTACATAGTCGTATTGCTTTGCTTCGATGACCATCAAAACATATCGTTGCGTATAAATAAAATAAGCGACTAATATCTTGTGGTGTTAAAACAATTACGCAATGAAATTTTATTATAATTTTTTAAAACCAATCGTTGTAGATTAATTTTTCGATGTTTGTGTTTGTGAAATTTTCATTGCATTATAATATATGAAACAATCATTTACGAATTGTACAATGTTATTACACCACGTGCTAAGATCACTGACCAATTAATCTTGACATTACTCCGTTTTTGTTCTCTTAATTCATTCTTATCATTAGCGTTAATAGTAACTGTTTTTACAAATAACTTTTACATACTTTATTTTTCCTTTTATATTCTAGCAAAAATATAGTATAGTATAGTCCGTGACATTGATTCTATTACGTATCTTTATTTTTAAGTATATATATATTATATATATGTCACGTTTAGCCAAATTTAATAACGAAATGGTTAAATTAAAAAAAAACTTACTGTTTATAAAATCGCGTGACAAGTTAATCGCATTATTAAGGGAAAAATAAGTGTGTAAAATCATTTTGCATTAATGATCGGTTTGATGTTTATCTACTATGTCGTACAATACACTTACGGTGGTGCATTTAACCGTGAATACGCCAAGTGACCTATGGCATTATTTGCCTATCTCGCATTGATGCTCATCGTTGTTAGGCCGTATAATATTTTATCTAAGGGCTTATATAATTTTACAATAAGCAGGGGACGACGTTGAACGCGCGTATACTTTTCGTCATCTTCCCACCTTTTATGTTCTACAAAAATATATTTTGAAACTCGCTCTATACATGACTTTACTTTTTACGTATATTTAAAAAGCATTAGAAGAACCGTTATATGTTTGTTAAGGAAAAAACGTAGTTGTGTTGCGCATGTCTCAGCAAAATTGACTTTATAGCACCTTGTTTTGCTTATGCGGCTTAATTTTAAGTGTCGTGCGTTTTTACTTAAATCAAACTGACAAAACGAAAAAACCTTACGCTTTCGAGATCTATTCTTCGCGAAAACAAAACATCCGTCTTGCCTGTAGGATCGGAGTTAACGTTTGAAAAATTCAACTTGGAGAATATCAACGTCCGACATGGTGCAACAGGCAAGTAAAGTAAAAGATAGCCGGATGGTGTTTAAAGAATTTTAAACAGCTTTCGAAACAATGGTTTTCGAATAATTTACTTTTCCCAGAAGAAACTAATTTCCGTTACGTAATGTTACCGGCTAGCCAAAATAGATTAATTCTTTTTTTCTATTGCAGGAGCAGGCTCACGATGCAAAGCAACAAATTGCAACAAGTCCAGAGGACACGGAGGATATACCTGCAGGTCAACAAGGACCTCAGGTCCCTCGACGCAGAGGTGGTATTTCCGCGGAACCGGTCTCCGAAGAAGATGCGACCAGTTACGTTAAAAAAGTCGTACCTAAAGACTACAAAACGATGGCTGCTTTGAGCAAGGCAATTGCTAAAAATGTCCTTTTCGCTCATCTCGATGAAAATGAACGTTCCGATATATTCGATGCAATGTTTCCCGTCACGTTTCTACCCGGAGAGGCGATTATTCGTCAAGGTATCTTACTGTGACGGCTTTTTCAAGTATGAACTGGAATAATCCTTTAATGATTAATTATTCTGTATTATATATTTTATATGTACAGCAAGGTCATATATTTGGTTACATTTAATATAATTATAAATTTTTTACATATATCAACAGGCGACGAAGGTGACAACTTTTATGTTATTGATCAAGGAGAAGTTGAAATCTTTGTAAACGGAGAGTTAGTTACAACGATCGGCGAGGGAGGAAGTTTTGGTGAATTGGCGTTGATCTATGGTACTCCACGTGCTGCCACTGTTCGAGCAAAAACTGACGTAAAATTATGGGGTATCGACAGAGACTCTTACCGCAGAATTCTTATGGGTTCAACTATAAGAAAACGAAAGATGTACGAGGAATTCCTGTCCAGAGTTTCGATTTTAGGTAACCATGATTCATGTTTCGCGAATACCAGCCAAAAGTATACTATTTTGAATCGAATATCTTGCACACAAAATATCTTGTTTTATTTTTAGAGTCTTTGGATAAATGGGAACGTCTGACGGTAGCCGATGCTTTAGAACCGGTAGCATTTGATGACGGCGAAACGATAGTTCGACAAGGTGAACCGGGCGAAGATTTTTACATAATAGTTGAGGGTACGGCTGTCGTTCTTCAGCAGCGTTCAGAGGGCGAGGAACCTGCGGAGGTTGGTCGTTTAGGGCCGTCTGATTATTTTGGTAAGCTTTTCGTGTTACAGATTCTTTTCAAAATGGGATATCGCGAGGGAAATTAATCGTGAAACATTCCTTTGACTACAGGTGAAATTGCACTGTTGTTGGACAGGCCGAGAGCAGCGACTGTAGTGGCACGAGGACCATTAAAATGTGTGAAACTCGATAGAGCAAGATTTGAACGAGTTTTAGGTCCTTGCGCAGATATTCTGAAACGCAACATCACCCAATATAACAGTTTCGTGTCCTTGTCCGTATAAATTGCCGTACAAACAACGTTATCAGTCACTTGAATTCTTTTTATGAAACTACTTTTCATTATTAACATTTTTTATTTGAGTAATATGTAAGTAATAACTATCTCAAGCCGGTTAACGATATACGTGTTAAGAATTATATATGTTAATCATCTTTTGAACTTCATACATTTTATTTTTACATTTTCGAAATTGGGTTATATCATTGCATTTTGTCGTTTAATGTCTCAATAGTTTATTCTATTCTTTAAATTCTAAAAGAACAGCAATTATCTTATAGATACATATGTATTTTTAAAAGATGCTAGTGACATATATAGTTCTTATGAACACAATTTGAATAATTAGAAATGTCGTAAAACTTAAAATCATTACGCACTATAAATCTCGTAACATGGAGCTGTAAGAATTAATCGCTGAAATCTTTTACACGATCGTTCCCCGACAATTATTGATACACGCGAAAGTTTGAAAAATTTTAGCAAATGTATGTTTTACCTCGCAACATTTAATGTTCGAAGTAATGAATAAAAAATTCTATTGTGTTAATTACCTCATCGAATATCGATTATTGTTAACGATAATATTTAATTTTATTGTTATTTATTATATTGAATTTCTCTTAAATGAAATTTTATAGTTTTGTAACAACCTGTGAAATGACCATGTGCATTTCATGACATACGAATTGTTAGTTTATACACGCATATGTGTATAATCTTGGAATAATATAAAAGAAAGAAAAAGTATTTGTAATGTAGTATCGCACAGTATTATTTGCAACTTATACGTGAGAGACGAATTAAGTAACTTAAAAAGGATCTTTCAAAAAATCACAATCTGATCTTTGAATTATATATATATATATATATTTCAAGAAAAAATGTTACTCGACTATTAATAATAATAATAATAATAATAATAATAATATTAATAATAATGATGATAATGATAATAATTCTGGAAGTATTTAATTATTTTTTTAACGAAACAATTATTTAAATATTTGCGCGAGCTCCGTTAGGTACTTGTATGTTTTACTCCTCCGTTACATAAAACTCACACAATTCAATTAATTTTCATTACAATAAGTAAATTACGTACCAAAGCGTAACACTAATATGTTTTCTTTCTAGAGAAGAAAGTTAAATTAAAACTTTTTAAAAAAAAAGTTAAATAGGTTAGCTTTGTAATTAAAATTTGGAAGTAGTATTCTTCTTAACGATAATATTGAAAGAAAAAAACATGCACTGTAAGCACTCGTAAATTCATGTTTGACTGTTAACCTATAACGAAAATGATACAGAAATTATTGAATTTAAATAGTTACATTAATTTTTACGATTAACGACATTAAATAATTGTTTAGATTAAACGCAGAACATATGATAAAATTCCGTGCGTTTATCAGTAACAAAATTATGACCTAAATGCTTTGCAAATTCATTAGGTTTTTTACTATACAAAAAGAGTAATATAATATCCAAAAATTAAATAATTTATTATGCACAACACCGTGTCCGAATATAATTATACAATGAAACGTACGTCCTTTCTTCTTTCCACTATTATTTTGTCTGAACATCGTAAGTAAAGACAAAATTCTCAACACTCGAGAATTGGCGAATAAACTATATACGAAGAAAAAAAGTATTGTCCCGCGGTAAACACTTAAAAAGATAAAAAGAATCACTCATCACACGCGAATGGCATTTAATACCAATATATGTTCTGTTTAAAAAGTTCATGCTCGTTGATGCTACGTTCGAATACTTGACCAGTGTAGGAGACTTCTAGTTGTGTATTCAAAAAAGAAATAATACTTCTTGCTTCGTTTCTTCCTGTATCGACACGATGTCCTGTGTGTCAACTTCTTTCCTTTACGCCCGCAAAATTCTTTAATCTTTTGAGAAAACCCTTGATCCTTGATGTTGATTTTTATGTTCAATATTAGGCTCTTCTGTACATATATTCTCGAATCAATTCCAATTTTCCGCGTCTGGTTGAAAGAGAATCACCGAATTCTGCGATACACGGTGAAGTAAGATTTTGAGTCCACTGTACGAAATTTTGGAGCTTCTTCCCTCGAAATAGCAATAAAAATGGTATCCTTGTTGGGCGAAAGCACTGGCGAATAGTTAAGAAACTTCGGATCCTTTGAGAATATGGCTTGAAAAGATGTTTATAGTCATCAAATGTGGCAGCAAAAATATGTAACGAGGTCAATGAAGAAGGGAAACTGATTGTGGTCGAAGAATTCGAAATCCGCCCAAACGAAATTTTCCTGAAGATAATTTATCATTCTCTTTTCCTCCTTTTCTTTTCCCATGATTTACCACGAGATTTCTCGGCTTCATACCGAGTGTTTTATTGAGGTAGTAGTGGACGATTAAAATAATCATCCTATTGTTTGTATAGTATTTATCAGCCTCATAGAAGAGTTTTCGCATCGTGATTATGTACTGTGGGCTAAGATCGAGATACAATAAATAAATATATATATACATATATATATATAAATATATACATATACATACATACAAATTATCGCAGGGAAAATTTTCATTTACAAATTGTTGTCCGACTGGTTATCGTCGAGCAACGAAGAACGGGCAATATTAGGGGACAGTAAGAAGAATTATATCGTAACAGGTCAACGTGTACTATGATATATGCACATGCATATGCGTATGTTTGTACAGAGACATACGCATATATCAGGAACACATGCATATACAAATTCAGCACAAGAGTGTGTGCTTACAAATATGCACAAATGCATTTGGTTTGTTTTAACATCTTCCACGAAAGAAGAGTGCTGTTGCTTTACCAAGCACCTACAGAACCACTGCTTGTCTTGCAGTCGATAAGATGTTGTTCTGGATCAGCATAAACCAACCCAAATTCATTGACAAATTCATAAAACTTGTCCAAAGATTCAAAGGCCAATTCTGCTACGACGAAATCAACCGCCAAATTTTGCCGGTAGCTAAACAGTAGAAGAAATATATCGTTAGACAATTATGTAACAAATACATATTTTTTAAAAAATAATTAGTATCTTTAAAACTAGTTATTTTCAGCTACAGAATCCTATAACAAAAATCTACACATGATTAGAATTGTTAAAAAAAAATTATTTACAATCGTCCACCTTCTTCTCGGTACAATGTACTCTTCCCTGGAAAATAATATTCCTTTACTAAGGAAATTCGTTATTAAATACATTTTAGTCTAAGGAGATACACTGGTGATACTTAAATATATTTCCATATATATTTTATGGAAATATACTTAAAGATTCATTAGAATTTTGTAATCGTAATACATCGCTTAATTCTTCGTATTTATGTTTTTATACAGGTCAGGCTAGAAAGAAATTATGCTTAATCTGCGAAAGAAAATACCGTTTATCATTGATGATATCGATATTTTTCATCTTAAATACAATTGGAAAATATTTTTTAAAATGTAAATAAATAATGATTATTAAAGAATCTAGTACGTACGACTTGATCATGCATTTCAAGGCGTTCTTGCGTTCCCTCGCAACAAACCAATCCATTAGGAAGGCTGCCATCCTTGGAGCAGAAGTGTATAACTTGAAAAAAGCATGGAAATTACCCTGCCACCAAGCCGAACGCACTTTTAATGCATGTTTTATGCACTCGTCGTGTTTATCTTCTTCCGACAAAGCCGCTAAAATAGTTGTTAAATCTGTAATACAAATATTAAATTTTTTATATAATTCTGTTTCGATTGAATTTTTTGCATGAAATTAGTAAATGCAATAAACTAGTTGAATACCTTGACTATTTTTGGTAAAAATATAATACAATATTCGATACGCGACGAATTCGCATCGGTTTTCTCCCCCGACATCTTGGTACAGCATCCTTAATTGTGTTTGACACTGGTTGAATTCTTCATGATCGCCTTTTTCTAGAGCTACACGGGCGTGCGTTTCATACACATGGACTGTAAATGCATCTCGTATACCTTGGACGGTAAGATCTTGACGAATGGATTTAAGTTGATCACAAGCATATCTATAGTCTTGATCAGCCACCCAGCGCTTCTTGACATGTGCCAAAGAATTTTGGAGTACACTTACCGGTCGAACAGCGGAGGGAGCTGGAGCCTGCAGCGAGTAAATATATACTTTAATATTAAACACAAATGAACTTAATTATTTTTCAATAAAATAAGGAAATAAAATCTTACCGATGTTAATCGCAAATATGGTTTTTCAATGTCCTTACAGATTCCTACGATATGAAGTCCGGTAAAATCAAAATCTGTGGTAGAATCATCTTTAACACCGTTGCTGACAGTCCTAGAAATACTATCGTTAAATCTTGCAGCACGTTGTTGTAATTTCTCCTTGGATCCTAATTCCTCGGCGTTGCCTGTAGCTAAACCAAACTCTGAATAGAAATGTGATTTCATCTGTTTAGTCTTCTTTGATTTCTTGCTGCTGTGACTCTGTTTATTTTTAGCGGATTTTTTCGTTTTTATCGATTTATAATCGTGTTCCCGATCACTAACGTTGGACGACGACGATGTACTACGCCTGTATTTTCGTGACGGTGGGCTACGTGTATTTGAACGTGACCTCGATTTCGACCTCGACCTCGACCTCGACCTTGTTCTCGACCTCGACCTCGACTTCGATCTTGATCTAGTCCTAGACCTCGACCTCGACCGTTTGTGATTCACAGAGAGACGCGCACCATGCCGAGCCCCGAGAGAAGTAGAGAGACCTGGCTTGCGCAAGCCTCCCTGCGTATTCAACAGCGGATTCGCTAAATTATTCAATTTTAACGTCGGCTTTTGAGGCTTTATCGTCATGGTCATACGTTCGCTGTGAATACTAGGCAAAGGTTCTTGGTCCCAATCCTTCACCCAAAGCGAGCCATCGTTCGCAGCGCGAGTAATTTTTCCTTTTAATATAATTTCAACTTGATCCTTGTCAACAGCTGTTTTACATTTTTCGTAACATCTGTTCACGTAATTCTTCAAACTGTCGGGCCATTCTACAACCGGGCTAGGAATTGTCACGACAGAAGTAGTACCTACCGCTGGAGAACCAGCACTAGGAGCTGTGTTAGCGCTCGAAATAACAGGTGTAGTAGGGGTGGGGGATTCTTCGGTTGGTGGAGGAGGAGCTGCTACTTCACGCTGCGCGAGGGGTAAGGGTGGTAATTCTGTCTTCAAATTGGAAGCAGGTACAAAATTTGTCGTTGGACTATTTGCCTGAAAGCTATTGTTGAACTGGGCTGCTAAATTTTTATTCCTCTTACGCTTTTTCTTTGCAGCTCCACTATTACCGGACGGAGAAAATGTTAAGCCATTTTTTTTGTTTTGTATATTGAAACGAATCTGATTAGTGTACTCTGAAAAAAATAATGGTATATATCAATGCATATATTACAAAAAAGATATTAAATGATCAATACAAGGGCCAAACTTACGAGACATATCACCATGCATTCCGTTCCAAGAACCATACGGAAATGAATTGTACATATATCCTGGATGAGTTTGTATGGATGACTGAACTTGAGCGTTATGCTGTTGAGACGTTTGTACAGACGGCGGAGGACCAGGAGGTAAAGGAGGAAGATCCGAATCGTCATCCAAAGACATAGGTGTTCCAGGTACAGGTGGCTGTTGATGTAGCTGTTTCCCTTGATTATTGCCCTGTTGCTGCTGCTGTTGCTGTTGTTGTTGTTGTTGCTGCTGCTGCTGCTGTTGTTGCTGTTGATGCTGCTGCTGTTGCATCTGCTGTTGATTAAAAGGTTGTCCATATCCAGGCATCATTACATGGTAATAACTAAATGTTTGTCCTTGATGAGGCACACCCTGATATCCTGCTCCATATAACTGCCTATAAGAAAACAAAAATGTTGGAATATTTAACGTATATATTTGTTCAAAGATATTTATACTAGGTGCATTAATCTAAAATTAGGCCAACATACTTTATCGACACATCGATATACATTAAATTACGCATATATTTTCTACTCTTTTATTTTGATCGTATTCGACGTCTGTGTTTATGCAAAATCAAACGTTACAATGTTTAAATTAGGTCTCAAATCTCAAAAATCATAGGTAATTATGCTCTTGTTCGTACCGATGCACGATTCTTTTGTTCGCAATGTAACAATTGATCACTTTTGTCGCACATTAATTTAAAGCTGAAATATCAAATAAATTACCCTGAATATGAAGGAAACATGCTGTGAATATTGTTTGGCGAGGGATATTGCCATGCCATGTTCGCCATTGAGCCTACTCCAAGTTGCGGCTGTTGCTGAAATGGCTGCTGTTTCTTCTGCGACGCTGTAGCCTCGCCTTCTGACATACCGAGGAAAAAATCAGAATTGCTTAAACAATTTAACACTTTTATGTTTCACTGCCGTAAACACTTTTGCATTACCACGAATTAGTTCAAGCGAAAGTGTTTTTTTGAAAGGTATTTCGAGCTAATAGCTATTCGATTCAACTATTTTAACGCGTCAGACGTTACGACTAAACCAGATTCGACGAGTTAAAATGGAGTCGATGAGTTATACAACTTTCTGCAGTTGGGCGGCAGCACTGTAACGAAGATTCTGTGTCATCGTCGGTACTACCGTAATCAAAGATGTTTTAAATTTGACAGGAAATTAATACATTTTTTTCTATATAAAGTACAACGAAGTACATTTTCATGAGGTAATCATATAATCATATTCATTACTTCGATGCAACAATTTTATATTTATAATGTACTTGTAATTATAGTTTTCACAATAAACGCGAGAAATATTCAAGTACAGCAGATAAAAATAAAGCGTATGTTGATAATTTTAATGAAACTTATAAAATATTCGAAATATTTTGTGTTTCAGTAAATTTCATTCAGATATAATATAGTCTGGGAAAGATGAAAAATACCTATGCATATGTAAGTACTATGTATTTTACTAAAAAACGAATTAATTTATAAAGGAATATATAGACGAATTCGTTTTCTCTTCATTCACTATTTCAAAGAATTTATAGGAAACAATTGTCGATAGATGTTATTTAATGCGATAGGGTAACGTAACGAAACACCTAGGTAGTTTTGCAACGAAATAGTAGAAATGAAATATGGGCTAGCACGAATGTAATATTATATTCGAAGGATATCGAATGAAGTTATACGTAGTTGTAGACTTTTTCATACCGGAACACGACTAAAGATAGATTCGCAACATTTAAATAGAGTTGTAAACTGCGATTGAATATAATCTCTTAACCTACAATTAATTGCTTCGCTGCGTTCGATTCTATGAAATAAATGTAGCGTTGTAGCGAAAATAAATGATGCGTTTTATTTATTTTTCTATGGTATATTTGTGAATATCTTTTACCGCTGCTATTAAGCAATATTTTCCGAGATCTTTAAACATCTTTACGAGCGAATCGGTTATGATGCAATAATATTGATTATTTCGTTTTGTTTTACAGGCAAAATATTGGATATTTCATCGGTAGGTTTCCTTTAATTTTCTAAACAAAGAAGGAGAAAAGGTACAAATTGACAACATAATCGAATCTACATCGATTTATTTTGAAAAGGAAAAAGTGTTCATTCTGTAATACACAATAAGAAAAGGAAAAAAAAAATAAAAATGAGCCAGTTAGGAATAAAGCTATATCAAGGTCGATTCAATTGTTGGTTATGACAATTAATAAATAATTATGGATTATTGTGGAACATTGAATCAGCGTGCAAAACACGTGACGACATTCTTTTCCCTTTTAAAAATTCATTCCACATGTGGGAAATCAAACTCAACTATCGCTGCACGTTGCATCAGCATTTTCCACTTTCGTCTTTCGACAAACTGCAATCGTATACACACGTAGTGTTCGCCACACGTAATTTTATCACACTACAACAGACTGGTAAGTAATATTGTTAAAAACAAAACCTTTAGAATTGTCGAAAATGCCCTGAAAATAACAGAAACATTAAGCAAGGTAATAACTTTCGGCCATTGTGTGTTTCTGTTACAAGTACATATAAGCATTGTTCATAACGTCGGCTTTTAACTGCGGCTACGTTTATATCTATGTATTAATATTTAAAAAGCATCAGCTACGCGATAAAATATCCTATCGAAACACATTAATTCCTGCAAAGGGGAGTACAGAGAGGGAAAGGCAAAATTCCTCTTCTACTTGTGCAATGCTTCTTGCAAGCGTTTCCGGTAAAAAGCGCCATCTATTCTTCTTCTATTCGAATCACCGCGTATTTATAATCTAATTAACAAGTTTTTTTCACAACTTCATTGAAAATCATTAGTAACAGTTGTTTTTGTTTATTTTTTGAATTTCGCTATATGCAATAGACAGAAAAGTTTGTGTAATCAGCAATTTCTGGATAGTTTGATCTTGTATCGTTGCTATGGATTCTCTTTGAGTTTATACTTTAATCGATAGTACGAAACTATCCATTCATTTTCTTATCGCTTGTCCATCGTTACTTTGCCTTGTTGAGAACAAGTTCTACGCCCTCAGTTTTCTCGGCTTTTTGTTCAAGAACTTCTGTTTCCTCTAATTAAATTAACACGGAGATATGGAACACGTACAAATTATTTATTAATTTGATATATCGAAGTTTAAGAAGAATTTTTATCATTACCTTGCTTTTCTTCCGTAGCTTTCTCGCTTGTTTTCACAGCTGTCGCTTCTTTCCGTTTCCTTGTATTTTTGATCAATTTTGGTTTCTCTATAGGCACCGTTGTCGGTTTCTTTTTAATTATCTTTTCGATAAGAAATAATTAGACGAGCGAACAACGAAAAGATCGATAATCGCATCTCTTACTTTATGTTGCAGTAATTTTTTGGAAGATGTCTTTTTACTCGCGTGTCGTTTGTCCCACGCTTCTTTTTCTTGCCACCATATTCGTTGATATTCATTAGTCAATAACTGCTCTATACAAGGACGTTTCTCTCTATAAAATTCACTAAATTTTAACGAAAGGAATTGAAAGGAGTCGAATCGTATGAAAATTTATAACGTACTTTTCGTAAGAGGGTACGAATACTTTCTGCGACGAAAATTGAGAAGAAACGATGTTGTCCGAAACTTTGCAAGGAACCGCGGCTGTCCATGATTTGATCTTTACATCCGTAAGCGTTGTCATAATTGCGGGTTACCCTATTTTACGGTCAGGTTCAAATTTTCTAAACGTTTTTCTCGAATTTTTAGTAAATTAGCAACGACTAAAGCAATCTATATTCGCGGAAACGAAACGCGCAGAACCATTAAAAAAACGATTACATTAAACAATTGAACGTCAGGGGGGATAATCTATTAGGGTGACGAACTGACCAATCGGCGAAGAAGGTAGCAAAATATATTTAAGATCAGTGTCATTCTTCGAATCGATGCATCATAGAATGAGATTGGTAATTTACAGCGTAAACATTTTTTTGTAGTATCAATAGTTAGAATTGTCGTAAATTATAAGCGAAATAACAGTATAAGGAAATTTATGTAGGTACAAGAAAATTTTGACAGATCGATGCGAACACCAATCTGTAAAACTAACGTGTTGATAAAACGGGAACCGACACCATCTTGTGTTTACTTGATAATCAATCTAGAAAACGTACTCGTTCGGTGTTAATGGATTTAGCATCGACCACGTGCCAGAACCAGTCAAATGTGGCCCACAAACCTTCCGTACGATTTACGTTCGGATTATCGCGTTTTACAAAGTGGAGCGTTATAACAATTAAAAACGTTTGCCGCGTAAAAACAACTATTTCTCCAAAGAAAAGATTCCATTAAATTAACAAGCGAGAAGTTTACTACGAATTCGACAATTTTTTTGTCAAGCTGGATGTTTAGTCCGCTCGATTATCACGACCCTGATAAGGTACTCTTTAAAACAAACGCGAGTAGCGAAGCATGACAGTGTCGCTTTCACTTCGGATCAGTCTTTCTATGTATTTCTTGTTACGAGCTGAGAATCACGAACTTAATTTGTCCGTTAAGTTTATCGATGCACAATTAACGTCGAAAGCTAAATACATATGTTAGCCTTTAATATGAAAAAATAAAGGCTTTACCGATAAACACTGACGCAGAATTCGCAACAATTTGATGATCGCAGTACCGTATCTAGAGTATAGGGGGCCCTCGAACAAATCTGGGATGTTCTTGCTGTAGGTATTCGACCAGTTCGATCGTTATCGTAAATGTCTTAAACATAATTGTCAAAATCTATTATGATCACGATGTTTGCATCGGGTAGCGCATCGTCTACGGAAACGTTTCGACATAAACGGTATCGGCACTTTTTCGTTTAATTATCTTAGGTTCGATTGTTCGAGCGATGGTCGGGTGAATCGTGTGTCAGGATGGGAAATGTAAGTGTTCAAGGAGGGAGTAAAGCACCGATATGGGAGGAGTTCTTTCAAGTTCTCTCTCCGTTGAGAGACTGCAAGGAGCAGAGGTGGTCTCTGCTCACCTGAGCATTTCAGGTGGCAGTCGCCCTGCTGAGTTGTTCAGCGACGGGCACCTCGTAAGCATCGGGATCCACGAAATTCCGCGAGTTCTCGGTCGAGTTCTCGTTACACTATTTCACGTTGCTTACGATGTCGGATAATTCTATTCACTTCAGCACGGACACTGTCGAATCGATCGAGACACGCGCGTTTTTCACGGTTAGTTCGATCATCGTATCGACATTTTTTTCTAAATATATATATATATATATATATATATATGTATATATACATATATACATACATATATATTTCTGTATTTTCGACTATCTTTCGATGCATGATTAGACTTTTTCCATCGTTCACGTTATTTCTTTCGAAATCTTTAGAAACAGATTTTGATCCGACTACCGATATCATTGATGGACACCATTAGGTATTTCGTCCGAGGTTTCATGCGATCGGATTAATATGACTTCTACAATGGATGATAAGAAGATAATGAACATGATAAATCGAGCTATGACGGGTGACGTTGCGATCACACAATTTGTGGTTATCGAACAAGAACAAGAGTTTCGTGTAAAGAGGTTAGATGAGTCGGAAAATATGACATTTATATCGGGGCGAAAGAAAGTGAATGTTCCACGGAAGAGTGATTTATCGCGAGATCGAGAATGGTAGAAAATATTTGATAATCTCGTCGATACATAGGTACGTGACAATATGAAACCGTGCATAAATTGCTTCTAGATTATTGTACATTGAATTATACGAAAGATGCTCGCGAACAATGAAAAATGTACTTTTAAATGTCTATCGAACTCAAATATTTGTGCAAAGATATCAAATGATTTGGTAAAGTGGCTCATAAAATACAGCATGAGATAACGTGTAAAGTGTTTCTGTACATCGGAATGAAGTGCATAAGACGATAAACCTACAGATACATCGTTAAATGCGTGCACCTTGTGTCCGTCACAAGATGAGCTTTCTCGTTTCGGTCGATAATCGTGTTTGTTTCTGTATTCTGTCGGGGCTGATCTCGTGGCGGGTGAACGCGTAACAAAACATTACGTAACGTTGAAAAAACTGTGGAAAATGTTCGAGAGTTTGAAATAATCGCGTTACAAACAAAGTTAGTTATTCGAAATTGTAAGTCATAATTTATATGCATATACAGACGTTAAGAACCTGCACCCGTTAACCGCTACTTTATACGAGTTTATCGGGTATTTTACGAGGAATCTTCTTATTTATCCAGTCGTAGGATCGACGTTTATTAAAATGGTAAACCAAAGAGGAATAACTTTGTTCAACCATGCGTATGATAGCACGTTTTACGTGATGCTTGTTTTGATCGAAGTGTTATCTTATACGGTATCAATTACTTGGCCACAAAGTAATTTCACAGTACAATGGCAATAGCCGCTGCAAACCGCTGTAAACCGCTGGTTCAGTAAATCGTAATAAAATCGCATAGAAATACGTCAAGGTACATCGATACGTCTACATTTCACTCGAACGAAATACCTAATTGTTAAATGTCTCTGAAATTGCAAAATATTATTTTCCTTCTTCAAAGGCTCGATGTCGTTAAAATTCTTATTTGACAATTTCTTTTTGTTCCTCTTATAGCGCTGGGTGTATAGGACATCGATATTCTGTTCGTAAGATATTGTACGGAGAGACATCGACACGTTATGAAAACCAGTGTGACCAAGTGCAACGAGTGCCAACTAATCAGAGTTGAAAATTTCTTTAAACGATATAAGCGAACCTCCAGGGACATGGATAAAAGTAAACTTGCGTGTTGAACCGTTCGAAAGGAATTTTCTATTTTTTTTTTCTCTTCTTTATGACGAGCGATTGTGAGTAGTGCCTTAATCGTATACGAATTGGAGCATGATGGGAGAGGTGATTCGCGTAGCTGGAAGGACACCGGACGTTGGGGAGTTCCTAAAGGAGGCGATGCTGTCCCAAAGATTCGCCGACGTTGCTCTCTGTTGTCCGGGTGGGCAAAGATTCTTGGCTCATCGTTTGGTTCTTTCAGCTGCCAGCCCTTATTTGCAAGTAAGCTTTGCATACTTTTACTTTAGCGATTCCATTTTCGAATATTTCGCTTCTTAGGATGCGGTTAATCATCGTTCGAACGATAAGGTAGGGTCGATCCGATAACATACCCAACAAACGTGTTACTCGAGAAGATCGAAGGAAATCTAGGCACGCGTTAATTCCAACTTACAACGAACGTCGTAAGACTTCTGTATACGTTTATCAGGGAGATAAACCTAATTAATTAATCGATGTTTAAACATCGTATTTCATCGAATCGTTTCGATGCTTATTAATGAAACGTTTGACAGCTGCTATCAGTATCACGAAAATGACTTGTTTGTTAACGCGCATAAATAATATGTTTCTGCGTGATTAATGAACGGCGATAATACTCGAGCATTCGTATAACGCGATAATATACGATTTAATATTATTTTCATTAACGAAAAGTACAAGATATATATTTCAAGGATAAACGGTAATCAAGCTGTTTTACATTATTAAATTACTATGTTTGCGAGTCAACGAGAACGATCATCGCTCTATAGCATTAAGGGAATCGTTTAATTTCTTTCTTTCTGTTCCTTTTCCACGAGTCGCGTTTCGTCGACCTCTAATCTCTTTATACTCGTTGCATAATTTCAACCTCCACGTCCGCGTATCGCGTTTTCTTTCCCGACGAGGTGCAATTTTCTGGTAATCGTTTTCGGTTCGATTGCTCGCCGCTACACGCGGAGAACGAGCCTTAAAAATTACACCTTGCAAATCTCTCTGTGAAAGGTTTCATGTACGCGCGTACAACTTCTTTATCTATTCTTTTTCTTCTCTTCTGTTCGTTGTTCGCGGCGCTCGAATACCGACAACAAATGTCCCGATTTTGTATTTCGCGTTTAACCAGTCGATAATGAGTACTATTTACGGCCTAGCTTTTTCTCTATTACCATTTTTGCCGTTCGTTCGATGTTGTCCTGTTACGTTGTTCGTTACATGCATGACAAACCTTAGATAATTTTACATCTAACAGATGCTTTTCTGTTTTTTGCGTATCTGTATACGGCACTGTTCAATGTCAAGCTTCCTGATTCGAAACTTTTCGCGGTAGTTTTCCCTTCGAAATGATCGACGAGGAGGATGGTAATCATTTCGCTATGCCATCGAAACGATATCTCAAAAGAAGACATCCCGTTAAGGAAAGATTCGGTAGATAGGAGAAAATGTTGTGGGTATACAGGAATGTATGCGTTTCTTTGATAATTCGTCTCTGATACAGGAGGTCAGTGCACCTTAATGATTTCATTTATCGTTTCGGTCTCTCGTAAAGGGTTACCACGCTAACATCTAGCACGTAGGACGCACTATATGCGTTATGCGAGTTGATGCATGCTAAACGTCGCGTTTTGATCTTCCTGATAGCGGCTTACAAACCATTAAAATACTTGCACGCAGCTATTTTATATGGCAGTTGATTCGCTATATTCCCAGGGATAGTACACCGTGTCGTCTCTCGCAAAGCTTCTTTAACGAACCCATTGTCATAAGCTGCTTAGCTACACGCAAACACGCGCGTTCTTTTTTTGCTTCGGAAATAATAATGGTGCGTGTTATACGCAGTATGTATATTTCTTTTTTTTGCACGTGCGAGATATTACAACTTCTACGTGTATCGTCCGCTTATTATAGTTTGTCTGTTAATCTCTATTATACGCGAACACGCACACACTGTGCTCCTGCCTCCATAGTTCGTTTCTTGTACGAGCATCGAAATCACCGTTTAGCTCGTACTACAGGGTTCTGTTGTTTTTAATAGACCTTATTATCCTTCTTTCTTTTCACGAATAAATTAATTGGATTTTATTCAACTTTTCGTGCAATAATAATCTTTGTTGAAACGTTCGCTTCGTTGAAATATCGATAAAAAATGAACCTTGTTCGAACTTGTTAAAAATGAGCTTCTAATTATATGCTCATAATCGATTCGAAGGTAAAATGAATAACGCATTTTTTCACCGACACTTTTACGAACGATCAAAATCGTACAAATTGATTTTGCATACATAAATCAATTTCTGCTGTTCTTTCTTTTTTCTTTCGTTTTGATTGTCGAACAAGGACGAGGCGTCACGGACATACGTATGTATATCCGGCCGATATATGTACCTGTAAACGGCGAACCATTAATATATCTTAATCAAATATTTTTTTCGAAAAATGTTTCGAGTATTATGAATCGACTCGTGTTCGTTTTGTTTACCGTTAGAAAAAGATAACAATTTGTCGAACACGTGTTAAATTGATAAAACTCGTCCGGCAAAATATGTGTTCTGAATGAGTGATTCAACGAATAAAACATTCGCGAGAGACGAGATGGTAATGAATCTCTTGATCATCGAAAAAGATAACGTTGTAAAATGTTCAAGATTAGCTTCGCTTTTACTATTGAATTTGAAATGAAAGTTAAGCGGTTGGACCGAATGGCCCGTTAACGTCTCGTGCAATTAACGGAAATTGATACGATGCTTTTTACGGCCTTAGGTTTAACTGCTTAAACCGTAAGATATGTCGTGGATCGATTATAAGTATTGCATAAAAAAAAAAAAGAAAAATAAAATACTTGTAACGACGTGGTTATATGAATATTAATGATATAATTGTAGATCTCAAGTCAGCACACATTAAAGCTAAAAGGTACAAATGCAGTGATCTATTTTCAGTGATTATATGTCCACGGCACGAAGAAAATTTCTAACTGTTCGTTTGCTCGAGAATAACATGAAAAAATGATCCGATGTTTCATTACGAATTAAATTTAAATTCCGGACAGTTTATTGTAGTGTTTTAGTACTTTACACGAAATTCTAATCGATTCAAGAATATGTTAATGTCACAGGATGTTGTCCTACATACGAGAAACATTAAGCACAGATTTTTAGGTCAATTGCTTCCGTATAAAATGTAATATTTAATTTGTAAATGTAGTTTAATTCCCTTGAAACGCGGCACTACGATCTTACACGATCGATGAAATCCTTTCGCTAATATTCGGCAATAAAATGGAAATTTCGGATAAGAATTCTCATAAATCCTGATTCTTTTCGCTTTATCGTTTTCTGCTAGGCTAACTCTTCTTAATCACGAAAAAAGGAACGAAAATAAAAAAAAACCTTACGGCGAAGAAGAATCGTCTTCGTACAGTCTTGTACGTTTCCGATACAATCCGAAAATAAAAATTAGATACAGTTAAGTTATATGCAAGCAATGATTTACGTAATTCTATCGTGTCGAAAAAAGTAGACGCTATACAGGTGGTTAAACATCAAACGTTGCCGACAAGGTGTGTACTCTTATCCTCGGAATCACTTTGTTAACGCGTTCTTGATTTCGAGTGACGACCGATCTCTATATTTGCAAGCAATCGACAACTCCGCCTACTAGCTTTTTTTAGTTGTCCGTTTATATGTCCACTAGACGAAATCTTTATTCAAACAGGACATCTTAAGTGGTAATCGTATACTTTGACAAGTATCATTCTGCGCATCACCGCTTCGAGCTACTTCAAACACGTTCAAAATAGAGAACGAGTTGATTTCAAGATGTTCTCGTCGCTCGTGGCTAAAAGAAACTGGAAGAAACATTTTTCTTCTCGTTCTTGATCGTTTTTCATATTCGATTAGATCGCTGCGCATAACGCGATGATTCGATGACGCGAAAGTACAGCGAAATAACACTTGGCATCGATCGGTTTGGTCATTTTGCAGTCGCTGTACCGAACGGTATCGTTGCATCGATTCGATATCTTTCGGTCGTAACCTTAACACGGGCAACAAACTAACGTTTAAGCTTACGGTGATAGGATACCGTATCTGAAATTACGAATTATTCCTAATACCGTCTAAGGTAACTGAAAAATTGTTGTCATTTAGATAACGTTGCGATTAAATTAATCACGCGAACCTCTGCATCTAATTAAACTGCGTATCGAGCTGCATCGCGCGATCATGCGCAAAATAAAGCAATCGAACGGACAAAGAGAAAAAAGGCTAACTTTACAAGCTATCCTTTCAAATAGAACGAATAAATCGGAAGGATCGAGTATAATCTAATAAGTAGAACAGTGTCGTGCATAAGGTGTACAAGCACGATTGTCGATTGGTCTTTTTTATTCGTTATCGTGTCTGATAACGGTGACTGCCTAACGATGTAATAGCGTCGCGTGTAAATAATCAGAAATCGTACGAGAAGCCTTGCATCTCGAAAAAAGGAGCCGGAAAACGAAGAAATCTGACCGTGAAATCACAAATTAGGTTAACGGGTTATAATTGAGAAGGGACGCGAACGAAATATAATCGTGCAAAACGCGATATACTTTCGAACATCGTCGAAATAAAAGTTCAAAGCAGGAATTAGATAATCGAATAAAGTTATTTAAAAATGGTAAGATACGATGGGAAAAGAAATTGATTCGCAGCCTTTCTCTTTGTCGGCTTGTCCCTTCATCGTGTCAACGCGTTACCTAGAAGAAAATCTTGCAAACGGATCGGTAATGAGGGTCATTAGTTTAGTTTAGCGCGCGCTCGTGGTTGTATCTCGATAGAAAATTAGTGTAATAATAACACGCCTCCTGGAACGCGTAACGAGAGTCGTTGATACGGGGTGATTTATCTTCGGAGCTTGTTTTTTCGCGAGATACAGACGCGTTTTAGCCGTCGCGTCCCGGATAATTCCAGTTTATTTTCTTCTTTACTACCACGTAGCGTCACTTTCTTAGAAAATTCTGTCAAACTAGTTCCTCGCTCGACTTCCTTACCAGATTTCTGACTTACCATCTTCTTCGTTTAACATCAAAATGTTGAACGTCGAAATAAATTTCAACTTATCTCTAATATAATCTAAATTCCCTCTAACATTTTTACATTTTCGAGGCTTAACAAGTTTTCTTCCAACATAGGTCGCTAACGCAACAACAATAGGAAATTGCGTTAGACTACCGTCGATGTATCTCCAATTCGTAGGTAGTTTCATTATACGAGACAAACCGTTAATGTTGACTGCCTTGAACGTTTTCTTGATCATTTGCACTTTGTTGTTCCGAGCCGTTATCGCATATTATTTCTGCCTAAAACCGTCTAATATAGATACGTGAACTCGATAACGGACACACGCAGCCTTCAGTTTCGCGTTCGTAATATTACTTTTTTTGCGCGCGTATTTCTGCGATCATTCGAAATGCGTGATTCTATCCTGAAGATTTATGATCACGGATAACAGATAGTCCGTGTTACCGAGTCTTATACATCGGACGTAGACGTTGACGGAGTTGCAATCCCGTTCAACCATTTCCGAACTCGATTCCTACAATCTTGTCACGTTAAAAGAAAACACGTTTGCATGTCACGTCCAGTTGGTACTGGAAATTATGGTTAACTGGAATGCTATGGCGTTAAGTGAATTCTTCTCGAATTTTTTTGCTTTCAAGCTCGTTGAACAGAATTTAAATATCGAGTCGATAGCGAATAATTTAATAGAGAAAAAATGGTTCGTTTTGGAACACGTTAAACGGATGGTTACGGTAACGACGGAAACTAACGAAATAAAAGAAAAAAAAAAATCAAAAGAATCCGACTGACGTCAGGTACTGTGACCTTTTCCAGAGAAACGTAAAAAAGGCACGGATTGTCGTGGAATTTAAATCGTCCGGGAAGAAACGACACGCTTCGCTCGTCTCGGTCGACCTTAAAAAAGTTGGTCAATAGGAATTATGCATTCGCGTGGATTCGCGTCTGCCATAAATTTCTGTTCAGGTACCGGTAAATAATCTGGCTCACTCGTTTCTGTTTTCAGGAAGTGTTGTTGGCTCACAGCAGAACGTCGTCGCATTGCGAGCCGATCACGGTGATATTAGCCGAGGTGGAAGCGCCAGAACTGGCGGCCATTCTTGGTTTCGTGTACACCGGAAGCGCGACGGTACCTCGTCTTCGGTTGAACGCTTTTCTGCGCGCTGCCGAGGCTCTCCGCATAAGACTGCCTCCTGTACCGGTCGTGATGACTTGCTCGCGAGCGGATTGTAAACAAGAAGACATCAAAGACGTGAAGATCAACCCGAAGTACCTGCGCTGCGATCAATATCCATGCTGCGACGGTTGGTACCGTCCTGGGAGAAATCAAGATGGAGATTCTACGAGCAAAGAGGAACCGTATCCACCGATCGAGTCCTTGGAAACCGCAAGAGAAATCAGACCGCTTCCTGAATCGATGAACTTCGTTGAATCGAGATACGAAGCTGGAAAATATTGCTCTAGCACGTTCTGGTCCGTTCCACCGCCGCCATTTTCGAATCTCGAACACGAGAAGAACGTCGAACGTTTAGAGAAACGCGAAACGAATCGAACCGTGATACCTGTCGTCGATGGGATCAACTCGACGCAAGCTGTACGTACGGAAATCCTTCGAGTCTGTGATTCGTCCGTCGAACATCGTCAACGGGAATTCTGTTTCTCGAGAACCTTGCACGATAGACAATTAGAACCGTTCGAATCGAGAATGAAGACTGATCAGAATCCTGGAAAAGATTTCGCGATGTACGATCGTTGTTTGGAGCAAGAGAGGGCTCCTGTCATTCGTTCCCGAGTCGAGCGTTGTCAGGACGGGAACACCGTTTCACCAGATCGGATCAGATTCTTCGAAAAGTCGGATCACGGCGAAGATTTGTCGTGTCAGGAAGGTTGTTTGCTTTGGAAATCACCCAGGAGACACGTGGCCAACCGTGTCACTGCTTCGCCATGGAAACAGACCATCAGACCTTATCACTTGCCCAAGTTACAGCCTATCGTTCTTCAACCTGGACTTCCTCTTCGGTGTGCCGACGATGCGAATGTAAGTGTTGTCTAACCGATCAGATTCTCCGTCTTCTTTTCGCGCTATGGATTTCGTTCAAATTATTTTATTCTTTTATTAAATTTCGATCGATCGTACGCGATTCGACGACTCTTTGCGGTTAATTTGCAGTTGCACAAGGCTCGATGAATTTGTCTGAACGATTATCGGTTAGATACAATTACCGATTCTCGTTCTGTACCTTCATATTGTTACATCACCTCTCATACACGGATCTCATGGGATCGAGTTACTAATCTTACCAGTAGCAATCGCTATCCTTTCATACGGAAAGTGACTTGTTTACCATGCCTGTTGATCGCGAATGAAATCTTTCGTGTTCATCCTTCGAGGTTTCTCACCATATGGAAGGCTATAAGACCGTACGAGGGCAACATTATCGAAGAAACAGCTTCGAGATAATAATATTAAAACGAGCACGTTGTTCTCTGGTCGTACGATCATCGAACATCTTCTAATCTTTTTCCTTTATTCCGCGTTATACGTTCAAATTTCATACATTCCTCTCTTGGAACAGCCAGTGTAGATCCATCCGCTAATTTTCGAAGATCAAAAGCGAGATTACTAGGTTTTTCTAAACGCATGCTCGACCGTTCCGGTCTAAACCAAAGCTGAAACCTATTTTAAGTAATTTTTTCTTTCGTTCGTGATCTTTCGACGCGTTGAAACTGCACGTAGGACTCGAGTGACTGTCTTTCTTCCCTTCTTTTCACCATCTCCTCGCTTTTGATGATCTCTCTTGGCTCGTTGCATAACGTTCACCCGTCTATAAGTACACGAGATCGTCCTCGTTTCAAACATAAAACACTTATGGAAAGTCCGTAACCGATCGAGCCATTTATGCGTCTTAGACGTTGCCAACATCACGAACGGTTTTTATTTTGATCGATATCAAAACCAGTGGATCGCTCGCGAGACGGTCCTGCTAATCCTTTTTCTTTACTTTCTTCGTCTAATTCGATCCGGCTACTCGCGAACGCGTTACCAAACTCTGTTCAACGATCGAGTCACTATTTCGAATTTACTATTCGTTAACTCGTATCGGCGATATCGCGAACCGTTGAACGAGAGGGAACCGTTCAAAGAGGTCCGACCAACCTCGCGCCGAGCGACTATGAAATATTTCGAATGCACCGTTGAAAGGTTAATTTGCCTTGGGATTCTTATCAGCGTTCTCGGCAGAAAAGAATGTTTATGCCGGATGTAAGTAGAGCACAAATTAAGATTCTTCAGGCTTTCGTGGCCTGAATCTTCCACGGTTAGTACTCTTACGAGGCTTTTCGATCGAAATCGTAAAAAGAATAAACTCGAGCTAAACGTCGCGTCGCGATTTTGCAGCTACCTAACGTTCCGAACTGTTCGATCGAGTAAAGGTATTGTCATTTTTTTCACCAGCTTCCCGATACGCGCGTATCCTGTTCGTTAGATTCTGCGTTTAATTTCTCGCATAGATCGTTATCGTTGGCAGGAACACAGAACCGTTTATCCATATGAATTATAGGCGAACTCTGGTGTTTCTTAAGGAAACAAGAAGAAGAACAGGGTAACCAGGACCCACTTATTCTTCATCGACCTTTCACCAACAAATGAAAGCACGCCGCGCCGAACCGAACCTCGCCGAACCTCGCGCGACCGTTTCTTGATACGCCGCGCCGCCAGCCGTTCATTTTGCTTTCTTCCGTTAAAATATGCAGAAGAATCAGTGCCCGAGTCGTTCGTGTTGCACTTTTGCAACCACTCATTTTAGTTGGATCGGCGTAATACGATGGTGCCAGGTGATAAGATGTACATCCACGACCAGCTGCCTCCTCTTGGTTAGCCCAATGTCATTCTGATTAATGAAACTATCAGTTACATGGCAGTTGTCTTGTTTTCCCCTTCTTTTTCGTCGTCTCTTTCTTTTTTCGTTGCTCGAATTTTTTCCTCTCTTTTCGTTCTTCATACTTTTCGATGCAGCTTTCTTTTTCTGGATTATTTCGGCACACGGTGGACAAACGGCATCACCAGCTGGTGCACGCCAGCTGCGAACTTTGGTTTTACATGTTATTACACGCAATCCGGAGAGGAACGTTTTCTCTTTCGACACGTGCACTGATATGCTCCAGATTTTTTCCAGATTGCTTTACGACCTTGCGCAACGTGGCGCATGTTCTTTTAATGCCGAGACTCCTCTCCCTTTTTTTATACGCTTTTTTCGTTTCGTCGTTTATCTCGGCAGACTGCATCGAACTGCACCTTTCCATGACCAAGTGGGAGAAGCTCGATCGAGCAATTAACGGATCGGATTCGCCGATAGGTTAACGTGATTTTGCCGGCAAGAAGCGATACTTGCCATCACGCGATATTCGACGTGTAACGAATTGCACGAAAAATCGAGGATTTGTTGCCGTTCCGAACGACCGGTTCATTTTAATAGCCGCTGCATCCAAACAGAATCCGCACCGTTTGCTTCTATGATTCTCTTCTCGTTACCCAATTAAACGATAAGTTCAAATATCTTGCAATAACTTTGTTACTTTATCGTCACCGGAGTGACGGGTTCGATTGTACCTTATCGAAATTCTACTTCGTATTATTCATGTATCGTGCGTCTATTTATGATCACGGAAACGATAACTAATTACGCATAAAACAGACTGATGTATACACTGATTGCAAACTAGTTATCGATAATATACGCGACGAGCATAATGACGTCTAACGACTATATGGATCAATAATTAAACGTTCTGATAATACATCTTCGCTTGCACCGCTTTCTTTCTACTATTTTTCTCCGGTAATTGCACACGATTAAAAGCGTGCTCGAGCATGGCGATGCAGCGTAAAATAGAGCGAAGGAGTATTACACACTGTCGCGTAACGATTCGGTGCTCCTTCGATTCCTCGATAGGAAAATCTTGCTACGCTAATACTGTAACTTTACATTGATCTTATTGTTGCAGGAAGTCGGAGAAAAAGTTGGTCCAACGGAAACGACGCGAGTAACCTCTGGCAGTTTGAATCTACAGCTACCGAAAAATGCAGCATCTAACGATCTCTACTACGACCTCGAAGTTCCTATCGTCCACGAAACCGTGTACAGTAATAATAGCCGAACATTGGAAGATAATTGTTCGGGAACAAAACAGCAGGAGTTTTATTCGGGCGAAATCCCGATGTCGACTACCGCTCGAATCGCTCCGTCGATCAATAACGAAGTCAGAAACAACGAATCTCTTTTACAGCCCGAAAACAACGCGATTCCAACCGCGACGAGGTGCATATCGAGCGTTAACGAGAACCGTGAACCGAACGTCAATCGAAATTATTTCGGACCAGTGCTACAGCATCCGGTTCAGAAGCCGGAAATTTCTCATCCCGTTAGTAGATTGTGCGATACGATCGACTCGAACGATACGAACGATCGTTTCGCGATAGCGGAAACGGAAAAAGAGGCGCGCACCGACGACGATAAGGTTGCCGAGCGTGTGATCCGAAATAGCGACAACAATAACAACGACGCGATCATTGGTAACGATATTTCTCAGCACGGTAGACCCGTTACGATTCAGGAAAATCATCGATGCGACCAGTGTGGCAAGACTTTCGTCACCAGAGCATCCTTGAAGGTATATTGATTTCGATTTTTTTACACGATAAACGGTCCACCCATTCCATATGGGATTCAAACCCGTTAAAAATCACCGAATACAGATCGATACGGTATTTATCGTAGCATTTTTCAAATGTCGTTCAGGTACACATCAGAACGCACTCGGGAGAGAAGCCGTTTCGTTGCGCCGATTGTGGCAAGCAATTTTCTCAGCTGCGAAACTACAAGTATCATAGAAGCGTTCACGAGGGTACCAGAGAATTCGCGGCCACCTGTCCAGAGTGCGGTAAATACTTCAACGATCGTGGCTACCTGAGCTCTCACATGAAGATCCATCGTAATCGGAAAGAATACGGATGCACCGAATGCGGGAAAAGCTTCAATCAACGGGTCGCTTACAATATGCACGTGAGGATACATACCGGCGTGAAACCGCATCAGTGCGAGCAGTGCGGCAAAGCTTTCTCCAGAAAGATGCTGTTGAAACAGCATTTGAGGACCCACTCGGGTGAAAGACCGTATCAGTGTCAAGTCTGCCAGAAGGCTTTCGCTGATCGCTCGAACATGACGTTGCACACGAGACTTCATTCCGGATTGAAACCGTATCAATGTACTTTGTGTTCGAAAGCGTTTACGAAGAAGCATCATCTCAAGACTCATCTCAACTACCACACCGGTACCAAGCCATACTCCTGTCCAAATTGTGCTCTACGATTTTCACAGAGCAGCAACATGAGAACCCATTTCAAAAAGTGTACCGTTAACAATTCAGCCGAAACGATAAGTACACGGATCGAGAGCAATATCGTGGAATCGTCCAAGGATGCGCAGGTAAGGATAATATCGAGGACACCTACGGATACTTTGACACCGCCGAATTCGGATCAAGAATTAAGTATTTTAACGCCTATTTCCAAGATCACCGGAATCGAAGTAACCGGGACGTAGCAGAGGGTTACAGTTGCCAGATTGGCCAGGTACACGTATACAAGTACTATGTATTTATTTCCCGTTGACAGAAGTATCGCTACGCATCGTGCTCTATCGAAAAGGGTTAGAACCGTTGTGTCTTTATCCTAAAATAGCTGTACGATTTCGACGGATAGCACGATCCGTTTCTGTCACGGTGAGATCAATCTTCGCGACAAATGGCAGACTCGACGTCTGTGATGTAATCAACCACGTAACCGCTATGAATCAAGTTTAATAACGGTGAAATTTGCACATTTCGTGTAATTGCCGATCGGAGATTGTGCGACCACTTTTTGCGTCCGATGAGAATGGCCGTCTCTATTTTTTTTCTCGGAATCAAGTTCGATAATGCACGATGATCGGCATGGATAAAATCGATCGAGCATTCGGTCGACGCCGGTGTAATCGACCGATAGAAAGTATTAGATACGTTTGAAAGTAGCTCTGTCAGTTGGTAATCCGAGAGCTACCATAACAGTAGAAACGATTGCCTTTTCCTGGAAATTGTTCTTTCGCTGTAGCACGTATGTATCGATTCTGTCCGCAAATTGTTACGTCAACCGTTCATTTTTCTTTACATTTCCTCTGCTCCGAATTCATTTACTTTCTTTCGAATTCGAGACATCACTTTGCGTTTCTTCCTACGTTTTGTATTTGCCACCTTCAGCTTTGCGCCGATTATTTATACGCGTAGCGAATTAAGTCCATCAGTATACATTTACCGTGAAACAATATCTATTTTGCTTTTTCTCCTTCGATACTACGATGCAAGACGAGCGATTTGCGAACGCGATGTATATATTTATAATCGTTATACGCTCCGAGTATTTGATCCGACGATTTTATATTTCTAGTTGTAAAAACTGGCATCCTCTTTCTACTTGTATCATATTCCGTACAATTTGTGTAAACGAGCGAATCGTGTCAATAAATGGCCAAGAATTTCCATGATCTTGTAACTTTTCTATTCAATACCCATCGTCGACAAACTTCGTCAAAATCCTCTGATCTTTCGAACGCGCTTCGACAGTCAGATTCTACCCGGCTTCTTTAAAAGCGTAGATAATTAAAACGTGGCCGTCTTTGCTTTCTCTTTCGCGCTTATATTCCATTTCTTTCTATTTATCACGAAATCGATGAGCATCAATATCTCGTGAAATTTTTTATTCTCGGAGATCGAGATAAAGCAAGATCGGCATAATACCTTCATTCTCGGTGCAGCCGTGAAAAGCGTCGAGAATACGATTCGTTCCATCTCTCGATCGGACCTATTCATTCGTCGCTTCGCGTTGCCGACATATTACCGATAAATATTCCAACTCTTTTCAATGTTATTTTTTCGATTGTTCGATTGCGTTTAATTCACGGTTCCGTTCACCGGTGACCCCCATACTAATCGATACACGTATCGATAGACTTTCGTCCGATAAGGGGCGTTAAGAACACGACTACGAGGATAATCCTGCACGATTCGTACCGTAGAAAAATCGAAGCGAATTCGTCCGTTAATCGAGGTTAATTAGAATAAGCCGTTGATCGGTGAGCAAGTGCTTCCAAGAGACGGTTCTGCTTTCACGTGGTACGTTGAAAATATACGTACGTCGGGCATGTTACTTCCTCCTGACACGAAGCAACTCGAAGGACCTCTTCTAACGCGAAAGAGATCGTATCGCCACGAAGAGATAGCTGTTCCTCTCTCGGAGTCACCAGAAGCCTCGAATAATGGCACGCAAGTGTACACTCGAAGACCGTACGCTCCTATGTTTGTTGAAAGCTCCGTTAAACGTTCGAGTACAACGAGGAGCTATTTATTTCTGATTTGTAGACCGCTTCAAGCTACCTTAGAATGTCTGGACCGTCCCGTTGCCGCTTCGTGGATCGTGTCCTTTTACGGGATTCGAACAAGTATTTCCACGAGAACGAATTAAGCTTCGCCAATCGACTCGAACAATTCATTTCTATTACGAAATAACGTCGAGATATCCTGGAATTTCCTAAATATTTATCCGTGAAATTTTGGTATTTGTCCGAAGACCTCTACGTAAAATCACAGCAGGATTTCGTGCACTTCGAATACCGTAAAGTCATCCGATTCGACTACCTGACATTCCAAGCTGCGTCTAAACTCGAAATGTACTCCACATCAAACGTCTAATGTAAATGTTTGATAAGCGTTCCCGCAATAGCGAGCTAATATTTGTTCAGCGTATAGGTTTGCCACGGGATAAGAGCGACCGTAGATTTTTCTGGTCGGACAGAGAAAAAATAGGTACACGTATGGTCCACCATACGGGTAGAAGAATTTACAAAGTTCCACGAATATACATGTAAGTATTGTCAATTTGTCTGGCTTTCACCGGATTCGTTCTATTCCATTTGAATGTTTGAGAAATTAATGGTTCGTCATCGCCGTTATTATTCACCGACGATCGGTTTTATTTCATACCCGATCACCCGTGGAGAAATCATTTCGAATGTACTTCATCGACCAATATTTTTCCGTTTAATTGCAATGATATAAATGAACGATTCCCAACGGAATACCCGTAGATACAGATGAAATAATTAGCGGACGTCGATTAATGTTCCTGCCTTGCTTAAAATCGAGAGACGAATAGTCGCTGCGAAATTCAATTTCGCCACGATTACTTATTCTTAATTACCCCCTGCTAGAAAAATAGCTCGTTTCCATCGAACCGAACGTACCAAAGATTTTCGGTACTCACGGAATTTACTCTCGTACCAGCCAGTTGCGAGTAATCGGATAATCGTGATCGTAATTACTAAAAAATAAGAACGGTCATTTCATTGACTCGCGAATAAATTATCCTCTCACTTCGCGAGGAAGTAACGGAGGTAATTTGTCATAAAATTAATTACTATTTCGAGACGGATGAACGGATCACGTGACTCACTACCGGCACTCTAGCTTTTAAGGTCGGCGTTGTTGCGCGTTCGTGATTCGATCGTCAAATGGCACACGTTCTATCCAAGCACGGAACGATGCATCACGATCTTGCTGTACCATTCCAATGTCCGGTGTAATCAGTCATTTTGCCTATAAAAATCGCTCATTGACCTCCTCGACTAGACGAAGAGAAAATCCGGCCCGATTATCCGATTGTCTGAATCGGGGATAAGCCGTGGGACGTTAAATTTGGCACAACCTATCAGTTCCGATCAGTCGAAAATCGTGTCGCCTTTGAATCGTTGAACCTGTCGTTAGAAAGTACCGTACCCTTTTCTTTCGAAACAACCGAGTATGCTTATTAGACATAAAAGTAAAATGCAAAATAGGGAGATAAAAGGAACCTGAAACTCCTTTCGTTCGTGTCGTTCGTCAGAAGATAATGGGTGTCAAGAACGATTTCGTTTACGTCATTCGACTTTTATATTGGACGACAGCAAAACGAGTAGCCTACACACCCACGATGCATTGCACAATGCTAATGGATCAAGTTCATGCAGTCGTGGAGTAAAATCTGTCGTCCTGATTTCGAGGTTCGCTACTTGTCATACGAACAGGTTCGAATCAGATACGCAAATTTTGTATCGAGAAAGCTGCCAGTCATGATCTCGCAGTTTCGTTATCGTTCTTCGTAATACGTTCCCTTGCTCTTTCGTAATTTTAATTCAGAAATTTAATTAAACAATTTCATCCGAATTACGAGATTAATTTATAGTCGCCGCTTCGGATCTGCACGATCCAACGACGACGCGAATTAAATTATAGCGCGTATCGATATATGATCTAATGGCTAGAAAATCAATTATCATTTACCGTGCGTGTGAAAACTACTCCGTTTGCGTGCGTCTACCGTTACGCGTTTATGTCATTCGAGACCTCGTCCGTGCGGATCGAGCGACAAGAAACGAGATAGAACATCTTATATTAATTTGTTACCTTGTATCGAATTTAGTATGTCCAGAGACCGTATCGAGTGCACGTTACGCCAAGTCAACCAGGTAATTCTCTAATGGCGTGTCGTAATTAAAAACAGCACGATGTCTTCTTTAGCGATAACACATTCTTCGTCCGGACAATGTATATATGCCGACGTTGTAATTTCTGGAGAGGATCGGAGGCAGGGAATGGATTGAACGGCGCAAAGAATCGCGGATGGTAACCTTGGCGGTGGCGAAGTTTTGTCGCCGATAGTATTATCGGCGAAACGTAATAAATATCTCCCATGGACGAAGCCGGACGAAATATTATGTTAAAACCAGTTCGTCGAGGTTATCGAAGGGAACCTGCTCCTTCTGGATTGTCGGTAAGCCTATATATCTGTCTCGAAACGTGAACGGAAAAAGCTCGAATCGAATATTGCGTGTCCACCGTACGAAGTAGCGTGTGCCTGCTCGTCGGCCCGTTATTACATGATTTGTAACACTTTGTTCGCTAGAACCGCTATTTGTACATGCTCGAACGAGCTCGTTCCTCTTGCTCCCATCGCGGTCCGATAAATGGAGGTAAGAACAGTATGACTCGAGCGTATGCACATGTCAGATTTCCCCGCTTGATTTGTCGCGACCAATATTGTTTATTATGTCGAAAGTCCGGTGTTTAGAAATTTGTCGCGTCTTCGCGTTAAATAATCGCGCGTATAGTACGTTAACCCGTGTACAAATTGCTGGACTATCTTTACGTTCATCTAAATCGAAATTATATTAGGTGATTCTCGTTGAAAGGCGAAAAAAGTGAAAACGAGAACGATCCGAGAAGCGCCGTTACCGGATTGCACAACCCGTGATTAACGGGCTTTGACATTAGCTGAACCGATACGTTGTAACCTCGGCACACGCCCGTCGTTCCGGAGAAAATCAACAGCCGTTCAGCGAAGAAATTAAACGAGATACTTATCCAATAAGTCGATGCGAGCTACTCGAAGTCTCGCGTTAAAATATACCAATGATCACGGAATGGGTTTAGATTTTGCTCCATTAGAAATTATCGTCGAAGCTGCGCTAATTATTATCGAGAATAGATCGATGTGTCAATCACCAGTTCGTTCCATAACAGTAAGAGAGTAAACTAGTTTCCTCGAGCTAGATACAATTTGTCGAATCGCTGTCACCAAACTTTCATCGGACAGCAATATTCCCTCCGGCTCGGTGGCGACCGTTCTTTTTTTCTCTTTATAAACATTTGGCTGTCGAATCATTACGTATACGAGTTGGCAAACCGATAGTCGATTGCCATCCGAACGAAATCCGATTTAAAGGGACGATAGAAAGTTGTCGAAAAAGAACGAATGTTTAAGCAATTTTTTGGTCGATACACCGACGCTTCGCGTCGATCGGAGTACGGCACAATTTGTTCGAGGAGATCATCTACCGGTGGCGGTAACCTGTTCAGCTCGATTTCAGTTCTCGACTCGGATCAAGACGATTAAAGCTCCAGATAATTTACGACGGGACACTTTCACTGCAAAAAACTCGTCGTCGGGATTTCGTGGCGTTATAAAAAAAAGTGTTTCGTAGCTTTTGGCCCGTCGATATCGTCTCGGGACTCGGGGCCCACGTAATTTCGTGACTCGTGCTTATTACCGCGCGGTTAAGTCACGCATCGCATTCTCTGGACATATTTTCACCGGAGAAACAGGTTCACCGTTCTCTCGGCACAGACGAAAAGATGGCTCGGTACAGGCTCGTTTGACCTCGGATTATTATCTCTCCTTTGAGAAAACGCGTTTATGGTCGTGGCACCCAATGTTTTCCCGGCAAAACAACCAACCAAATAAATGATGACTCTTCGACGCACTTTATTACGAATTCCCCTTTTTCGAAGGTAAACAGTGAAACGACGAACCGACGTAATCAATTAAGAGAGATTAACCGTTTTGCAGGGATAGAGGAATCGGTAAGTAACAATTCTCGCGTATCGAACAGAATCTCATTTTTATCACCGATCGATCTTATGCTAATTTTATCGTTCGTTAGTTGTTGTTCGGTGATTCACACCGTTCGGCCTATCGCTGATACGATAGGCTATTCCTTTAAATTCACCGAGCATTCGGATATTCATGAACTACGGTCCGTAGTAAATCATTCCATTCGATCGGAGAACGCGTAATTGTACGCGTCGGAAAGAAGACGTACCCTCGAGAAGAAGAAGCGGTAAGAAGAATATTTATCGCGGTCGTAAAAGTTCAGGTCGTAGTTCGATGAAGTAATATCGCTAATTAGGAATCTGAACGGGACGCGAATTGGAATAGAACAGTTTCTTCGAGAACTTTCCTACGAACTCGATGGCAATTTGTTTTACCAGCTGAACCGTCCACTTTTTATCGTTTCAACGTTCGTTCGCGTTTTCTGTTTTTCAAGCTCGACGAAAGCTTCGGAACGTTCGACTCCGTTCCCTCGTGTCCATGATAATACCGGGTGAAACGCTCTTATAAGCGATCGCTCTTCTCGTAGGCGATCTATTCGATTCCAAAGAGCAAAACTATTCGAGAAATCCGTTCTGCCCAACATGGACAAGAAAACGCGATTCCTCGAGTGTTCTGCACGTTATCTTTCTCGAGGGATTTGCCGAGGGGACTTCGACAAACTAATTTCACCTTTCCTCGAACAAGATTCTTATTTTTATTCTATGCAACGACAAATGGATGTCACCTACTTAGTCCGATTGCCCTGTTTCGAAAGTAATTGACTTTCCAAGATAATTGATACCTCGAGATTGCGCATAATTGCCAGCTAATAAAGGATCATCGAAACTTTACGGACGGCGTTAATTGTTCGATAAAGATCTAAACGCGATCACGGACACTAATCTCTTTACGAGCCTGCCTCGAATCCGGTTCCTCGTGTCTCTCTCCTCGTCCAGCCGTAATATTTCGGCGATAGCTCGTAAATTCCGTTGCTTAAAGAACGTTCTTGACAAATAAGTCGAAACATAGTGTGCTCGAGGTTTCGTATTGTACAGACTGGAAGAAAAAACATCGAATTTCCATCTTGTACGTTGACCTTTCCGCGTGGACAGAATCCTACGAAGCTCGCGGAGCAATTTCTTTCGCGAATAACGACACGGTAAAGAGTAATATTTGACAAGATAACCGGCCATAGCGGGACGGATTGCAAGGGGTAGAGAGTACCCTTCGAGGCAGATAGCGGCGAAGAGGCATTCCCTGTTGAGCTATTGAAGCGAACGGTTGTTCATATACGATTGTACCGAATAAAAGAGAGTCAAACTGAAACTAAAAAGATATTTAATAAGCCTAAAATTTGATTTCAAACTTTCTTTTCTAATACATCGTTTATTCGTCGAAGAAGCAACTTCGAGAAATAAGAAATTGAGGTGGAAACTCGCGGTACAAACGTTATTACGTGGTACGCTCGATAAGTTTCCATTTGCGGAATCGAAGGGTGACCGGATCCGTTAATTGAACAATAGCTCGAAGCGGCGTCGAACAAATCAATTGGTCGCAGTCAAAGTGCCGGCAACCGGTGCAAAATAATTTATTAATTATTCCACGTGGAAATCGTGCGGCGAAAAAAGGGCATAAATACGGGTGTCCTTTCACTTCGGTAACACCTTGACATTTTGAGCACGGGACGCGACGCTTTTGCTCCACGGACGGAGGATGGAAAGTCGTCAACTTGCTTCTAGTATTCTTTGTCTTCTTCACCCTCCGCCGAGGCATTCCTATCTATACCTAATTAAATTTCACGCTTCTCGGTTCGTTGTACGAACATTCAGCGAATTTCGATTTCTTCTGTTCTTCGCTTCTAGATCTCGTCGCTTCTTTCTTACGTCCTTCGCGACAAGGACTCTCAAGAAATTTTACTCTCTGTTTAGAAAGATTATTTATGAGTCGAGCGAGGATTACGATTATTCCGTATCAAGCGTTACTAGGGATTTACGAATGTTCAGTGACCATTATCGTGCCAAGATCGATTCGAGAACTCCTTATCCGGATTCCATCGGCAAGCTCGTACAAGCGGCACTACTAAATACTGTCTACGAAAAAGAAATATTTAACAGCGTTCGTTAATATTATTTCCTTTTTATTCGTATCGTCTAACTTTTACCTTCCGGCAGGGCGAGTGAAAGCCAAAATGCCTTTTCAATTTTTTCTACCGCTACTCTATGTATAATCGACGATATTTTAAAATCGTCGCGACGACAATTACGATATCAGTCGGCACGAAATCGATCGATAACGGAGAAACCGCGATCGAACAAAAATGGCAATCGTATCAAAAGCGTTTGGATAAGGAATCTTTCGTCGTCGAATACGCGTGTCTTCTAGAATAGAAAAAGTAACAGCTGTCTTCTTGTTCGCGGTGATCTAATCCCGCAACTTTTTCCACCGTGTCCATTGAACCTTTTATGGCGCGACAGACATCTGTTCCTTTTAATAGTTCAGAAAGAGTTTGGTACACGGCGGACGAAAAAATACTTATCTTTCATTTATTACGTATTGCCGGTCGATTAATCGGAAGCTCGTCGAAACTCTCGGATCGATCGGTAATCATAATAATTGCATCGGTGTATCCGCACGAGCCCCGTTTAACGAGAACAACAAGAAAGGAGAACAATGGAGATTTCTATTCTAGCTCGCGCGGTCCTTCCGATAAGAGGTGGAAGGCACCAGCTGCTGGCTAATTAAACGTAAACTCGCTAGCCTCGACTGCTTAAATGGAGTCGCTTGATACATACGACGATCCTCTCTAGGATCGTAAAGGTCCCTAATGTCCAGCTTCTTAGAGCACGCTCATCCGAGTTAATTGTTTCGTGCAATTAAGATTCGTGTTTTATTGAACGTTCGCCTCGTAACCGCGAGAGAAAAGATCATGGGAAAGGGTACCGAAGGAGAGGCCAACCGTAAAATGTAACACCCTGTAAATCGCGGCGTTAATTAACCTGTCCGAACACTGTCATGCCCTAAACGTGGATTACGGAGATTCACTAGCCTAGAACGAATCTCTCCGCGGTTCGGCATTCCGTTTCTTCCTCGAACGTGGACGCTGCTTCGTGGATAAAGATGCTAAGATAAATGAATCAGGTGGACCGTCTCGCGCGATACACTCGTTTCACGTGTTCCGGGAATCTTACACGCTTTTTCTTTTTTCCTTCCCTCTACTCCTCGCATTTTTTCTTATTCTCCTCTCCGTTCGCTCGATTCGCCGATAATCGAATCGTAATCCATTTGTCCTATTATGCGCAACGATATTCGTCATTGAACTACCGTTTCAATGAATATACGAAGCTTCAATGAATACGGCCTGCTTTCATCCAGCTAATGAATACGTATGCATACGAGATGCATATCTAAATACACGCAGGTTTGTACGAATTAGCATCGAGAACGGTATCCACACGGTTAACCGCGTTGTTTCGGGTCAGTTTGTTAACCCGCGGGACAACCTCCCTCGATTAGCGATTATAATCGAGTCGAACGAAGGCTATTGTTCAGCAAAATTGGAGTCGTTCGAATGGGAGGCAACCGAAACGGGTGACATCAGCTTCCTCGCTAAAAATAACGCGATTGTTCGACGACGAATGTCGAATTTTAATGATTCGTTTATGAGATCCGTCGAATTTGTAAGGCGTGCGCGGTTAACGCGGATGTTACGTTATAACCAGTCGACGAAATCGCTGATAAATGCTAATAATAAAAAGGTTCGTATTTCCTAGCCTGCGTGCATTTGCTCGAAAAGGAAACTGGTGAAGAAGCAAAGAAGTATACTTGTCTAGTACTAAAGGTGGAAAAAAGTAGAAAGATTGACCGGTGAAACCGGTAAAGTATTTCAAGAATCTCGATCATCTAACTTGGTTGCATTCGCAGCGTCGTCGAGTATTTATTATGCTGATTCGCTTTACGGAGGTTACGCGTACCACCTGATCGTCGAGACGCGACTGCCTCTTTCGTTGACTCTTGCAGGCACTTCGCAACTATTTCGGAAACCGTAACGATCGGAAGAGCGTCTCCGAAGGTGGAATTCGAACGCGTTCCACGGTACAGAACGTCGATAAATCGATCCGAAGCCGATATTCGCGAGCTCCTTCAAAATATCCTTGCTCCAATTCTCCGACACAACGTTCGAACGCGTACAACCGGTTTCAATTAATATCAACGGGGTTGCGACGATGTCGGCATCGCCGACATAAAACCGACGCGTGTACGAGCGTATCGCGAAGTTCACCGGGTCGATTGCAGTCTACGACGTATCATCAGGCACCCTGGGGTGACACGGGGGGAAAAGTTACACCGATCGTAATCCGCTTACCGGCAACTTCTCGCGTTACGGAACCTGAAAATGCCAGGAGCGTTTCGAATCTAATTTGACGCTTGTCCGTTTCTGTTGTTTTAACGGCCGACGTTGCGAACCTATGTGTTTCACTTTCGCACGATGAGAATCTCTTAACATTTACTGTTGCGGGATAACCCGCGGCGGATCTTAACACCTCTGAAATCGATTTGCACCATCCGAAACTTTTTGCAGCCGCGGCTATCGCGTGAATTTAAACGAGATTCTCGATTAGCCGTGCCTAATGCTATACTCGATTCTTCGAATTAAAGCGTTTCGAGGATCTTAATTTGCTAATTAACTGGAACGTAATAAGCTATCGTCGCCGACGCCTCGAAGATTGCCTCGTTCGAGCAGATTAAACTACGTACGCTTCCGTTTCGTCGGGAATCTCGTTGTTTCGCAAAAGGGTCTACTCTGTTAGAAAGGAGAAAGCTCGAAGACGCGGTAGCAAGCGGAAGAAACGAGCAGCGTACAATTTTCTGTTCGAAGGTAGAAATTTTGTATTCGGCAAACTACGTTCATAGGCACCTCGTTCCTTTAACGTTTCGAAGGCTATTGTTTTTAAAAAACGAGTAACGGATCTCAGTCTCTGTTTTTTTTTGTTAATGTATTCGTGCGAGCGGTCGTTTTCGAAAGGGTGACCATTAGAAAGCGAAGTAAAACGACGTTACATTTTCCTGCGGAGATTACATATGCCTGCAGCGCACTATCTATGAATTATTTTACGGTTTTACGACGCCGATTTATGCTCTCCATCGAATCAACGATTTTCATTCATACGTTCTTAATATTCAAATTAATTTTCAAAAGTATTATGAGCCGTTACGATCCTTTCTCGACAGACGGCTGCATATTAAATGTTCGATTTCGAAAGGTACAAGCTTTGATACCATTCTGACGGCACTAAAGTACCGTAAAATGACATACCGAACATTGCTAACCACACGAATGTTCGAGTAATATTCTTAAAACATAGTGGCTATTTGTCAGTTACAGCCACAAGTGTTCGAAGCTTGTTCCGATTTCACGAGGAGAAGAAAGTATTACGTTTAATAGAGTTCTCTCGATAAAGTCACATTTGCATTTCTGAAAAATATCACTTTACTGACTGAAATTATATGCTGTACGTAAACTGTACTACGTATCTTTCTCTTCGTCCGTAATTTGTATAATACGAAGTTTCCTCGGACGATCCGAAGTTTTTGTTACAAGAAGTTAACTGTCGGTAATGAACGGAAATGCACATTCTTTTTCCGGTTATCCGGGACTTTTAATGCCCCGCACGCTTCTTTTCTCTGCCCGCGAGTATAATTTTAACCGTTAATAATATAAAACACCATCGACGGTAAATTACGTAAAACTATTTCGTTTTAATCAGAATCGTCGAGTCGATAATAGTTACACGGTCTTCTTAATTAGGTGGAGAAAATAATTTCTACACCATGCGATATTGCATGGAATAAAAATTATATGTACAAGTACACGAATCCTCTTTCGTGCTAGATTAATCTCTTTTTTGTCCAACTTCATCGTGGACTGACCGTCCTACTCGAACAACTTACTTTTCAGTTTAGCTTTATTTAAAATCGCAATTACATTACATTTGTATAATATAAATGTTCTATAAATTTCTACGAATACCGCATACATACTTATACGCTTAATTAAAGCATCGTAGTTGTATAATTTACTTAAAAGTAATTAAAAATAAGAAATCGTAGCAAAGTTCTTAATTTAAATGGGAGAAAGTTTTGATTAATCGAAATTACGCGCGAGCACACGGAAAATGTATCTGGTGGCATCATCCAACGGTAAACGGCGGAACTACGACAATGGAAATTTTCGACTTTCTATACTAGCGCCATCTAGCGGACGGGTATCAGGAGCTACTTTTAGTAACAGGATCGCAGAAAAGTAAAGGAGGTATGCAGACTAAGAGGTATCCCGCGCAAACGATGCGCATGCGCGACAGAACTCGAGTACAACCGCCACGCCGCGCATGAGCAATAGGCGGGAGGCGGAGCTACGCCTACGGGACTGCGCCGCGCATGCGCAGCACAACTGGCTTATGTGTACGTTGAAATGTTGTTACAAAATAATTAATTACTCGTTTCCTGAATATTATTTATGAACTTCTGAGATTGAATAATGCAAACAATAAATCGGTGACCATTCTTCGATCATAAAAGTGCACAAAATACATTCTCAAAACGCGTAATTAATTATTTCAAGCGAGCTCAAATATGCCGCTTGGCGCCGTACTTGGTCTTGCGATATTAGTCAATAACTACTTATTTTCAATAAAAATCTGAACAAATACGATATGAGAAAGAAGCTAAGGAAACACTGATCATTCTTTAATAACGAAAGTGCATAAAATATATTTAGAAAATAAGTAATTAATTATTTCAAATTAGCTGGTACGTACGGGGTGTTGGTGCGACTTTGTGTCGGAAATTATTTAATAACTAATTATTTTCAATACAAATCAGTACAAATGGGATATGTGAAATTAGCTAAAGGATCGCTGATCATTCTTCGATCTTAATTGTTCATAAATTGTGTTCAGAAAAAGAGAAATTAATATTTTTTCATATTCTATGAGTAATTACTAAACAACGGTATCGCGCATGCGCGATATTTACGCGCGATATCTTCTACTCCGTATACCTCTTTTACCATCTGCGCTCCTGATACCGGCGATTGCGCATGCGCCTTGAATGCATGAATAATCCGCATGTGCGCCGCTAGCGCATGCGCACTGAATCCGTTCCTATTGCGCATGTGCGCCGCTTGCTGGGATTTTAACGGTCAATTTTGAACTTTGACCCCCTGCGCAGTCCTAACCGGTTAGAGTTAGGCCTGCGCAGTAATTTTCCGGAAAAGAGGATTAACCCAGAAAAGCTAAAAAAGCCCGAATTTAATGAATATATAATTAGTTTTTAAATCGGAGCACTTTTTATTTTTTAAAAAATTTGCTGGGCAGGATCCTGGATCGTCCCATGAAACCGCTGGTGCCCAAAAATTTCGGTGAGCGCTCGAAAAAGTAGCTGGAACTTTAACGACCAATTTTCAACTTTAACCCCCTGCGCAGTCCTAACCGGTTAGAGTTAGGCCTGCGCAGTAATTTTCCGAAAAAGAGGATTAACCCAGAAAAGCTAAAAAAGCCCGAATTTAATGAATATATAATTAGTTTTTAAATCGGAGCATTTTTTATTTTTTAAAAAATTTGCTGGGCAAAATCTTGGATTGTCCCATGAAACCGTTGATGCCCAAAAAGTTCGAAGAGCGCTCGAAAATGTAGCTGGAACTTTAACGGCCAATTTTCAACTTTGGACTAAAAAATTGGCGTCCATCTAGCGACGAAACGGGTGAACTAAACCTAAAAAATGTGGGTCCGATCAGGCTTATAAGGAAAATAATAGAATGAATATTTCGGCACTTTGACGACGTAGTATGATTCCTGAGGCATTTAGAAACAATTTTTTATTAGGGTTTGATGCGTTTTGATGCCTCATAAAGCCAGAAAATCATTTTTTGTCGAATTCGGTCGAAAACGGTACAGGTGGCGCCATCTAGCGGCGAGCGGCGGAACTACGAAAAACTAAAATATCGATTTTCTCGAAAACTAGGGGCTTTTCCGAAATTCTGAGATATACAAATTGTTCCTTATCGCCTACGGAATCGAACGAATCTAATTATAGCCTGCTAGGACCATTATTAAAGGAAATAGAAAAATAGCCCATTTCACGGACTAAAAAATTGCCGTCCATCTAGCGGCGAAAGTTGGAACTACAAAAATAGAAAATCTCGATTTTCTCGAAAACTAGGGACTTTTCCGAAATTCTGAGATGTACAACTTGTTCCTTGTCGCCTACGGAATCGAACGAATCTAATTATAGCCTGCTAGGACCATTATTAAAGAAATTAGAAAAATAGCCCAATTCATGGACTAAAAAATTGCCGTCCATCTAGCGGTGAAAGTTGAAACTACAAAAATATAAAAATGCGACTTTCTCGAATAGTAGCGAACTTGGAGAAATTCTGAAGCTGAGAAAGTGTTATGTAATCGCATTTGAACCAAAATAAAGCAATAACAATTTCCTGAAAGCTTTAATAAAGAAAATAAAAAAAATGTTATTTTATGAAGAAAAATAGTGGCGCCATCTAGCGGCGAAACTGCTATCTATACTGAAAAACGTATATCCGAACATGCGTTAAGGAGTAATATAAAAAGTAATATTGCGACGTACTATGTTTCTTTAGACATTTTAAAGCAAAGTTTGTTGAATAACTTATACATTTTTTTGGGTATTAAGCCCTCAAAATCAATTTTTATTTGATCCCTTTGCTGCGTGATCGACCCTACATTTTTCCAGTTTAGTTCGCAGTCTAGCCGCTAGATGGCGCCACAAATTTTCTCCATAAAATGACAGTTTCTTTATTTTCTTTACTAAACCTTTCAGGAAACTTTTATTTGTATATTTTTGTTCTAATGCGATCACATCACACTTTCTGAGCCTCAGAAGTACTCGAAATTCGCTAATTTTCGAGAAGATAACATTTTTATATTTTTGTAGTTCCAACTTTCGCCGCTAGATGGACGGCAATTTTTTAGTCCATGAAATGGGCTATTTTTCTATTTTCCTTAATAATAGTCCTAGCGGGCTATAATTGCACTCGTTCGATTCCGTAGGCGACAAGGAACAATTTGTATATCTCAGAATTTCGGAAAAGACCCTAGTTTTCGAGAAAATCGGGATTTTCTATTTTGGTAGTTCCAACTTTCGCCGCTAGATGGGCGGTAATTTTTTAGTCCATGAAATGGGCTATTTTTCTATTTTCTTTAATAAAAGTCCTAGCGGGCTATAATTAGACTCGTTCGATTCCGTGGGCGACAAGGAAAAATTCGTATATCTCAGAATTTCGGAAAAGTGCCTAGTTTTCGAGAAAATCGATATTTTAGTTTTTCGTAGTTCCGCCGCTCGCCGCTAGATGGCGCCACCTGTACCGTTTTCGACCGAATTCGACAAAAATTGATTTTCTGGCTTTATTAGGCATCAAAACGCATCAAACCCTAATAGAAATTTGTTTCTAAATGCCTCAGGAACCACACTACGTTGTCAAAGTGCCGAAATATTGCAGTTTGCAATGTGCAGTTGACAAGAGGCGTGGCCACGTCTACACGACAGGAGGCGGGGCCACGCCTACAGGACTGCGTCGCGCAGAAGACTGGAGGCGGGGCCACGCGTACAGAACTGGGCCGCGTATGCGCAGTAGAATTGACATAGGCGGCGTATGTACGTATCGGAATGCTGACACAAAGTAATTAATTACGCGTTACCCGAATATTATTTACGAACTTTTATGATCAAACTATGTAAATAGTGCATCGCTGAACATTCTTCAATCATAAAAGTGCACAAAATATATGCAGAAAACGTGTAATTAATTATTCAAAATGACCTCGTATATACCGCTTGTCACCCTGGCTGGTCTTAGGTTATTAGTTAATAACTAATTAATTTCATTAAAAATCTGAACAAATATGATACGAGAGAGTAGCTGAGGGATCACTGAACATTCTTTGATAATGAAAGTGCATAAATTGTGTTTAGAAAATGTGTTATTAATTATTTGAAATTAGCTCATGCGTACGATGTACTCCGCCGACTTCGTGTTGGATATAAATGAATAATTAATTATTTACAATAAAAATCTGAACAATTGTGGTATGAGTAAGTAGCTGAGGAATCACTGAACATTCTTTAATCATAAAAATTCATAGATTGTGCTCAGAAAGTGAATAGTTAACGATTTTGCATACGCATTATCGTGTATAATAGGGTTAGCATATAACTCTACTGCGCATGCGCACCATTTGCGCCGTACTCCTCCTATTCCGCATACCTTCTTTACCTTTCCGCTGTCCTGATACTAAAAGTAGATCCTGTTATCCGTCCGCTAGATGGCGCTAGTATAGAAAGTCGGAAATTTCTATTGCCGTAGTTCCGCCGTTCACCGCTAGATGGCTAGGCTTTTTAAGGTCCATAAAATGCATTATTATTCCACTTTCTTTTCTAACAATTTTAGAGACATGGGAAGACGTTATTTCGATTCTACAGAGATTTCGATTGTTTCTCGCGTCGTCGAAGTAATAAAATTTTGCAGTAAATAGCTGCTTGGCGTCGCAGTTCCGGTGTTCGCTGCTGGATGGCGTACCCGGTATGTTTTTCAGCGCGCACGCGGTTAATTTAAGTTCTACAAAACTTTCGATCTTACACGTTAACGATTATGTTATGAATTATTTATTCTGATCGTTCGGGTTGGTACGCGAAGCTGCTACGTGGAATTACGTGGTGCAGGGCAGCTTAGGTAGTTCGAAAGCGTGTAAATCTATTACGCGTACGTGTAACACTTGGAAATCGTATAGCAAGGGGCTCGCTGATCGTTGACTCGCACTCCTGCGCTCGGTTGTTCTCGAACTAGTCGAAGAAAGGCCTGGAAGGAAAAATTCGCAGCAGATAACGAGCGTCGTAAGCGTGCATATAATGCGGTTACAGATACGTCGAGCATTCGTTCTCGTAAAAAGTAAATTTATTTCGTTCGCAAAGGTACATGTCTTTTGTGTCGTTCGTTTCAAGCGATTACGCGATCGTTGAGTAATTACAGGCCAATAATATAACGAAAAGTCCCGTTCGTTTTTTCTCGAGTGTACATAGCTACGCGTTCTTGTTTCGGACATTAAAGGAACTGGAAGATTCGATAACAATTCGTAAGTTATTCGACGGCGGCGCCTCTAATTCTCGAGTAAATATTTGCACGTATTTATAATAATATCAGCATCGTTATTAGCAGGAATTTCGGAAGCTCTGTTCACTTCCTTCCGCTACGAAATGCGGAAAAATTACACGAGTTTAATATTGGAGCGATATAGTTCTCTTCCTTTACCGTTCTATACGACTATCTTAAAATAAGCATCCGTTAATCGACGATGCGGTTTTTACGCGTTCTTCGCTCTCATTGCAGCATCATTTTCGTTAGAAAATACGAATAGGATTAGGTTACGTTACTCCGTCTTGTTCAACGAAAATACATTATCAGGTTTATCTTATAGTCGACGATACGAGCGGTATCGGAATACCGTTCACTGTACAAGGTACGGATCTCTCGAACGTAAAGTCTAGAAAATATCTTTGGCACGGTTCAGAGGTATTTGCAATTATTTTCTGCTTCGTTCGATCGTTTAAGCCACGAAGCCGCTAACTTATCCATCTACCGTCTAAGCGTACGCGCGGACAGATTCTCTTCCTGACCGCACGCACGCTCACGCATTCTTCATCGCGCGCGAAAATACTCTACGATTATGGCTTACGCGCTAACGAATATCATATTAATACTTTTCTTTGGCACAAACTCGACCATCACATCGAATACGAACATTGAAAATATTCTAATTCTCGGTATCTATCGTTTATCGAACGTAAGCTTCTTTATGTGCATCGAGCGCATAAAAATACTGTATCTTCCGAACAAGCTTCCTTGAAAAAGTGCTCTCGATACTCGATTTCCCTTCTCTATTAATGCCCTGCATACGAGTGCTATTCGATCACGATTAAGTACAAACAACGGTTCCGTCGAATGCGCGTACGTTCTTATCGCGATTACGATTAACGGCTTAAGTACGCTGAGAGTAAATAAATAAATAAATAAATAAATAAATAAATAAATAAATAAATAAATAAATAAACTATAGAGAGTCTATATAGAGCGACGAGAAGGAAAGAGAGAAGGAAAGAAAAAACGTCTCAGTTTCGCGATTCGAAGGTACAATTGGTGTAAAGGTGGATTCTTTGATGGTCTCGCAAGTGATGTCGATGCTTGAATCGTTTCTTACACCAGGCGCACTGAAATCTCGGCCCGACGCCGCACTCGAGCCGCAAATGCCTCGTCAAGTTGCACTTGTGGGAATAAGTACGACCGCATTTTCGACAGAGAAACGGTGGCCCCTCCTCCAAATCCTTTAGCATCTTCCAAACTGCAACATCGTTTGAAGGATTCGGTGAAACAATTTGTTGTACGTTCGATGCAACGAAAAGGAAGAACGACGAAAGAAGAAGAAGAAGCGTGTAACAGCAAAATAATGTTAACGATCAAAAGTAATGGCACGCTTCGAATTTTTGGTAATTATTCGTAAAATAATAACGTGTCGTAAATAGAAAATACATATTTATTTCTGTTGCTGTACAATCGTAAATATATGCGTCTTTTTTCGGTTTTCTTTTCCCGCGAACGCTAACGATTTCGAAAAACGTAGCTCGTTTGTCCTACGTAGAAAAGAAGCGGGCGATAACGCGGTCTCTTACAAAATTCTCTTACAAAGACAACGAATATCTTCGCTCTCAATGTTTCTGATGCGTTCTCATATGCAAGACCAGGTTGTGCTTGTGTTTCGATTTCTTGTGGCATACGGGACATTCGAATTGCGGCTCGACCCCGCACTCGAACCTCATGTGCCTGCTCAACGAATGGGGCCTGGTGTACGCGTTTCCGCAACGGGGGCAAGAGTATCTGGAAGAATCGCGAATGCTCGCGGTGATCGGCCGCTTCCCAGCCAACGACGACGTCTCGCTCGCTTTACTCTTGGCCGCGTCCTCCTCGCCGCGAACGCGCTCGTTGCCGGTACGCTGCTGCGTTTTCCCGGGACAATCGGCTTCGGGAGTCGCGTTCTCGAAGGCCATTTGATGATTTTCCGCCATCAATCGAAGATACAGCGTCTGATATTGATAGTACCGTTCGATCGCTGCACCTGACGAGTACTTCGGCTCTAAAAAATAGACAAGGTAATCAGTATCGTGATTCCGCGACGGGTCTCTCGGATCGGACGATCGATCGAGCGACCATCGCGGGAACGTGGACTTACACAGAACACGGACACATTTAACCGATCACCATGAAAGCATTCTCGAGGGCCGTTTCGACGCGAACGACGTCGCGCCGAAACAACGCACCGATTCGTGTCTTCGGTTTCCCGTTAGCTTTCTCGTTAGCTCTCTCGTTAGCTCTCTCGTTAGCTTTCTCGTTCTTCCGCCGGACGATTCGCGTACGGGTTAAGATAAACGAGTAGTTTTCGACAGCGAGTGTTATAGACACGTTTACGAGCACCACATTGACAAGCCGTTAGATATTAAGTTGCGCTCGAGTTATGTTCTCGTAGAAGCAGCATCTATCCGATCGCAACGCGTACGTAGTCATTCATTGAGTCGACAATTTTTCTTAATGATTCGTTTTATTCGGTAAAAAGATGAGCGAGGTTTTTCGTTCTGGTACATTGTTCGGTCGGTTGGTCGCGACGACTCGAAAATTTCCTAAATTACAAACGTACAAACCGGTCGGGACGATTCGGTTATCAGAAAATAGAAGGATCACCGTCATTCGCGTACATTTAGCCGGCAACGTTTACACGGTTAGGTTAGGTAGGCGTACAGAAGAATCGCAAGCTTTCGTATTTACAATTCGATCGATCTCCGTCGATCGAGATCGAGACCGTTCCCGAGGTCCGAACGTCGACGATACACAGCGTACAATTAATTCCGTCGAAACGAAGAAACGAAGAAACGCGCGTTTACAGCGAACATCTATCGGTACGCGACGGAACGATCGATCGACGGATACATTTGCTAGAGTAAAACAGTCATTTTTTAACGATGTTTCGGAAGTTTATGTCGGCCTTGGTAATGTTCGTTCAATTTATACTGGTGATAGAACTTTTTCGGGCACAGTTTGCAGCAAAACTTTTTCTCTTTGTTACCGCACTCGACCCTTTGATGCCTCAACAAACTGTCCCTCCACTTGTACCTCTTTCCGCAACCGAAACAAATGTTGATCAAAGATCCGTCTTGCCGCGAATACTTGGCGTCCGCTTGTTGCGAAAGATTCGCGTTGCCGTAAAGTTGAAACCCCGATGACAAACCGTAGCCCAGCTGCAACGACGAGAAATCTGCAATTAAAGAAACAAAAGAAACCGCTTAGGAACTGTTCTCTTCGCTTCTCTTCTCGACGAGAGATTTTAATCGATATCGATCGCAATCAATTACGCGACAAGTCTTCAAAATACATCGTCTTTTATTTCTCGTCCGACTTTACAATCGTCTCGTTGAAACATTATATTTAAGAACGGCAAAAAACATCGAAATCTCGAAAGCGCGTGTTCGATCGAAACCGTTTTTCTTCCCCGCAAACGCGAATCGGTGCCTTGGAACGTCGTTACCTTCTTCGAAAGAATAATCTCGCGGATTTCGAAGCGCGTCGAAAAATTTTTACGGCGAGAACGCGTCACCGAGACGAGCTAGAAGTTAGAAGGTGACGTTGTCCGAAGGCGTCGAAACCGATTCCTTCTCGCAAGCCAGTCTCTGATGCCTTCTCAACGTGTCCAACCTCTTGTAACCTCTGCCGCACTGCGAGCAATAAAACTTTTGTCGATGAAACCATTCGGTTTCGCCCTGCAAATTCTCCCAGAACGAGTCGCATTCCGTTTGATGCCGCTTCAAGCTGTATATTCGCGTGTAACTTCTGTCGCAGCCTTCGCAGCGAAACTGCTGATGAGATTTCAAGCTTTTGCGAAGCACGCCCGTCTCCACGGAATTCATCAGGATGGACGAGTCGTCGCCGCCGAGCAAATAGTTGATCGGCAGCTGTCCGTGAAACGACGCTTCGCAAATCTTCGACTCCCCCAGTTCCTCCAGCTCCTCCCGAATCGACGCCGCTTTACTTTTCGGCAAGTGCTCGCCTGCAAATACACGTTTCCCCGTTAAATACAACTATCTTTTAACAGAGAGATTCCCTCTCTCTATCCGCGAGCGTACCTTTCGAGGCATGCATTATCGAGCTATCTTTTGCACCGACTTTGCCGATCTTACGCCGAACCAAATCGTTTTTGTTAGAGCGATTAGAAAAGCGGATTATAATCGAGAAGCGATCGCCGCGATACCTCTTCTGCGCTGGAAACTTATTCCTCTAGAAATCATAACAAATCACGTACTAGAAAATCCTTTATTTCGTTATTACTTGTTTGGTACGTCGTTTCGTTACAATTGCTCGTAACGACGGTAACGTTATCGGATCGCGGCAAATTAATCGAGAGAGAGAGAGAGAGATTCGCGGAAGGATATATCGAAAATTCGTTTCGGGAAACGGGGATCATATCGTAGAACGCGTGTTCGCGCGTACACCGACGAAACTTTACTATGGCATCTCCGATTTCGGATAAAGACTCGGATGCGTGGATTTCACGTGCGAGATCATCGACAACCGTTTGGCAAACTTTTTGCCGCAGAAACGACAGAACAGCCCCCCCTTCAGTTTGCAATAATTCTTCTCGTGTCTTCGTAGACTGTCGAGCCTGGAGAAACTCTTGCCGCACTCCTGGCAGATCACCACGGTCTTCGCTGTCCGCCTCCGTTCTCCCGTTTCCGCGAAATTGTAATTGCTGGCCACAAACTCGAACAAGGTTTGCGGCATCTCGTACTCGTTCTGCTCTTTCAGAAACCAATCGGCCAGGTTCGCTCGATTCCCTGCGAAGAATCAACGATTCGCGTTAACAGAGACACACGTACTCGCGTTACGTTCGTGTGGACGTGGTTGGATCGATTGGTCGCAATGGATCGGGAAACAAAACGCATGCACCGGAATACGGTATAGCAGGTGTACACGAGTAATCCACGAATCCGCCCCCTTCTACGCGCAACAGACAAAACGTGTTTCTCTTCGTCAGACATTTATTGTTCGAGACGCTCACAATCCAGCGATAGAAGATAAAAATGCCAGCTTTAACTTATTCTTAGTTTTCGCCTCGACTAGGTAAAATTAGTTTTCTCGCGAGAACGACGATACGGACGCGAGCGAGCGAGGAACGTTTCGTTTTCGATCTATACATGTATGTACCTATGAAGAAAAAGTAAATCGCCGCGTCGCGTTACAACGTTCTTATACCGCGTACAAATACATCGAACAAGGAAAAACGAAATCAAGCGCACGAGCAAACTACGAGATCGCGAATATTTTATGTTTGTCTCTCGACTTAAAAATACGTGTGTCGATCGAAGAGACTAGACGATTCTCTAATTCGTTTCTCCCCGAGCAGTCGATCCGATCGAGGATGCCCGACTCAGGGAGCGCTGTGTCTGGTGTTGAAATGATTCGTCAACTCGTATCTTCGGTAAAACTTCCTCCAGCATATTCTGCAATGGTGCTTCGGCTCTTTTCCGCACTCGAGTCTTTGATGTCGGCGAAGATTCGCCATCCGCGTGTACGCTTTGCCGCATTCTCCGCACATATAGCGTTGCATCGAGTTCGTCTGAGCTGCGTGCGGCGAATGAAGCGTAACCACGTCCGGAAACATTTTCGTATCCTTCGTATCCTGGGCGAATTGAAAAGCGACCAACTCGTTCATCAGCTCGTATCCGTCTGGAATACCAGAAAAATTCGTTACTGCGAATCGATGCGTCACACCTAACCAACGATTCGTGATCAAACGAGCACTACGTGAAGGAACAGAAAACGCGACGGTAACTTTGGTAACGGGCAACGGCCCGTTCCAAACTTCTATCTACCCAATCGAATTCATCGACGATCGCTTTATTGAATCGAGCAACTTTCCAAGAAAAAATACAATTCGTTTGATTTCCTGGGAAATCGTGAGAGCGTACAAAAGAAGAGGGAACACGTCGTCGTCCTTCGTCGACGATCACGGTGGTATTCGAGACGCCGCTCGAAAACTTCGAAAACTTCGAAAACGCGTATCGATCGAAAAGAAAAGAACGTGGTTCTTTTCCTTTCGTTTCGTTCGCTTTACTTTCGTTCGCTAAATCAAGTCCGAGTGATGCGATAGCACGTGTTCTTTCAGTCTGTCTCGTCTATAAAACTTTCTCGCGCAAAACTGGCATTTGTTTCTCGCTTCTTTGTTGCCGCATTGCAATTGATGACGACGAAGGCTGTACATCCAGGTGTACTCCCTGCCGCAAAGAGTACAGGTGAACAGTTGCTGCTGTTGCGGTTGTTGTTGCTGTTGCTGTTGTTGCTGTTGCTGCTTATTGTTAGGATCTTCCGGGCAGTAGGAGAAGTAGTAGGCCTCGTTGAAGTTCCTTTCCTTTAGCAGCATATCGTCCATCGACGCGCTGTGATAATCGTTCGCGCTCCACACGTTCTTCGATAGAAAACCTGTCGAAGTAACACACTGGTGAACTGGTGGCAACAGGTGACAGTGAGGAAATACCTGAAGGTACGGGGAAAAAGTATTTCGAAGAGACGTACTAGCTAAGATGAAGAGAACGAGAGGCAAAGATCGCAAGGGGCGCGTTTCGTCGTGGATCGCGCGCGGCAGCGCAGACAAACCACGTTTCATCGTTAAAATTCGTTTATTTATCAATACATATAAAACAACGGAATACAAAGGGCAGGAAATGCTTTCGTTATCGACGAGAAAAAAAAGCACTGTAACACTGGTACCACTGTAACCGACGAGACGTTAATACATCGTATACGTAATCCCTACGAGCGTTCGTACTGTTCTATTCCGTTTCTCTCTTCGACGACGACGACGACGACGACGACGATGACGCGTCGATAACTCGAATCGATTCGTAAACGCGCGTTTACGAATAAACGTGAATCGTAGTTACGAGCGGGAGAACGGGTATCGGATGGGATGGCGGAAAAATCGAGTTCGGGAATTTGGTGGAAACCGCGGAAAGAAAGAATTCGTCGAGAGAGATACTCGCGTCGATTATATCGTCGAAAGAGGCTGAAAACAGAAACGTCTAGATGCTACTCTCGTTCCTCGGGAAACGAGAGCGGATCGGTGCTCTTCTGAGAGACGTTTTGCAGTTTTCTCTGGCATCCGATGATGTGCGAATTCAAGACGAATCGGTGCTTGAATCTTCGATCGCAAATCGGACAAACCTCGCAAGGTATCACGCCGCATTCGAGTCGTTTGTGACGACTGAGAGACGTGGTAGCTTTATACGTTTTCCCGCATCTGTTGCATATGTATTTTTGATCGTTGTCCTTCGAGTTGGTCCTTCTTCTGGTCGGTTTGTACGGCATCCCTAACAAAGCCATGTGATCCCAGACCGCGTCGCTGTTTTCGTGCGGCTGTTGCGCGTCCTGCGTCAGCAACATCGTCGCCAGAAGCCCTGAAACGAGAGAATTCGTTCGTTAGACGCCTGCGTCTCGGCTGCGCGCGTAATCGGCGTGTGGCGTCGTTAAGTCCTCGAGGGAGGACGAAAGGGGAATTTTCTTTGTCTCGGAGAAAAGTGTCTCCGATAAAGAGGCCGTGGACTCTCGGAACGAAGTCGACGATCGAAGACGAAGAAAAGAAAAATTAAAAGAGCGAGAGCAAGCTGAAAGAGAAATTGTTATTGAAAGTCGAGACGGGTCGAAGCGCAGCGAATAGGAGAATGCGCGCACGGAGCGTTCGTGGAGCGATGGAACATAGTAAACGATATCGTTTTTCTCACAGGAAAAGGTGTATATTTATTGCATCGTGTAAAACCCGTACACAGCTTGTGCCTTCGCATCGGTGGTAAGCTCTCTATCTATCGACGGAGCTGTGTGCCGTCGTCTTCGTCGTTTCGTTCTAAACACGTGTCACGTAGAAAAAGATTTCGCCTCTGATCGCTTTCGAACGATCCGTGGTAATTTCACGATTTCGCGGATCGAATCGCGTTCGAGTCCCTAACAGCGATCATCTCGCTCGAGTCGAGTTCGAATCTTTTGCTATTCCGTTTGTACGATAAGCAGGATTAAAGTTCTGTTCGCGAGAACGCGTCTAGTTCGACGAGAGAATACGATTTCATATGGTTCCGTAGTATTCTCGTTTTCTTCTGCACGAGGCCAGATGATGCGTCAACTTGAACCTGTGCATGAACTTCTTGCCACAAATCGGACAGCTCTGTCTCGGTTCGACCCCGCACTCGAGCCTCTGATGCCTTCTCAGCGACGTTTCCAACTGATAACCTTTTCCGCACCTGGTACACTTGTGAATCACCGGCCTCCTCTTGTACTGCAGGTTTTCGATGTTCTTCACCGTGAGCCTCGGCACTGGAAAACAGAGCAGAAACGAAAGATCGGTCAGTAAGGGGGACAGGATCGTCCGAGAACGAGAACGGCGAAAGCCAAACGTTACGCTCGACTCGGCAGCTCCCAGATTTCACGGCCGTCCGAGAAAGGACACGCTACAGCTTTCCGCGATTCTCTACGAACAAGAATTTCGATAACGCACCGCGATTAAAAACGTTCGAGAGTCCTTACCCTTTCTTCCTTTCCGGCCGTTCCACGGATCGTTTCGCGGAAAAGTCGTAGAAAACGTCAACATTTTCAGTACGTAATACGTAACTTTTATTTCCTAAAAATAAGTAACATCGTCGATTCGACGTTCCTCTCGATTTCCACGCAGCGTAACGAAAGTGTTCTCTCGGAAATCGTGTCTCGAACTTTTCGGGGAAACGGGCAAAAGACAACGGGAGTACAAACGATCGATCACGATTTCTCGATGAACGCGGTCTATCGATTCGATTCAACGACCGCAAAATGCCGAACGAACGAACGAACGGTGACTAGCTAATTAATCGATGCGTTCGGTCGGTCATATGTTCAGATAATGTATCAGTCTAGCGTGCGACTGCCAACGGTGTTTGTGCTTGAACTTCCTGCCGCAAATCGGACACTCGAAAGTCGGGTCCTTGCCGCACTCGACTCGAAGATGTTTCTTCAACGAGTCTCTCCACATGTATTGCTTGCCGCACCGGTAACACCACCATAATTTCTTCGGGGTGGCTGCAAAGAAAAATCGACAAATTATTTTCACGGTCTTTTTCCCTTTTTCCATTATCTTTTTTTTATCTTTATTTTTTCTTTTTTTAAGTGAAGCTGCTTCAGGCACGCCACGTTTCGCACAAAGAAAAAAAAATAAAAACTAAAAGCTATGCGTGGGTAACGCGACATTTTGACGGCAACCGTGATTTCGAGGCGACGCGTTTCGATTATTATCGACGAAAAGTATACGCAAACAATGATCCTTTCTAGACGCTAACGCGTTTCGATTCGCGTTCGAAAGCGATCCAAAAAATAGGTAGTTACGTAGAACGCGAGATGCGGCCTTCTCTACGTACAACCGTTCGCGTTCGAACGATAAACATTTGAGAAACAGTGTGTCTTTTCTTGTCAACGAAAGTTTTATTGGCATGCTAGCGTGTTTCGGTGTCGTCGATCGACGAGAAGTCGACGGTGCGGTCTCGGAGACGGCTCGGCAGGAAAGGATGCTCGTTACAAATTAATACGATGCATGCACTTTGCGTGAGATTGCCAACGATGTTTGTGCTTGAACTTTCGGCCGCAAATCGGACACTTGAACGTGGGTTCCTTGCCGCATTCCACTCGTATGTGATTCTTCAAGGACGCGCGCCATTGATACTGTCTGCCGCATTGAAAGCACGTCCACACCTTCTGCAAGTAAGCTGCAAAAGAACAAGCGTATCGCGTTAAGTCGTCGTTTCGAGTTTTCTCTTATCGCGGGTCGATTCGTCTACTATCGTTTACTATCGTTTCCCGCGCGTTGCAACGATAGCGCGAAAGGTGAAACATGCCGAGACGTTTTGAAACTCGTCAAGGAAACTTTTATTCGTTCTCTTAAACAGTTTTGCGTACAATCAGCTGGAAGCCCTCCTCCTTCTCTTCCCTGTCCCCGGACGTAGGAAATGCGTATTGAAATAACGAATCGAAAATAGATAAAATCTTTATTGTAGCAAAGTCGCGTTACGATCTCGTCCCGTGGAAACGCGCTCGCGTACCGTTCGCGTTCTCCTCGAAACAACCTGGTCGATAGAAAACGCGGAGAAAATTCTAGGACAGCGTCATCATCGATATTTTCGTCTGTGCAAATTCGACGTGAGATGCGATTGCAGTCTATGCTTGTATTTGAACATCTTCCCGCAAAGAACGCAGTTGAATTTCGGCTCCTTTCCGCAGAGACGAAGATGCGTGTACATGGAAGATTTTCTGGAGTAGGTCTTGCCGCACACCCTGCACGGGTAAACCGTTTCTCGGGTAGTCTCACCTGAAACATAAATCACCGATGACGCATGGATGTCTGGAGAACTGGAGAAGACGTAGGTTCGGTCGTCGCGTTAAAGACCGAGTTACAATTACCGCTAGCGGCAGATCGTACGCTTTCGAGCGTCGACTTTCGGCTAATCGAGAACGAGATACTAAAAGATTCGGCCGGTGTCGTAGAAATTTCGTTCGACAACGGGGGACACACCATCTCGAAGAAAGCGAATTCTTTCTTCAAGCTGAGAAAAACACTCCAACAACATTTTCTTCGACGTTTATTACTCATTCTTCGTTACTCTCGTGATCCGCGATCACCGAAATCGATAAAATAGCAATCGAAGCGTTGCTCGATACATCGATCGAATCCTGTTCGAGTCGAATCGCAAAAATGAAAGTAACAATTTTGTACCGAATGCGCGATAGTCGACGTTTCGATCGGTCGAACGGCTCGAACGATCACTGATCCACGTAATTGTGAATGGATTTGTGATGTTTCGTCACGTGGTGCTTGTGTTTGAATCTTCTTCCGCAAATCTTGCACGAAAACCGTGGTTCGATACCGCACTCCATTCGTTTGTGCAAATTCAGCGATTCTCTCCATTTGTACGTTTTGCCGCAGTTGTTACACGGATAGCGAAACGTAAAAATCGGTAAACCTGAAATCACAGAAAGGTACACCTTTATTAACATCACGATTCCAGGTGTCGTCGATTCGACGAACACGCCGGTACTTTCTATTTCGCTTCCGTCGCGCTCGCATCGCAAATATCGCGCGCTAGGTACTTCCGCAGCTTCAACGAGAATGCGCTCAACGAATCGTTTTATTAGCAAATCTTGTCAATATTTACAACGGTTCGAGCGAAAATCGATGCTCGTGGTTTGTGCTTATGTGTAACGAGATTTCGTTGCCCCTCGAGAATCGTTCGAGAATCGTTCGAGAATAGTTCGAGAAAGCGGAGACACGGAAGGGAAGAGGGAAACAAATTGTACGTTTATTGCTCGTCGAAGCACGAGGTCAGCGATCGATCGCGTCGGCGTCGTCTCTTCGAATGCTCTTACTTCGATCTTCTACCGCGGAAGATTTCCGTTTCCACGGATTGCCAACGGTTCTAGCATCTAGACGTACGCGTAGACACGGAGTAGCCGTAGGAAAGGAGGGAAGACACGAGACGCAGCCTTTTCCAGCCTCTATTGAACGGTCTTGTCGTTCGAGACGACCCAACGGTGAACGTTGACCAAGTGTTTCTTCAACATCCATTTGTGGCGAATCTTTGCTCCGCAAACGGGACAACGGTGTTGCGGCTCCTTTCCGCACTCTTCTCTCTCGTGTCTGACCAAAGACTGCATCCACCTGTACTCCTTGCCGCAGCTCGAGCAGAAGTGTCTTCCGAGTCTCTTGTAATAGTCTGAACCGCAATAAGCTGAAAGAACAACGGAGCTTCTGTAATTGCGTTCAAATTCCTCGGGCAAGCGGTTTCGTAGCGTTCGCGATCGCAATAATTCAAAACGCTTTGATTGTTGTCTGGTGAAAACGCTTTATTCAAATTCCGAACCGTTCTCCTTCTCGAAACGGTCGGTGGAATAATCGTTGTTCGCTGAAAACATTCGATTCGAACAGAGTGTGATCTCGTCGAAGGTATTTCGGACGTTCGGCGCAACGCCGGATTTTATCGGAAAATAACGCTTTTCTCTTCAAAATTCCACCGCGCGTTTTACTCGACGTTCGTTTCGCTCGATGTCATTCGAATACGACACGTTCGCATACAGGAACCAACGAATCGACGGTACACGCGCTCTATTTACATCTCGATTACGCGCGCGTAGTTACAGTTGCCGCGTGTACAGTGGATTATACATCGTGTCCGCATAAAAACGGCAAAGAAGTACGCTAAAAAAAGTAGGAAAATATCGAGTGACGGCAAGAATACTGGAATATCGGTCGGTCGCTTTGCGCGGACACCTAATTATTCGACGGGCGAAATACGCTGTTTCGAGATTCCGTAAAAAAACACGAGGCGATCGAAAAATCGGCGTAAATATCGTTAAGTCTATCCCGCGTCAAGACGTTTCACGTTCTTGGCGAAATAACGACGTCAGTCTTATGAGCGTTTAACGAGTCATCGAATCTCGTGTGTCGGTGCTCGAGTATTCAGCGATCGTCTAATCAACTAATCTAGATAATACCATGGTAGAAATACGAAAATATAAGGTGGTGGTGCACGGCGACGTTCTCGATCGACGAACGATCGAAGCGGAAAAATCGTTGACGGAATGTTCGAAAAGTTCGGTAGAAAAAAACGGTGGCTCGAAAAAACGTTATCGAAGAGAGTTCGAAAAGCGATATTGTCGAGAACGCTCTTTGCCTTCGAGTTCGCTTTACTCGAGCTTGTGAACGTTGTTCTCGTGACGCAACAAGTAGTCTCTGCGTTTGAACTTTCTGCCGCAGAGGGTACACTTGTGCCTGGGTAGTTTTCCGCAGCCTTCCCGTAGGTGTCTCGTCAACGAATCGGTCCACGTGTACCGTTTCCCGCACTTGTAACAGGTGAAAGGAGCATCGTAATTAACGCGATTGTGGTCCCTCTTCGATTCTGAAACAGATCACAAAGAGAACGGTGATCAGACAAACGGCAGTTTTCGTTCGAGCACGACACAACCTTCGTCGCTCGCGTTTAGCCGACAAACGATAGGACGTCCATGCGCGATCGCGCCGTTTCGATGGCGACTCCTTTCGAAGAACGTTCGAGGAACGCGAAGCGAACGTTTGCGCAGCTTGGTACGCGAAAGGCCAGGGGAGGAATCGAGAAAGGAGAAATATCGTGAAAATAATCAATACCTCTCTTTATTGATTACAGCGCGTAAACCGTACGACACCGACGACACGCGGATACCTTCGTCCCTTTTAACAACGCGCGAATTCGCCCTATCCCGACACGCGATTCGGCTTTAACGCGTTAATCGTCTCCATAGGCGACGCGACGCGACGCGATCGGTTCAGTGAAATCGTTTCAGATGGGAGGTCAACAGTTGTTTGTGACGAAACTTTCTGCCGCATACGGAACACGCGTATTTCGGCTCCACTCCGCACTCGTACTTCAAATGTTTGTTCAGAGAATCCCGCCAACGGTACTGTCTTCCGCAGTTCTTGCACTTTGCTTTCTGCTGTTTGCCGCACTCTTCCCGCAGGTGGCGATGATACGACGACTTCCAGGAGTAGCTTTTACCGCAGACGTTGCATCGGTAGAAGGTTGCACCACCGTCCGCGGTGGTCGTGGCCGTGTCCGCGATGCTCCGTCCCGTGGCCGGTTGCCAGCCTGAAACCGTAAGTCGTTGGTCAGACAACGGTGAAACCGGCTCATCGCCGTGTTAGTGCCTATAGTAATAGGTACTACCTTCCGAATCTCCTGCGTTTTCAACTTTTCCATTCCCGACGTCTCTCGCCTACTACCGTTTCGAATCGTGTTCGCAACAACGGAGTTTTCGTACGCGACTAACGATATCGCGGCATCGAACAGAGCTGACACGATTAGGGCTGCTTCTATCGAGGGGTGTCGAGATCAAGGGCAAGATGATCGCGATGCGTAAATCATCGTATATTCAGCGGTATATACAAACATTTGCATTGAATTTTATTTTTCTGCGGTATGTACAAAGTTAGGTCTGTTACCGTCCGTTTCTGTTTTTTTTCGACGCGAACAAAAACTTTTTCGAAAGGCAGGTTCGCGTGTCAGGCAAAATTTATCGTTCGCTCCACCATCGAGCGTCGTTCTCGTTCTCGTTCGTTACTCGATCGATTTCGAGCAATTTCTCCGGCTGGACAAATCCCGGCTCGGCTGAAATCAAAACACGATTAATTGAACGAACGTTACGAAACCGATGTCCCCGCGCGACGCGTTTCACGAATAGCGAGCGATCGCGTCTTCGAGAATGCTTCGTCTTTTCCCCTGTTTCTTTCTTGAAATTTCGCTAACGCTTGGCAAAGTCGACGACGACGACGACGACGACGACGACGACGACGACGACGACGACGACGACATTGACGAAGATGGTCTTCGACGATTGCATGGTCGCCGCGTTGGCTGTTTCTACGGTCCTAGAAGGAAAACTCGACCGTGAATGGTCGAATTGTGACGCTGGAAGTTGGCCTTCTGCTTGAACCCCTTCTCGCAGATGCTGCAGATATATTGAGGAGGCTTGCCGCATTCGTCGCGGAGATGACGCTTCAGGCTGCCTTTGTTTCTGTACGATTTACCGCACTTGAAGCAAGGAAACGGCTTCGGCAAGAAATCTGGGATCCGTGGCAACGAATAACTGCTCCTCGAGCAATCACCTGCAATTTAGAGGTCGAAAGGCTTCGATTATTCGATCTAATCACGTGTAAACCGAAGGAGAGGCGCGCACGCACTCCTGTATAAAATCGATCTTCGATGATGTCGGTTAATCGTTCTACCGATTCCCTCGTGCTTCCGCGCGATACTCGATCGATGGAACGCGTACGTAATATGTATGCTCGTGAACAAAGTCTACGTGTGAATATAGGAATACGAAAGACGGTGCAGCAGCTCGAGAACCGAGGTAGCGACCGACGCGTTTCGAGTACGAGGGAATTAAAGCTCTCTATTGAAAAGCGACAGACTCTCCCTTTCACGCACAGATACGCGCACACTTTCGCTCTGTCCGATTCTTACTCGGTCGATCTTCCGACGAAGCATTCGCTTGCTCATCTTCGGGTGACGATCGGGAAGTGAAATGAATGACAAGACATCGCCGGTAACCTTCTGCGTCCTCTATCGGCACAAGCTTTATTTACGAGCCATTTTTACTCGAGGCGCGGTTGTCGAAACGCGACGCGATGCAACGCAACGCAACGAAACAAGCAAAACTCCGCGGAAAACGATCGGAACGAGTCCTCTCGCTTTTCTCCTTCGCTCCCGAGATCACGCTAAAGCTACGAACGTTTGCGACGCGTCGTTCGAAGCCTTCATCTTCCGGACGATGTATCTTCTCGCGGCTGTAATATCTTCCGGCGTAGTCGCAACAGAGTAATCTTCGATGGACGTGCGTTTTCTCGATTCCAGCCTCGCATTTTCTTCTCTGTAATATCGAAAGAAAAGAAACGATCAGTCGATGGATTCGAAATTCCTCGTGAAAAGCGCGTCGTCCGCGTGTTTCGTGTTCTTAAAGTAGATCGATCCTTAAGGTATAAGCTCGACTCGGAGGAAACTCGAAACGATCGATGAATGAAGAAAAGTGGCGGAAATTAAAAAATCTCTTACCCGCGAGTTCTCGTCGGTGAACGAACCTTTCGTTCAAGTTTCTCGAACGAATTACGCGGCGGAAAGAACGCGATCAACGCGATACCCGCGAGTAGAATCGGCTCAGAGTTCCGGGTCGAATCGTCGACGTCCAGAGGCGGAGGCTAAAAAATCCAGAAAGGAAGCAACGTCAGTGAGCGAAGCAAAGTCGGATAAACGATCGCTCGATCGACGGCGAATCCTCGATCGCGGACACGGCTTCCACCTGATCCCTTTCGGTTACCTGCGAAAACGCGAACGTTCCTATTTCTCAAAATTACCACGTCGCTGCTCGTTCGAGATCTGAAAACGAAACGCACACGAGATTAGATTGAATGTTCGTTCGCGCGGGCTCCTCTCGAAGCGTCGACTTTAAAATCACGATCGATCGAAGGCGTTTGAAAAATTCAATCTTGTCGTTTATTCGTTCAGACGTTTGTACATCGTATCGAGGCGTAAAAAAAATCGTGAGACGTCTTTGGGAGCAAGTACGAAACGGAAGACGATGACAGTCGCGGATCGTCGAAACTCGTTTCTCTCGATGGATCGAAAGCGACGATACATCCGGTCGGAGGAAAATAGCGCGCGATTCGATTCGGCGAACGAGGACGCGGAGGTGGGCTAGCAATTGGGAAAATTAGAAAGGTCCATGCTTAGTGGGTCTTTCAGTCGACAGCTTTTCAAGTGTTGCGTCACGTGATGCTTGTGCTTGAACATTTTCCCGCACTGAGGACACGGAACGTTCGGCATTTTTCCGCACTCGTACTTGAGATGCCGATCGAGGGAACTCTTTTGACTGTACACCTTGCCGCAGTTACACACGTATTTCTTCGAGTTGTTGACGGGGAACGAGGCCAGGTCTACGTAGTTGTCGAACGGGAATCTCGGATTCTTCGCGTAAAGCAGACCCTCCTTGTCGTCTGAAATCAGAAACAACACGCCTTTCGTTAACCACTCTAGATCCCACGGAAGCGATCCTATCGTCCGCGTTTCGCCACTGCGCATCGTCTAAAACGCGCATCGTCTTCTCTCTCCTCTTCTAACGGGCTTTCTACTTATTTACAAGACTTAATTGCCGTCGCTTCGTTACGGCAAACGTACGGGGGTACATTTAGTTCGTTTTCGACGATTTTATTGCGAAACTATTTCGAGGTTTGTCGCTGGAAACATCGCAAATATTCGATACAGTACAGGGTCGCGAATCGAACGCAGCGATCGACGACGAGCGCAACGAAATAAGAAAGAAACGATTCGCCGTGAACACAGTCTCCTTTCGAACGATGCAACTTTCTTTCTTCGCGTGGCGTACCCACAAGTTCAATTTGCCGGTGTTATAGGTGCATCGTTGGCGGGGTCGTACTCCGCGTCACGGACTGCAGACGTCGACGAATTCGATGCCCGCGATGGCACGCGAGACGATCTGAAAAAGAAAAAGCGGAACACGTGTCAGTACGAAGGGAGCGAACGGGCTCGACCGTTTCTTCTTCGCGTCGAACTAAAATCCAACAAACGACGATATACATATGTATAATAGATTCGATAGAATACATCGTTTCTGAATAATTAAATCGAATTCTTTATTGTTCGTCGAGTATCTTCGCTAACACAATGGTTACCAGTGAGACACGCACGCGACGATAATCTCGTTCGAATTCGCAGGAAACGAAAAAGAAAACTTATAAATCGTACATCGTAAAGAATATATCGTACATTTATAAGATGTCGTGTACGTAACGCGCGACTCTCGTCGAAATCGTGTGGTCGTTGATCGTGTACCGTACTCTCGTCGCTCTAACAACGTTTCGCGCGTATCCACTAGTCGCTAGCTGTTGTCACCGTTTCTTCCGGACCCCTTCTCGTACACGCGGACAAGAAAACGGAAACAATCGAACGCTTACGTGCTAATTATTATCATCATCGATCTCCGGAAAAGTAACATCTTTTTCTCGGAACGATTTCGCGCCCTTTCACGAACCTCTCGAGGATCGGTCGCGTTTGCGCGTAAAATGGCCTTGAAAATAATTTCTATAAGCGTCTCGTTCGATTCGCTGGCATTTGGCCTCGCCTATTCGCTAATCGTCGATGGAAGCGCGCCGATCGAAAAAGGATCTTCATCGGATTTATTCGGTAGACGATCTTCTCTTCGCGAAAAGTAAATCGTAACTTCCACTCGTACGACTAGTCGGTGAAAGACATTGTTTGGCACGAAATTATTCTCTCTCTCTCTCTCTCTCTCTCTCTCTCTCTCTCTCTCTCTCTCTCTTTCTCTCGCACACGTACACACTCTCACCTATTAAACTATCTAATGCGTATTCTAATTTAAAATCTATTTTGGATTTCTCTTTGGGATTCTTTATCGAGAGACTAGGATCGCGAAACGGGCGCGATCATCTTGGCAAATATATTCGATGAAATCTTTCCTCCTAAATCAACGTATACCTCTCGCCTTCTACGAGTTTTTCGTTTGTTTTCTTAATCAGTCTTTACGCTTCTGTTTTTCCTTACGCGTTGCATTTCTTTATTTATTCGCGTGCAAAAATTTGCGCGTTAACGGAAGTTTTACCGAAATTATCCTGGAAGACGCACGTTTTGCCCCCTTCGCGTTGACGAAAACGTCGCGGGACTAATTCTACGGTTCGTTCGGCTGTCGGCGTGAAAGAAACGACAAATTTCTGCGCGTTCGCGGCTCTTGGAATTCTGCCGCGAAAACGGAAGAAAAACGCGATAGCGTGTCGTCGACGACGATAACGATAACGACAACGATAACGATAACAATAACGATAACGACAACGACAACGATAACGGTAACGATTCGCGATGCGAACGCTAGCGTTCTTCCGATCACGGTTTAGGCACATGGAGTGTTCATAAAAAATGACATCGAACTGTGTTTGTTGCGCGCTGAAAGGCTCGCGAAGAAACGAAAGAAGTTCCGGCATCGTAACGCGAGCATTCGACGTTTTCGAGATCAACGCGGAAGCTGAGAGGTTCGCACGCGGATGTCGTTTTCGCGGCGGGTAGCGATCGTGCGGCGATCGCGGAGGTCGAAGAAGGAAAGCGTCGGCGATATTCGTACGATTTCTTCGATCGTGAATCGATCGCGATTTCGCACGAGACACGGACGAACGAGGTTAAGTCGAACGAGAGAGAACGAGTCTAGACGTAGCTTAGATTTACGATCGAACGATTCGTAACGATTAAGAGAGAGACTACGGGTAGATGGTTAGAGAGGTAAAACTTACCTCGCGAGCGAGTAAGCTCGGAAAAGGGGAAAGAACCTCTGGCGCGCGTTCGCGCGGAGGGGTAACGCGACGGACAGAAGAAGAACCGGGACAGGAAAGACAACGGAAGCGAAAAGTTCTAACTCTAAGAGAATAAATACGAGATTCAATGCCTCCGTCGTATCGTCGATACGCTTCTTCTCTCGTTTACCATTGGCCGGTTCACGGAATCGTGATCGAACATCGATTTGACTAGAATCTTGTTTTGGAATAATCCTTCGTCGAGTCTTTGGTCCTTGATCGAGGATTTTCTCGAATTCGTTGGGTCTCGAAGGAAGCTCTTTTAACGCGCGAAACGACCGCGAGGATCGATCGTATCGTCCTCGTTGCTGAAAACGCGCGATCGCGAAACGTTTCTTCTTCCTCTTCTTCTTCTTTCGTTCTCGTTTCGTTTTTCTCGTTCGAGTCGCTCCAAGCTTTCCAACGATCGCGAAGCGTGTTTTATTCGTACGTTACTAAATTGCTAATATTATCACAGAGATCCTCGTGCGATAAACGTTCGATTCGATCGATTCGTCGGTGACCGGCCAAACTACGTGGAAACACGCGTTTCCGTTTCCACCGTAACGCCTACGTCTTTATATAATTTACGACGTATCCTTAAACTTATTATTATATAATATATGTATGTATAATATTCTATATACAATACAATATATATATATATATACTTTTTTTGATTTAAATAGATTCTCTATCTCGACTATTAACCTATATTAGGTAAGAGCCCGCTTTAGGCCCGTCCGTAAAGTAGACGGCTCTAAACGGAACGAGAAGAATCGACGCGAAGTCGTCGAACGGATCGGAACGAAATTCGTTCGATCGCTTCGCAGATTCTCAGACTAATGCAACTTGGACAAAAATAACGTAACTTTGATCGCGCGCGATCGCGTCGACGAATACGACGACGATCGAGAACGACTTTCGCGCTTTCCTTATCGAGAAAAAAGAAAAAAAAAGGCATCTACTACGTGCACGATCGTGTTCGCTCGATCGGAATCGTCGAAGCGCCGCGCGAAACTCGACAAAATTATATCGACGAATCCGTTTGACTAGAATTTTCCAACGATACTTAAACGCTACGCTACGCTAGAGAGCTAGAATCGGGATATCATTAGCGTCGGAGATTTTTCGTTGCACCGAGAATTTTCTCTCGTCTTTCGATCGTTTCGGTAAATCCACGTCGACTCGATCGTCGCGGCTATCGCTGTTTCCCGTTCGGTAACCACGATCATCGAGTGTGCACCTATTTTCGAATCGAACAACGAACAACGGAATTTCTGGCGCCGTTTGAGAACGTCGTCCATTTCGCGATAGGTCGCGCAGAAATTCTTGCTTTCCCTTATAATTAGTAGAAAAATAATTGGGCAATTTGATAATCTGTCAGAGGCTCGAAGAACATCCGGGAAAGTATCTTCCTCTCGGCCGACCGATCATCGACCGGAACAGACCTCTCCCGACACTCTTCTCGTCGAGCCTCTCTAAAATATTCAACAATACCTTTTTCGTTTGTTTCGCTTTGTTTTACGCTACATTCGTCAAACGGGATCCAACAACGGCTTCGTGCCACGGCGAAGACGCTAATTCCTCTACTTCGACGACAGGCAGCTACGAAACCGTCTTTTCGCGTTCGCTCTATTATTCTATCGTCGGATACGAAGCGAATTCTCCTCGAGTCGTACGACGGAAACGTATTGTCACTTGTGTGTGCGGCTGTTTCGACCTACGTCAACCAGGAACACGTATTTGCCGTTACCGTTCGGATAGTTGCCGGTATTACAACGAGCGGTCGAGAAAACGAAGGGAAGATCGTAGGGGAACCGTTGGATCGTCGACGATCGAGAAGCAAGGAAGAGGGGACGAGGAGACGAAAAGGAAAGTGAAGAGAAATAAAGAAAAGATAGGACCGTTCGGCGACGGACAAAGAGAAAAGCAAGTGGTCGCGAACGTTCGCGACGATCTAAGATAACGAGGATTTCTTAGATTCGACGTTCCTACGAGGAAGGGTGGTGGTCGTTCGTGCCGCGAGCTGATTTCAGGCCCTTTGATTAACGGTGGCGGCGGTGCTGGCGATGCTGCCGGTGCCCGAAGCGCCGCTGCCCGAAACCGAACTGCCCTGCGACGATTGCGGGGCCACGTGCCGATGATTGATGTGCGCCTTCAAATTTCTCTCGTATTTAGAGCTGAACGCGCAGTGCGGGCAGTTGAAAGACGGCGCCTTGCCGCACTCGTACAGCAAGTGCCTCTTCAGTATGTACGCGTTCTTGTAACTTTTGCCGCAGCGCGAGCAATTGTGTCGTCGATCCAGTCCCGATACGGACACGGATACGTTGCTCGATCTATTGTTATTGTTGCTGCTGCTGTTATTGTTGTTGTTGTTTCTGCTGGTATGACGAGAAGAACAGTGAAGCCTCGCGCGTCTTTGAGGCGTCAGCGGCGCCGGCACGTCGTTCGCGGATTGCCGCGAACCGCGCCTGCTTCCATCCAAGTTCCAGCCTAGGCTCGCGAAGAAACCTGAAAACAATCGAAACAGAGGTTTCGACGGGACGATTAGTCGTTGCGTTCTTTTCGTAAACGCGTCGATCGTTCTTTACACGATTGCTCTTTACAACGGCGCGGGCCATGCGATAAAAAGAAAAACATTCAAGTTCTCAAGCTTAGCAACAACGAGCATGTCAAGGGGAAGGAGGATCAACGAAGGGGCTCATTCGGACGTTCTACTCGCGGAGAATCTCCTCGCGAGTTCTTCCCTCGCAAAGGAGATTCTCGAGGGACTCGTGAATTTTCTCGAGATGACTTTACGGCTATGAGCGATCGTTGATGATGTTTCGCGAGATGCTTCCCCTCTCTTTTATTCCTTTCTCTCTTTCTTTTTTCTTCCTCTCTCTCACTCTCTCTCCCTCTCCCTCCCTCCCTTTCTTTCGTTTTTTCTTTCTTTTTTCGCGGCTAAAGAATGCCGTACATTTTGTTTCTTGATCGGTGACACTCGAACGCGTTGCCGTCGACTCTTCCTTCCTAATGTCTCGTCCGACATTACTCCGTTCGTTTTTCGTGGAACCAACCTGAAATTCAAGCAACGCGACGATTAGTAAAGGCGTCTCTAAATCGACGAGGACAACGTCTGCTGTTGCTCCATTATTTTCACGGACGAACGAGATTCCTTCGCGGTCGTTCGACTGTTGCCCCTCTTTTTCCTTGAAAATCGTCTTCTCGAGCGACGAAACCTGCGAAAAACGAAACCGATTAGTATGCGGAAACAGCGCAAATCCTTTTTTTCTCTTTCAGAGTGTCCACGACATCGCCGTCGATTCGTAATTCACGAGACAGCAGCTGAAAACGGATCGACGAAACCAAGAACGGGAAATTGTACGCAAACTGTTTGCCTTTCTAGACTTTATTTTGCTCTAAATCGAATACAAGGCTCTCTACAAATTGTCAAAAAAAAAAGAAAAAAGGAGGGAAACAAGCATTTTGGAATGTTCGAAAAGTCGAAACGATACGTGTACAAAAAAAAAAAAAAAAATGAAAAAAAGCACAGTGGTGTAGAAAATAGAAAGCGAACGATCGGTTGGTCGACGGAATCGCGTCGCGTTTCTTCTCGACCGTGCGTGGCTCGCGTTGGTCATCGTTTAATCGATCGATATTAATCGTATCCGTTGAAATACTGTCGAGAATCCGAAGAAGAAACGGCGTCGCGCTCGGGCTCCCGACCGATCGCTCTACAAATTTGACAAGCAAGCGACTCTTCTCGCGCGATACGACAAAGCCAATGGAAAAAAAAGAAAAAAAAATCGGCGACGCGTTATTGTGTCACGTCGCGTCTCGTTTTCGTTATCGTTATCGTCGCGAATGGTAAAAGACGCGCGCGGCGTTCGTACGAGCAGTCGCGCGCGCCTTCGTCTACGCGGTTCTTTCGACGTGCGTGCGGATTCGTCGCAAGAGAACAAGCAAAAACATTATCTAGAAAGAATATCGTTATCATCGTAGCGTAATCGTTAATCGTTATTGCGCTCTAAATAATATTAATATAAAATGGAGACAAAAAGATGTAATAATAATAATTCATCGTTCGTTGGCAAATACATGGCGACAAAGAAAGTACGATTACAAATATGTTTTGCGTTCGAGGCGCTGAGGCGGAAGTTATAGTTGCATTAGTTTTTGTCTTTACGTGCTCTTTGTTCTTCCTCTCGCACACGCGTACAATCTTTCACGCGCACTCTTTCTTCTCACACGCACACGCGCGCTCGCATTTTCTCTTCTCTCTCTCACTCACTTTCTCACTTTCTCTCTCTCTCTCTCTCTCTCTCTCTCTATACAGTTCAATAGTGGTGCTTGTACTAATTATAAGAATATCGTACTTAAGCTGGAGCGCGAGATACCCTTCGAGAACGGTGAATTTCATCGGAGGCACTGTATAATACTTTTATGTCGGAGCATCTCGTAACTCGTTGAATGGATGGACGTTCGATGCCCGAAGAGAAACGGCGCTCGGTTTCTCCCTCCGTAAAAGAGGGATAATGCTGTCGATGCTGATGCTGCTGCCTCGAAGGGATCTCCCGCTCCGGTTCTTTTCTAGGCGCGGCTTCGTGCCGCTCGCGGTAAATTCGCTATTATTTATTACAGGTAATTGTACTGTTTTAATGAAACACGAACGAACGAACGAACGAAAGAACTGTGACAATAAAGGAACACGAGTACCGTTCTACTCGTTGCTAGAACGAAACAAAAATAGGGAAAAAACAAGACGGAAAAGGAGGTGATAAATTGAAGAAAAAATAAAACAATAAACGTAAAAATGGGGAGAAACGTGTGTAGGAGTGTAACTAGGAGCTGTAGTTTAAGATAAACACGCGGGAATCACATTGCGGTTATCAGGAGTCGAAGAAAAAAGGAACAATGTAACGCGTAAGGGATGTAGTGGTGGTGGTGGTGGTGGCGGTAGTGGTGGCGGTAGTGGTGGTGGTCACTATGTATATGGATCGACAACGAAGATGAGTACGTCTTAGCGGATACATTGGCAGTATAAAGGCGAGTGATCGAGATTAAATTCTGCTTCGTTCGGCGTAAATAAATAATTTCTAAAAAAATATCACTGGTCTCAAGATGTTCGCCGAGTGCCGTTTACCTAAGCGGTATATATTTTTTCGTATAACATCTTTCGACGAGCTTCTCTTCCTATCCGCGTGGTTTCTGTATCTCGCGGTGCGTTGATTCGCGATCGAAGGAAGAGAATCCTCGTCGAACGTATTAGCTCGATTTGTTCTCTGCGCATGACACTCGGCCAATAATACCGTAGAAATTCGTTCACAGCTGGATGCGCCCAGCGCCTCTTATTTTTCTTTTTTCTCCTTCGACTATCCTAAAATCTAAGTCGTACTGAAGGCACTTAACACAAGGCTCTCTCGGTTCAGAAGCTACTTCTTTCTTTCGGTCACGCGTTTCGCCTCGCGACGCTTTTTTCTCGTTACGCCGTTCCTTTTCCATTATTTTCGTTCCATTTTTCGCACGCGCTGCGCGAAACTACCAACAAAATTGCCTACGAGTCAGCGGTGAAAATTCGTCGACTTGCTTCGCGATCTGTTCTCGCTCTTTCCGTTCTCTCGCCGATCGATTTCCATTTATCTCGCAAAAATTTTTCCTATTCGAAATCGAAAAGTTCCAAACCCAAATTTCGTTTCTAAACACCGAACGTTTCGGTGAACGCATCGCAGTACCTGACTGCGCTTCGAAAATTTCATTCGTAGTACGACTATTCTAGTACGATATAGTACGATATTTTTCAAAAGGAAATCGATACTTTTTCTCTCGCTTTCCCTCCCTCTCTCTTTCTCTCTCTCTCTCTCTCTCTCTCTCTCTCTCTCTCCCTCTCTCTCTCTCTCTATTTCTCTTACTCTCGTACTCTTACTTTTCATACACTCATACCCACGCGGCCACGCACGCATTCTGTTCTTCTCTTCGATAGAAAATACTTTGATTCGTTCTTTCTCCTCGCTTCGCATTCGCGTTCCATCGGATTAGTTTTTCAAACTCGAGAGCCGAATCAGATTCACGGAGCGTTCGTTTAATTAGACTCGGAAAACACTGGACGATCGACGATAAAGATTAACTTGGAATCGTCGCGACGCGAAATAATCCTAAATACAAAGATACGGATAATTCTCTTTTAGACGAGAGCCAGCGATACGAGATCTTCTGTCACACAGAACGTTGTTACGCGACTCGTTTCGCCGGCTTCTCCGTTCGCGAGCGTTCGCGGTGTTCCGAGTTGTAGCAAGTTTTCGACGTTGCCTGTCTATAAGTATCTTCTATATAAATTTCTTTTTTTATCTATCCTCTTAAAAGCTAAAATCCCCGATACGCCAACGGGTTGTTTCGATTGTTTGTTTCTCGAGGGCCACGGGCCTTCTCCTCGTGATCGATTTGTCTCGTTTTATTTTTTTATTTTTTCTCTTTTTTTTTTTCGTCGAAAGCTACCAAACGACTTTCTCTTTTCCATTTTCTTCAAATTTTCTACGATAGAACGCGACGTTTCGTACAACCAAAGGCTGCCTTTCTTTTTACCCATTCGTTCTCGTTCACGCTGAAAAACACTCTTCTCACCAAACGATTAGCATACGTCACTCGTGGCGAAAACAATCTGACTTTTTGAAAAATAGATACACAGCGTGGCCGAAAACCGTTATGTTTACCGATCGAGACACGTATTTACAGCACAAGCAAACGCGAAAGTCGAAGTTTTCGATTAATTCGAGACGCGATCATTCGTTAGATCCTTCGACGATCACTCGATCATCTTTTCTCCCTTCAAAAATCCTGTTTCTTTCGCTCTTTTGTTCCGTCGCTTTATCGTCGCCTAATTATATTCTATAAAACGCGAATGCTCTGCAATCGAATCGTTCTTTGTTTTTTTTTTCAATAATTTTTCATTTTTCTTTTCCTCAAATTCTTCCATTTGATATACGATATATAATAGAAATATAGAACGTTATAGAAAAAATAAAGCGATGTGTACTTTCTAAATTCCTGGATGGCATATGTCTGTCATACTTTTTTTCGCAAATTGCCCTACGTATTCTACCCGCTATCGTATAACTAATCCTCGCCGGAATCGCGTTTTCCATTTACCCTCGTCTTTAAATTACCTTTCGTTCGAAAGTATGTGCCGCGAAATAAAAGAAAAATATCGGTCTTCCGAGAAACCGCACGAGCCCGATAAAGCTTAAGCCTCGGGGCAAAAAGCGATAAAAAAAAAAATGATATAACATAATATCTTTTCTTGTCATTTTTTCCTTTCCTTTTTCCCATATTTTTTTTTCTTTTCGTTGCTAATTTTTACTCGTATCATCTCTTAATAATAAATATATATATATGTATATATTTATAATCGACAAATATCTTTGCGTCGAAGCGCTAAACAATTTCTTAATAAATAGATCTTTTTTCATGATAAACAAAATGATAATAAAATTTCGCAACATCGCAAAAATCTCGTTAAATTTTCAATAAAACGTTGAACGCGACCACGCGAAGTTTCTCTCGAGACCTTAAACTTTAAATTCACCGTTCAAATATCACACACTGTGCGCGCGTTCCAACCGTTCCAAATCGTCGCGAGCAACGAAATACGATCGAAATTTCCTCGTCGTGTCTCGTTTCAAATAATTTCCTCTTTTGCCTTATGCGTATATATATCTTTCTTTTTGTACACCTTTTAATATTTCTTCCCTTCTCCCGACAAATAAAAACCATCGTTTCAGCGCGTCATTTAAAATGTCTAACGATAAAAAACGAAATAATAATAATAATAATAATAATAATAATAATAATAATGAAGATAATAGTAATAATAATAGTAATAATAATATTAATGATAAAAAAAAAAGAAATTATCGACATCACGTTTTGCCTCGCTGTTCTCGAGTCGTCTATGTCTCGATACTTCGAACGCATCGATTTTTGCGATAGCATATTTTGCTTTTTTCATTCGCTTTCGGTTAGAGTTTTATCCCAATCCCAAACCGACACCCAAGATAAACAATATCCAAAGAATTCGCCGTTCGTCTGTCGCGACGCTATCAATTTTGTCGCGACAGCCTCAACAATCGTAAATGTATTATGAGAAACCTAATTAAAAAAACAAAAAAAAAAAAAAAAAGAAAAGAAAGAAAAATGTAAGTAATCGATTATAATAAGCCCAATTATAATTCGTAAGATCGAAGTTAAACCCGGTTATAAGCCACGACGATTAGTAGAAAAATGAATTCGTAAAAAAGCTACCGTTTCATCCTTTCCTTTTACGACGATTCCTTCGTGTACTCGCCCGTATATATTTATATTTATACACGTATATGTATATATACATATATATATACATATAATATTTTTCGTTCCACTTATCTGAAAAATTCTATACCTTTTGTTCTCCGCCTTTTAATCGCGACCTTTCTACGCGTTTCTTCCCATATACGCTCTTTTAAACTGGTTTTCTTCGAAAGTTTGTGAAACCGGCGACGGCGTTTTCGACCCTCCCTCTTTGTCTTTTCCCGCGTTTTATTCTCCGTTTCGACGTTAACTATGATCAACGTTGATTTTACTCGCGAAAACTGTCACGACGACTACAGGTAATAATCTTTAGATTCTCCGGTTCTTTTCTTTCCTAAACGTTTCAAAGGCACATGTAACAAGAACGAATTAATCGTATGCTGATTTCGTAGACGGCCACGCGTTCGAAGGTCCTCGCGAGTCGATTATCGTCGTTGTCGTCTAGGTCGTCTTCTCGGTAAAGAGGATCTCGGCCGATCAGAAAAGACCGAGTTAACGGTCCGAAAACGAACGAGAAAAGAGGGAAAGCGACGATGAAAAGAGAATCGAGGTCCTTCGACGCGTACGATCCTATCGAGTACGGTGGTACCCGATACATAAACTTACCGACGATCGCGCGACAATTTTTAACAGCCCGAAAGAAAATGAGTAAACTATGATTTTCCGTTACCAATAAATTTTCATCGTCCCAAAGATTCTTTCGCGTAACGCGTTTAAAACGGCTACGCGTATACCGGACGATGTAACTACCGATCAGATCGAAGAGGAAATCGGCAAAAGAAAGGCGAAATTTCGAAATTCCTCTTTCGATTCGCGTTAATTTGTAAACTGTTTCGAAAGCGCTCGTTTCTCTTACTAGCTTGTTTCATCCGTCCGCGTCGAACGACCTATCACCGTTCTTTATCACGATCGTTGATTATCACGTATTCGCCCCTGTTATCGACGAGGATTTACCGCGACCACCGCTTCCCTCGGAATTTCTCTCTCACGCAAACTTTCTTTCGCTCACACGCATTCTCTTTCTCTCGTGATTTCACGCGCCTCGTGCTCGCAGCAGTTCGGTTCTCTCCTCTTAATTTTTCAAACGATTAGTCCGGCTTGGCCGACCACGGATTCTCGTACGGATTCTCGTACGGATTCTCGTACGGATTCTCGTACAGATTCTCGTACGGATTCTCGTACGGCGAACGCTAAGGCGTCCCATTCCGTTTACATTCAAGAAAAAAGAAAAAAGAAAGGAATCGTTAAAACCTACGATCTAACTAATATTATATCTTACGTGCCTAATAATCTAGTAATCTCCGTCGATGACGGCGGTCGGTCGTTGGCCGTCGGCGCATGGAAATTGCCGTTTCACTCTCGGACCATTTCTTCGGCATTTCCTCCGACTAATATCGTTTCGCGAACGTTCGAAACCAGCTCCGTTCTCGTTCGTGCGTCGACCGCCGTCACGCATCAAGGCCTCGTAAGGCAGTAATATTATCGATTAACATTACTCAGTAACTATGTATCGAGTCGATCCATAAACGTGTTTAGCGCTAATTCTCGCTCGCTCTCTCTCTCTCTCTCTCTCTCCTCCCTTTCTCTCGCACACACGCACACATTCCCTCTCGTCCGTCTTATCGTCGCTTCTCGCTAACCCCGTTTAGCTCTCCGGCCTACTTCTCGACTTTCTCACCCTCGCACCTTCTCTCTATCGTTCAACCTCTCCAACCGTCACTTTCACCCACCCTTAGGCACCCGATAGTCGATCTTCGTCGTCCCGTCTCTCGCTATTCTCGATCGTTAGTAGCCGTTTGTTCGATTAGCACGCGACCTATCGTACATACGCGTCGACGAACGAGTTCTCGATCGACCGAGCTACCGAATCAAAGGCGGTCAAAGAAAGGGGATCGATATTCGGAAAGAACGGATCCGACAAGTATCCGGATGGCTAGTTATTGCACTCGTACGGAGAAGAATCGATCCTGGCCTGCTTCGCTTTGCCGATGCTTCTCTCCGTTTCAAGAGACGATTAACGTTTGTCGAGACTACTTTTAATTTGTTTTTTTAAGGAGGAACGCGAGCACTCGCTATTTTTCCGAGGCGAAGAATGCTCGAGGAGGCTGCGCGCGAGTCGATCGAGAACTCGGCCGCGGTAAAACGCGGAGCGTGCACGCTCGGTGAGGAAACGAAATAAAATCTATCGCTTCGTTCGCGTCAGACGTTGCGCATACTTACAGTGTACAATATGAATTACGAGTATAGTTTAGTTAGGTTAGCTTGTCTCATAAATATTGTCTACAGTATGGAAAGTCGGGCAGCCGTGACGCGCGTATTTGGCGTAGGAATACGGGACCGGATGCCAGGTACTTGCCGAGCACGGACGCGGTTTCGATCGGAACAAAGAAACTAGTCGAGGAACATCGGCGACGCCGGCGCGTTCTTCGCGATCGAGCGTCTAACCAGGAACAACGACGGAGCTTCGTAGGAAAAAAATAGGCTCGATTCGCGTCGAGGTTTGTTAACGCGCGAGACGATCGCGCGAGAAAGCGGCGCGCGGTAGACTGTAGCCGGTAGCTGTCGAAAAGACGGTGGAAGAACGTTTTCGTAGAAAAAGCGGTTTTTGGAGACGCGCGCGAGAGATTAGGTCGGCGTGCTCGGCAGAAATTTTAGACGGGTCGTCGCATCGGACTGGTCGACGTGCTTCTTCGGTCGCCGGCAGTGAACAAAAGTATCGCGAGGGATCTTAACTCGAGGATCGCTTAATTAAGAAAATCAAAGCATTAATCGTACGCGTTATATAATATAAATATATGTATATACTTAAATGCATCGTATAGGAATCTACTGGTTCGTGTATCTGGCAGTCTGTCGATCACAATGCTGTAGGAATACCACGTGGTATTTCGAATATTCGTATTATTAATTGTACGTGCGAGTACGCGTGTATGTATGTGGGTGAGTATGTATACATGTATGCGTGTACGTACGTATACGTAGTAGTGGAGCGTGTTCGTTGGAGTTTTAAACGAATAAAAAAAGGAAGCGTTAGAGATAAGCAAAAGACCGCTCGACTCGATCGACGACGAACGATCGTGTCGGTGCTTAATACTGTGTACCCTCTCTGGTTCGTTGCTTCTGCAGCGACAAGGAATATAACGAAATGGCTGCCTTTCCCGGGAGAAGAAGGCGAAACGGATTACGGTTTGAGTTCGCTGACGCGAATTCGAATGCTGAATCTCTCGGTCCGGAGGAACCTGGTACGCGCGGGTCGAGTTGGTGCGACGAGAAGCACGCGAACCGGATCGAGGAACGTTCCCGTTACGATATCGTACTCGAGTGATAGTCGTTAGCTTTCCGTGAATTTTGGAAATTGCTTTCCGTCGTGTGATTTTGTTGTCCCCGGTGAGCCACACGCGCACGGCTTTGCCCTTTTAAAAATATGGAACCAGTGTGACCAGAATGGTTGCTATGGAAGAGCTCCGGTTTACCGGACGGTCTTGATCCGACTCGGGGCGAGCCGTTCTAACGCGGACGACTCTCTTTGAGTATACTCGCTATAATAATAATATTAATAATAATAATAATTAATAATAATTAATAATAATAATAATAATAATAATAATATAGTAATAGTAATAGTAATAATAATAGGTGTGTTCGATTCGGGCCTCTCTCGTGGTTCGTTCGAAATCTCTTCTCCCGTTCGTTATCTTCTAGGAATCGTCGAACACATTGGAAATGTTTGTCGCGCGATTGTCCGATCGAGGAGTCCGTTCCTTTCGTGAGCGTACAGTTGCCGCGACCCACGATCCGAACGGAATCCAACGCGGACGCTCGCCTGTATCAGGAACGTTATCGTGATTTGGCTACGAATACGTCGCCCCGAGCGGAAAATTGACGCGTTCTCTCGTTTATACGCGGTACATCTCGTTACGCGAAAATAATAATCAATCAATCAATCAATCAATCAATCAATCAATCAATCAATAATAATAATAATAATAAACCTTAAAAAACGTTAAAAAAAATAGAATCCAAAATCGAGATAAGGAGGATTGGCAATTGCCCCGTTCGGTGGCTGCCGCGGCAGCCCAGCCAGCCGCGTCTCGTCTTCGCGTCTCACCGTTCTCGATCGGTTTCTTTCGATCGTCATCGTCGCCGCTATTAGCCTCGTTCTCTTAATCCCTTCGTGCGTCGCTCGTCTCCCGTTCGATCTCCCGGTTGTCCAGCCGTACACTCGTTACGCTCTTGTCGGTGGTCGCGAACGGTTCGCTGACAAGCTCGTCGACGCTCGAGCGCGAAAGAAGTCTTCTTTCTCTCGCTGTTCCGTTCTTCTTCTTTCTTCCGCGTCCGGTCGACCGCGTCGACGTCGACGGTTCTCGCTACGTGCGCCAACCTCGTCTCTCCCGAATCATCCGTAACCCCCCCCAACCCCGTACCGGCTCAGTTAGACGAGCTCCTGTTTGTAGATTTTCTCTTTGTGCATCCGTTCCATGTGTCGCGCGATGTGCATCTTCTGTTTCGCCCTGTACACGCAGTGAGGACACTGGAATTGCGGCTCTTTGCCGCACTCCCACTTTTGATGATTCCTTAGGCTGCTCTTCAGCTTGTAGACCCTACCGCAGGCCGGACAGTTGAAGCCTTCGGGGTTCGAGGAACCAGAACCGAGGCCTTTGCCTAATCCGCCGCCGGACCGCCACATGATCGACGGCACGCTCCATCGCTGCCAGGCGGCTGCCCACTTTAGACCGGTGATGCTCAAGTCCTCGGCTGGAACACAGGAATCGCGGCTTTATTAGTAACCTCGTCAGCGCTCGGACCTGCTGAGAATCGGTATCGGAATCGGAAACGGAATCGATCGTTAAATCCTGTCACGTGATCTCGTCTGTTTGCTCGTATTTTTTTTTTTTTTTTTTTTTTTTTTTTGTCTCGGTTCCTTATAGAACGCCGGAGATTTCGGATCCGACGGAAACCGTCTCTCTTCCGTTGTTTCTCGAATCGCGTCGGCCTCGACGAGCCGAGGCGGAACGCACCCTGCGACAAGGCGAGCTACAGCGAAAACCGACTCGACGCGCGTCGCGTTTTCCTCTCCGTCGCTTCTCGTTGGGCCGAACGCCCACCGAGTGTCCCCCGAGAAAGTTAGCTTCGATCGACGACGCGGCAACTTCCGCGGCTCGCTGCCCGAAGAGGAAGCTACCTTTCGCGAAGGGTGTGTCCTGAAAAGCCGATCGCGTCTCGCTCGAGAGCATCGAGAATCGGATGACCGAACGAGCGACCACGCGATCGTAATATCTCGATTATTCCGTTTCAGAGAAAATAGAGTAGTTATGCACGTTCGTTGTATCCCTACTTTCGAGCCCCAAGCAACTAGCTATATGAATTTCGCATACGAAGAAGGAGGAGCGATATCTGTGCGCCTCGAAAGAAACAGAACGTGCAGTATATCGATCGGTAGACGATCGAACGCGATCGAACGCGGTCGAACCGATCTGTTCCCTTCGATGCGCAAGCGATAAAAGTCGTGTTTCTATGTACAAGTTTCGAGAAGAGTTAGTGCGCATGCTACTCCCCTAAGATCGTCGAGGGAAAAAGAGAAATCAACGATTCAACAGAGAGGATACAATTGCGAGGACGCAATCGGACCGTCGATCCAGGATCGCTACCACGCGTTTTCTCGTTCGTCGAATCGTGGCCCGGACACGACGGAAACTATTATCCGCGTCCATCGATATTCTCGACGCTTTCCGATCCTACATTCCACGATCGAACGACGCGTCGACGCGATCCTTTCTATTTTTAACAATGTACAATGTTCCTGTATCGAGGATGAACATGACAGAGATCGAGAACCGAAGAACAGAGACGAAGGAAGGAAAAGACGGAGAGAACGAGCAGCGAAAACGAGAAAGATAGGAAAGAAGGGAAAAAGAGAGGGAAAAAGAACCGAGGAGAGACAGGGAGAGAAAGAGAGAGAGAGACAGAAAGGCCAAAATGCGGAAAAGAAAGTATACTCTCGCAAAGTCGACGAGATGCGATCGTTTTCGCTGGTAACAAAAAGAAAAAAAAAAATGTGTATCGTAACGAGTTGGTACGTAAAAATGATCGTTTCGTCATTTCCAGTTGAAACAAACGCGAACGATTTACCGTGAAATACGAAGGTAGGTTCTGTTGCATCGTCCGATTTCGAGTGCAGCGATGAAAAAAAAATGTACAATTAACGCGCGTAATGGCAAGGTGGATGTTTGGGTGTCGTTCTGGTACTTTTCGTCTGCTGACACATTTATTTAATCAAACGTACGAAATACGATGGAACTCGCATATATGTATAACGTAAATACTAATCGCAAAGATAGCAATGCAACGCTGCGAATCTGTTCGTCGCGTTTAAACTTGGTCAGTCTTAAACGAAAGTTCGCTCGGGAACCTCTGTACGCTTCTCTACGTTTTATAGAAAATAATCTTATGCTCGTACCGTCTTTAACGATTCTTTCGTATAGTCTGCTCTTAGTCGTTACTTTTAGACAAATCGCAACTTATTGTCTGATTTTTTGACCGATTACGCTTACGCGCATCGATAAGGCACTAGAGCGAGTACGCGACGCGATCAAGGAAAACGTCCGTAGACAAAAAGTCCATCTTCCTAGAAAATACTACAATTCGAGTCTTGTAAGACAAAAGAAAAAAAAAAAAAGAAAAAAAAGAAAAAAAAAGAAAAATAAAACGAAATTGGTTAAGAAGAAGAAGAAAATATAAAAGATAGGCGCAGCTTATTAACGAACTTATTAGGAAAAAAAGTAAAAAAAAAACCACGTTATCGTTACACGCACACGAATACGAAACTAACTATAAATTCGACGCACAATAATAAATATCAGTCGAGTTGGCGCGTTCTTCGATTCGGAACACGAGACTCGCGATTGCGATTACTCGATACACGCCTCTGGAAACGAATCTCGTTTTACGCAAAATCCGTACGATCGTCGTCGATGATAAATGTACGTATGCGCGAGCGAGAAAAAAAAAAAGACAAGAAAAATGTACGCGCGTGACAGGATGCGATCGAACGATCGGTACAATCACCGATCGTCCGATCGCGCTGCTCTGTTACAGCGTTCGAGAAGACAAATTAGTTTTCGATGACACGATGATATCCGAGAACGGTCTCGTTCACTTCCGTTTGCAGCAGAGGGTCCTTTCTCGTTTGATCGTGGTATAAATTCGAAAAATATCTATCACGCCTGAAAGTTGTGCCAATCGAAATATTCGGAATATTCGGTAATTGGATACACGCGAAAGATCGATCGTAACGGTGAGGCGGTGGCGGCGACAGCAGCGGCGACAACGATGAAGACGATGACGACTCTGGCAGCGACGACTCAGGCGGTGTTCGAATCAACGGGTCCTCGATACGTAGGAAATTCGGATAGTCGGGTCAATCGGTTCGTTTCAATCGATCTCGAGTTTCGGCGTGTAAGCGAGCAAGTAGGCCTCCATGTCTCCTATCTTATCGAAGTGTAGACGACGAATGTGTCGCAACCAATGAGCCTTTCGTTTACATCGTTGGGGACAAAAGGGACATTGAAACTGAGGTTCCTTGCCGCACTCCCAGTGAACGTGCCGCTGCAAAGAATCCTTCCTCATGTACGATCTTCCGCACGCGCTGCACCCGAATTGTCCCGGTGGTTTCTTTCCGACGTAGTTACAGGCCTTCGGTATCTTCAATTCGGCAAACGGCAACCCCTGATCCTGCATCTTCCAAGCCTGAACCGGCAAGTCGGCATTCTCCTCGATCGGCCTGTTGTTCTCCCTCGTCTCATCTGCAATCGGGAAAAAAAACAATAGCTTTAGGCTTGTCCCGTGCCTCGCGACACTTCTCCGTAACACCGTAATCGAGCACACACCTGGTACACGTATTCTGTTCGAAACGATCGATTTCGAATTTCTAAAAAGAACAAAATAGAAAAGGAAAAAAAAAAAAACAGAAAAAAGTCTCTTACGTGCTAGTGGGATCACGCTCGAATAGTAAACGCGCGTCGAGAACAGGACGAACAAAGTACGTAGTATGTACAACGTTTCGCGGTTGCACGTTTTTCACGTTTTTTCTCGAAGTACGTGCCGCCCCCGTTACTCTTCTTTCTCGACGCTCTCTTCGATCCGAACGTCTATCTTTTTCACGAATCGGTCGAACAACGTAACCGTTTACCGTCCGGCGAAACGATACGCGTAACGAAACGCGAACAGAAACGATGATCGTTTTGGGTTAATAAATACAAAGCATTTTTCTCGCAGTATTTCATCGGTCTTCGAGTTTACAATCGTTTCTCGGTTTTATTGGCGAGCTCGAGGAACCGCGTTCTCACTCGCGTCCGGTGGTCGGTTTCGAGTAGAAATCGGCCTTTTCGCGATCGTTGACTCTCAACACGAAACTGATCCGTTTCTTCTGGCTCGCTTCTGGATGCTGCGTGGCAAGATGCCTGAGGACGTTTCCTTTCTGATGGGAACGGTAATCGCAGAACGCGCAACGAAATTTCTTGTCCGTGCCGCACGTGCTTCGATGGTTCCAGCAAGATTTCGAGGACTTAAAATATTTGAAGCATTTCGGACACTGGTACGGTGTCGCTCGAACCATCGCGTATTCCCAGCGAACCGGATCACCTGAAAAATCAGATTACTACTGTACTACTGTTCCCTCTTCGCTCTCGTTGTCGCGAGAACCGAGCGACTAATCTATCGACGATTTTCGCGTTCTTCTTTTCGCTCGAAGCACCCGCGAGAACCTAAAGGTATCTCTCGATCGGTCGAAATCCGCGGCTATCTCGATAGGATCGTGAAATTCGAGCGAAGCCTGTTGAACGATCGTTCGAGACCGCGATCAACGTTTCGAACGGGAACGGAATCCTGCATAGGACTCTCTTTCGATCGGCTTCGTTCTCTTTCCTCCGGCGGTTACCTGAAACGAGAATAAACGATGTAGAGAAGAAGTTTCAAATACAACGACGGCATCTTGTTCCGAAACGAGCGACCAACGCCCGGTTAAGATCATCGAGCGAAAGGTACGCGACTAAGTCGAGAGTAAACCGGTGTAACGTGACAAGGTGCTAAACTTGAACGAGATGTTTCGAGTAACAAATAAGAGGTGCATTGGAAAGCGTAACTTTTATTCGCCTTAACAGAAGACAAACGGTGAAAACTGATTTTAGCGAGAAACTCTTGCCGTTACAAGGTTTTCGAACATCTTTTCTTACCGATATCGAACGAACGACCAACTTATATGCAAAAAATACTGAAAAACATAACGTCGTTCGAAACTAAATAAGCGAAATTAACACTTTGGTGCAGATCTGGTCTTATGCGTTAGGAATTAAGATTACACTGATCCGATCGACTCTTTGATCGCGACGATCGAACTTAAAAAAACAACGATTATACTAAGTAAATAACTATGCGCATACAATTTAATTCTAAACGAACGAAGAAAACGCGAGAAGACGAAGAGAATTTTCGGGATCGCGTTCCAAGTAAAAGTTCGCGGCGAACGATTAATATAATTAATCTTTATTCGATACGAATCTAATTCGGCGTTTCGCGTATTCGATCCGCGCAAAAGAGGCGAACGACGATTTGGAATCGTCGTAAAGCCGATCGAACGCTTTCGCGACGAGAAGACGAGAGAGTAAGGACGACGCGTCGCTGTCCACGCATCCGAGTCTCCGAAGTCTCGTCCGTCAAGTTGTCCATCTTCCTTTCCGTTTAAACTTTGCCAATTTCTGCGCGTTCGTCTCGTGTATGCTATAGTGCCTGAGTAAGCTGTGTTTGTGCTTGAACCTCGCCTGGCATAACACGCACTCGAATTGGGCTTCCTTTCCGCATTCGAGCCTCTTGTGCCGTTGCAACGATATTATTCGTCTGTACTGTCTGCCGCAGGCGTCGCAGGGAAACATCTCGAAATCGGTCGGCAGCTGATTCCAAAACACTGAAAACAAAAATGTTCGGTTAGTCGAACCGCCTACTCGTACGATTCGTTTTTCAACGCGCCAATGCTCAAATCGCTCTACGAACACGCCATTTTCTCTATCGGATCTTTTCACCTTCCTCTCTAAATCGCCACCTCTCGTCGAACAGAACCGAGACGCGTATTACAAAAAGCGATTTGGTGCGTGGAGGTGTGGGATCATGGAATTACACGTACGATCTTTAGAAAATAACCCGCAACAAAGATTGTCTTTTTATTAATAATAATAATAATAATAATAATAATTAATAATAATAATAATTAAGAATAATAATAATAATTAATAATAATAATAATAATAATAATAATAGAAATAATAATGTTAATAATAATAGTAATAATATTAATATTAATCGCTAATAATGGTGGTAGATTTTCGATAATTTGTCTGGTAAACCGTTCGAAAAAGAAAATTCAGGGAGTTAAAGGTCGGGAAGAGTATTTGGACGAGACGACTCGCGTTAATTCCTTGGATAATTCGGTCGATGATTTTGATCTTTGAGAAAACAGAGAGAGACGATCGATAAGGAGCCGAAAAGTTCGATAAGGAAGATTGAAAATGCTAGAGCGATCGGAAAACGTTGGACGCGAAGTCGTCTCGCACTGGACAACGAAAGGTACGAGAAAAATCGTGTATCCTGCTATATCCTACGCCTTTTCGTGGATGGGTGATAGATGCGAGCATCCGTAAATACTGATATCAAAAATACTGGACTCTGATCGAGGAGCGAACGGTCTCTCGACGAGCCCTTATATCTCTTCTCTTTCTCCGCGTATTCTCTTCGCGTTCTCTCCTTTTTCTCTCTCTCTCTTATTTTGCGCGCGTATAAACGTTCGTATAAAAATGGAAAAACAATTCTTCTAACATTAAGAATACGATCCTATACGTAGAAGGCATGCGAAAATTAAGGAATGTTCAAGTACTTTTTATAACTTACGAATAATTTTTTCTCTCGTAGAAGTCGAACGAGAGAGCACGAGCGTAAAATATCGACTGTTTTGTTCGTTCGAGCGCGCTTGCTCGAACTATCCGTTCGTCGGAGTAAAACGAAACGAACTTGGTCGCGAATAAATTTGCACTTTATCCGAAAGGATCGCGAGACTATTAAGTATTTCGTCGATACCGGGCGCAGTCGCGATCGTTACACGATCACGATTTGCACGGTGATTCGTGACGGTCGTTAAGAAATACGACGCGGTGCATGATTTTCCTCCTTCGTCGTCCCAATCGTTTCTTGATCGTGTACCTATCGTCCAAGACGCGTCGACTTCGGTATCGAGTTCGGTACCGAGTTCGGTACACCCGAATTTTAACCGATCGATTTTATCGAGGCAATTTCGCGCGAATCGCCGATGAAACGCGATAGATACACGATCGATTTGCGATGCGCTCGCGCGTTTCGATTCTATCGAAAAAAAGGCACGTTTTATCCCTCGTATCCGTAACACGTACAGAACTCTACGTCGCTTGCTCGCGTTACGTCGTTCACGTAAAACGCGAATTTCGCTATCGAAATTACCTATCGTCTAAGGATAGAGTAGAAAAGTAGTAGAAAAATACGTGAAAATTGTACGGTTAAAAAATTTCAAAAGTGGTAACACGATTGTCAATTTTCTGGAATGAAACCTCTTACGAAACGCGTTGTTCCGCGGTTCGTGGTACGATCGTCGTAGAAATCGGTTTTGCCTCGAGCGATTCTTACGGAGTCTAAGAACTTTTAAATAAACGTATTCTCGCGCGATAAACTCTTGTATCATCGAGGTAACGGCAGTTCGTATTCGAGCTGCTAAAACGAACGCTGCTCTCGGCGTTTTTCCCGTTTTCGTTTACCTATGTACAAAAGACCGATTCCGGTTCGCGTCGTAAACGAAAGAGACGAGAGGCAAGAAGAAACGTTTCCGCTGTTCGTCGCTACCCGTACGTCGATCCGTACGGCAAGCGGAAAAGAAGAATACGAGCGAGTTTCGCGTAAGAAGACAAAGGAGAGAAGGAGACGGGGAAATTTCCAAGACGATCGTGCGAATCGGCGGAAACGGGTGTCGCGCATTACGCGCCCTCGTCGTATTCGATCTTTTGATGATGTCGCTTGTAGTGCACCGTCAGATTGCCCCGCTGCCTGGCCTTGTACGGGCACTCGGGACATTGAAAAGCAGGAGGTTTTCCACCGCACTCGACCATCTCGTGACGGCGCATCGTGCTTTTCCATCGATAACCTTTGCCGCAAAACCGGCACCTGAACTTGCGTTGTTGCTCGTGCGGCACGCCCATGTAAATCACGCTCAGATCGCGCGGTTGCGGCAAAACTTCGAAAGAATCGGGAAACACGACTTCGCGAGTAGAACTACGACCACCGGTGTCGTTTCCGCTGTCGTAATTTTTAATGTCTTTGTTGTCTCCGGCATTGCTGCCACTCACGCGTCTACTCGACAAAACCACGCCGCTTCTCGCCGTAGCCATCATGCTCGAACTCGAACACCGACTCTTCTTGATTCCCTGTTGCAGCTGTTGAAGCGAGTGTTGTTGCTGTTGCTGCTGCTGCTGCTGCTGCTGTTGATGATGATGCTGCTGCTGCTTGTAATCCGAGCGTAACAACGACAGTAACGCAACCATTCCTGCAACAGGTCCCGACGCCAAACGAGACGCGAGATCGAGGTAGAAAGTTATTTTATTAAATCAAAAGAAAATGCGGATGGGGCATCGAAAATGCAAAGTAAAAGGGACAGGTGATGGAGCGGGAAGAAGGAAAGAGGGACGAGGTATACGAAACGACGAAGAAGGAGAAACGGAAACGGAGATATGCGATCGAGACAGCGAATTATCTCGGCCGATACACGGATAGTTGTTGTTACGCGACTGGCAAGAGAGATCAGTGAGATTAAACCCGTAACCAACCCAACACATAACGTATCAGCCAATAGCCCGAGAGATAGGTGCGCCCAGGATAAAATTTTGCCGTGTTTACGTGAATAGGCGTGAAGTTTTGATGGTCGCCGCGAAAAGATGGAAAGACTCGTTGCTCCCGAGTATTCTCGAAAGTATTCTCGGAAGTATTCTCGGAAGTATTCTCGGAAGTGTTGTCGGAAAAGCGGAAGAGCGACAGTCTTTCCAGCTTCTCCGGGTCCGGTCTTAAATGAAAAGATGCCAATTCCCAACCCTCCACAACAAGATTACCAACCAGGATGCTTCGATGATCGTGGGATGATCTCGTTACGTAAACCCGTTCAAACGAACGTATCAATGTACAGATAATAGGTGTCTCGTTGAATTCGTTAAATTAATGCGCAACAACGTAGAGCGCGAGGTCGTCTCGTCGAGACGCGTCTCGGTTCGAATTGCGCAGACGGATTCGCATTTTAAACGCGAAATGAAACGCGAAATGGAACACGAGGTATCTCTTTTTCCGCGCGCCGATCGCGACGCACTCTCCTCGTCGGAGACGAGGCGCGCGACCTACCCCGAAACGAAATCGCGCGTTCCGGAAGGTTGTCTCGCGAACGGATGCGTACAGATTCGAACAGCAAGGTGTGTCGGCGTTGATCGACGAGCGTTGCCAAGGGTTCCCGCGACGACGTCGTTTACCTGCAAAATCGATTTACGAATAATTAGTAATCGCGAGAATCGGGGGCCGAACGGTCCGCGATCGAATCGAAACTCGGTTCGGGGAAACGTCAAGGAACGATCGTGGTTAGGAAAAGACACGAATACCTTTTATTCGGCATCGGTTACATTATCCATACGTGAACGTCGATTAACTCTTCGAAGCGACAAACGTTAACATACAAAAAGGTCCACGTTGCGCGGACACTTTATTCTTATAAAATATGACAAAATAGGTTTTATTCGAACGATCCGGGACGCAGTTCTTCGGTGAAACGGCCGAATTATCACTGGTTTAACGCGTAATTCGCAAACGGGATACAAGGTGAACCTCTGTTGCTCGAATAATAATAACAACGATAATAATTAATTAATTGATTAATTAATTAATTAATTAATAATAATAATAATAATAATAATAATAATAATAATAATAATAATAATAATAATCTGACGAGGTCGCGCATTTAATCGGGCATCAAGTTAAGAGTTAATAGGTATAGCGAGGGAGCGGCAGCTTTTGATCGGAGTCGGTTACGTAACGACTCGTCGCTTTGCTGTGCTTGTGCAACACGTGGGAGTTCAAGTTGAACTTTCTCTTTGAACTGAAGCGGCAGTAGGGGCAGTGGAACTGTGGCAGCACGCCGCATTCCAGTTTCAGATGCCGGTACAGCGAGGACGCGTTCGAATAGATCTTCTGACACTTCCCGCAAGGGTAGCTTCCCCGTAGCTTGGTCGATGTCCGAGCCGGACGATATCGTCGGAAATCTGCGAAAAATCGTTGCGTCAGCCAACAGCAATGCATCCACGGTGACGTGTTACAGAAAACGACATTCAAGAGCAAACACTTTCGGCTTTGCTTATCCGAATCGGATATCTTTGTTAGAGAGTTTGTTGCGCGGGAAATGAGAACGACGATGATCGGGTGAGCTCGAACGTGTTGCCTAGCGAAACGCGAACCGTGGAAGAAGGGACGAACGATCGCGGGATCGACCAGAGTGCAGGCAGCCTGAAAAACGAGTCGCACGAGGACCGTTAGAAACGACAGGGACTCCTCGCTCCTCGTAAACGCATTCCTCTCTCTTTCTCTTTGGTGTCAGAATATAATGCAACGTTTATTTCTCTAGAAAAAGATATCTGAAATAACAAGATGACAGATTTCGCAGGATCGGCGCGAGCGTGTTCGTCGATATCGTCGCGTTCGCGATAGGAAAACGAGGCGGATCAATTGTTTACGTTGTACAGCATTTTGTAGTGAATTTGTCGGATGAATTCGCCGTTTCCGGACGTTAGGAGTACGGGCCAACATTCCGGGCTCTCTCGAACGTGTCGATGCAACGATTTCCTCCATTTGTACGACTTTGAACAGGCCAAACAGGTATTCCACTCTGAAAAAGAAACGCGTTCGTTTGGTGAATACACCTTGAACCGAACCGTGGCCCACCGCGTAAGCGTGCAAGCGAGTCTTTACGTCGCGATCGGGTGCGCGTTATCCGTGCGCGTGAACCAACCTGTTCCCCTCACGGTCGCGTTATTCGCTCGATCGAGAGGGTGATCGGGCTCGGTCGAGGAAGAACGGGTCGCGAACAACCTCCGACACGCTCCATTCTTATTCTCGGTCCGGCGAACTTTGCTCGAGACGGATGGTTCGATGGCTAATTCCAACGAATTTATTTACAAAGCACGCGCATCCGAAAGAATCGTACACCGCGTTACAGACGAGTCTTCGATTCTTCGATTCTTCGAACGAAGAAAGCGCGCGTCCTCTCCTTTTCCAGCTCTCGAACGGCTCCTCCTCGGCTCCATTCAACCGTGCTTTTTGCGCATGTGTTTCAGTAAATTGCACCGTAACTTGGTTCTCTTCGGGCAATAGGGACACTGATATTTCGGCGCCTGTCCGCATTCCTCCCTCACGTGTCTGGTCAACGAGCTGTAATACATGTACACGTTCCCGCAGCTCTTGCACGCGTGCAACTGATTGCCGATTAGACAACCTGCAAGCAAAATCGTAACGTTCGATTAGTAAAGATCGAAACCGATCGGCTGACTCGGCGAACACCGATACCTGTACGCGTCGATTCCCCCCTTCGATCGTCTTCTCGCGTTTACCGAAAACCCTGCGAAAAATATGCGGAGAGAAAGACGGACGACGATCGAGCGGAAAAATTCGAGGAAATTCGTGATCGATCGGGCCGAATCAGTGTTCGCCTATCGGCTCGTACCACCGGCGGCCGACGATCGACGGGGTCACGAGACAGGGAAGCGAGGTAGATATACGGGGTTGCGATTAATTTGAATCATGCGATCGTTAGTAGCCTCGCGTTACCGTTTCGCTCCATCTCTCGACGAGTTTCGATCGTTCCGAACGAGATCGAACGAAGATACCAGGATAGGATACGTTTGCGACGAAATCGTTGCTTCGACGTCACTTTATTCAGATCAGCTCTGTGTCTCGCCGTGTCTCGCGTCGCTGCTACGCAAACACACTCGCTGTACGCGTATATGCTTCTTCGACGAACGATTCGACGAACGATTCGACGAACATCGGAACCGAACGGTCGCACGCGAACGCGAACGAACAAACAGTTTTACGCGCGAGGAGCACGACCCCTTCAGATCTTCGTCACGCAACCGTGCTCTTTCTTCAGATGGTTCAGCAGGTTGAACTTCATAGGCATGATACTGTGGCAAAAGGGACACGTGTACAAAACCCTGCCGCATTCCTCTCGAACGTGTCGATTTAGGGCCATTCTCGACCTGTACGTTTTCTTGCACTCGCAGCACGCGTGGAAACCTGAAAGGAAGGAAGAAACGAAGCTTTAAATACGCCGCTCTTTCACGCGAGTTTCGTCGTTCACGAACAAGAAGCTTTCGCCCCACAAAAGCAAAGCATACTATCGATCGATCGCGTTCGCCCTCTCTCCTATATCCTTTCTTGCCTTTCGCTCTCTTCGCTTTTCCGCCGCTTCCTCCTTTCTCTCATTCGAATCCTCTCTCCCTCGACAACGTTCTTCTCGGTTTCGCGCGGATAACTCTATCCTCGATAACCTAACGCCTAACGATCGAAAACAATCTCTCGCGTTCTCTCGCGTTTCGTTTATTAACGCGACCATACATCGACATCGCGAAGGTTACCGATACCGAACATGCAGATTCCTCGCGCGTTTCCTCGATAGCCGAGTTATTTCACCGGCTATCGCGGTGGTTAGACGAGTCTCCGTTCCGAAACCGGTCGATCGATTTCTAACGCGACAATCTTGTCCGTGCTTTACTCGCAAATGACGAACAAGACTGTCTTTCAAGTTCATCGAGCTCGGACAGTGGGGACAACGATACGGCTTCTTTCCGCATTCCTCGCGTTCGTGACGAGCTAAGCTCTTCTTCCACTTGAACGTCTTGCCGCAGGAGTCGCAACGGTAAAGAAGGATCGCTGAAACACAGAAAATCGATCGTTCGTTATTATCCACGATTTCCGTCCATCCGTTCGCGTCTCCTAACACCTTTTTTCTTCCGTCGGAACTCCGGCACTGTTTCGCGGCAGATACCAAACGAACAACAATAGAAGGAGAAGAAGAAGAAGAAGAAGATGATGACGATGAAGAAGAAGAGGAAAGAAAGGTCTTAATTCGTTGGACGAAAAGAGATAGCGACGTCTCTTCTCGTCTCTCTCGTCTGTGGACAATGACATCGCCTATTCGATCGTTTGCGATACTCATGTGTTTCTTTATTTTTTGGTATTACGAAAATACATGCATTTACGAGTAATAGCGGTTACGAAGGTGAGCCGATCGAGAAGCAACGCGGCGGCGTTGTTCGCGCGATACGAAACCGAAGAAGGTGTCCGTGTCTAAACTCGTTATCGACGAGGAGCGTTTCGCTAGCGGTCGAACGCGTCCCACCGAACTTCGCTGCTCGCTCGAGCAACGAAAACGACAGCGAAATCGGGTGGAAGCGTAGGCACGAGAAAACTTCGAGACTGGAGAAGTTAAGGCAATCGGACGACGCGTCGCTCGGACGCGAAATCGAGGACTGTCGAAACGACGGGTTCAAGTGTTCGGCGAGGTGACCTTGAAGTGCTGCTCGGCCTGATGAGCGTGCAGAATGAAGGCCTTGAACGCCGCGAACGGACACAACGGACACTTGAACTGAGGCGGTTCGCACTTGTGCTTCAAGTAGTTGCTCCACATCTTGTAGAATTTGCTGCACATCGTGCACGTGTAGCCGAGAACTTGGTCGCCCATGTACATCTTCCGGTAAGCTGAAAACAGAAGAACCAAGTTAGTCTCTCTCGTACGCGGCAATGCGCTTTCGAAGCGCGCCGATTCCAAGAGCACGCTTTTCGATCGCTCTTCGACTCGTCGCATAAGAGAACGGATCTGGTGTGATTGGGAGATGCCGAGAAGGATTCAGAGAGACGATCAACTCGTTCAACGCAATCCTGCGAAATGTTTGTTTTATTACAGAAAACAAGCGCGTTGTCGCGCCGTTGGAGGAGCGTAGGCGTAGATAGTCGATAAACTACAGGATAAACCGTCGAATATACAATTACGATCTACTCGCGGTACACTCCGCTCTCTTCCTCTTCGTTTTTGTCACCGCTGCTTCCTCGCGAACGCGTGTCGCGCCTCGTCGAATACGCCTGCGACGACTAGCGTTTATCGTCGGAGGATTCCGTCGGAGTAGTTCGCGCGCGAAGCGACGAAAACGGAAGCAACCAAGAATTCGACGAATTCGTTTATCACAGGCTTTCTCGGAGAAGCTCGAAACGCTAGTCGTCGCGTACTTCTCTCCGTATTCGAATTCGAACTTTCGTAGCGTTTCGTTTGGGGGAAAAAAGAAAGCAGAAAAACAGAGGCAGAGAGAAAGAGCTCGAGCTCTCGTTCGATTTCGCGTTTCGAGCGCGATCACGCGTTAGCGACAGTACCCTAACGATTAAACACGATACCTTCCTTCTTCCGCTTCTTCGCCGTTCGATTCGTTCGTCAGTCTTTAAAGGTCTAGGTCGCGTCGGTCGTGGTAGGAACGTCAATCGAAAACGAGTTTGTGGTGTTTCTTTTTGTGATTCTCGATGCACCACTTGTGAGGACTTTTGTACGGGCACACTTCGCACGTGAACTTTGGTTTGGCATTCACGCACTCGAACTTTCGATGCCTCCAAAGAGATCTGTGCACCGCGTACGCCTTGCCGCAGTCGACGCAAACGAAACTTCTTTCTCGTTGTTGCTGATCGATCCTTCGAGAGAGTTTGTTCGCCGCTTCGAAAACGTAGAATCTCTTGTACGGCCAGAACATCGCTGAAACAACAACACGAGACTGGTTAATGCGACCGATCGACGACGACCGCGCGTCGCGAAACGAAAAGTAATCGGTTTCTTTATTTTTTTTTCTCTCTCTCTCTCTCTCTCTCTCTCTCTCGACGACTATACGCATAACGCGATCAACAAATTTTTGTTCTCTCTCTACTCGCTCTCTGTCCGCGCGTCGTCGACGACGCTCGAGGAACCTTCGCTCTCTTTGTCCGGACGAGTCCTGATCGTGAGAGGTGGCCTGAAATTTCGCGAATCTACGCGATCGAACTTACACGGCTTAATCGTTCGCTACGATCGTTTGTTCGAGGAAACGAGTTAATTTATTGTAACGCAAAACGATTTACAGCTGTTGTTCTCGACGACACCGATGATACTCGCAATGTCGACTTTCGCGAACTGACCCTTATAGAATACCTGCTTTCCTCCGGGCGAACGTTCGCCGGACGGATACTTGCTAATTCGGTAGCGCGATTCGACGGAATGAACGAGGGTGAAGGGTAAAAGATACAATTTCGGGCACGTACGGAACGAACGTAAAAATTGGCTGGTCTATCGCTTGAGGGCGTCGCTCGCGTCGATAGACGTCGCTGTCGCGGCCGCGCTCGAGTCGTCGGCCGAGCGATGAAAAGTCTTGGCGTGTCTTCGCACGCAAAACGAGTAATTGCTGCGAAAGTTGCAGAGATCGCAGCGAAACTTGAGCACGCCGGTGTCGTGAACGTTTCGAACGTGTCTCTCCATGTTGGCCTTGTAGGTGCTCTTGTAGGGACAGAAGGAGCAAGCGAACTGCGAGTTTCTCGGATTCATCTTGCAACCGAACTGCACGTGCCTCCTGAGCAGGTTCTTCAAGGGGAAAACCTTCTTACAGAAAGCGCACATGTGACGCTTGTGAGAGTTGGGCACCGAGTGCGAGGATTGCGGCGCCGCCGCCGCCGCCGGCACTTTGAATTTCTCGAATTCCGGTGGGAAATGCAATCCCTCGTAGCTGTCCACGTAACCCCGTGCCTCCCAAACGCCTGCAACAAACCGAAACGAAAACGATGAAAGCGAGTTCTCTTGGACGCGAACGCACCTTACGCGCTGGACGAGCAGCTCTTTTTATAATCGCGACTACGACAACGCATCGAGTGCGATCTCGTAGCGTTTCGAAAGGTATCCTGGATCGGAGCGATCGGCACGGCTGGAAACGCTGGCACGTTAACGACCGGCTGATGGAGACGCAACACAATGTGTATCGAACTGTGTCGTGTAACACGATGCTTGTATTTATTAAATAACCGAAAGTGAACGGAAAAAGATAAAGAGAAAGAGAAAGGAGGAACAGAGAAAAAGCCAGTTTCGGTCTCGTTTCGATGATCGAACGATTCGACGACGGCGAACAACGATACGCTAAGCCAAAATCCGAGAATGCACGTGTCTTATGTGCCTGAAGAGAATGTCCTTTCTGCTGGTCCTGTAGTCGCAGAGTTTGCAGCGAAACATGGGCGGTAATCCGCAACCGGTGCTCAGGTGACGCTGAAGGCTCGCCTTCCAGGTGTAACCTTTGCCGCATTTCGGACAGACAAACACGGGCTTGCCGGACTGATCCGGCGACACCGAGTCGTCCAACTGGAGGTCCGACTGACCGCCCCCTAAAAATCAAAAGCGTTGGCGTTAGAAAAAAATATCATGCTGGTCGATCGCTTCGAATCCAACGGTCGAAGAACCTGTTCGGTGAAAACGGCCAAAACTCGCGAGGAATCGTTACGATCGCGTCGCGAGATTGGGAATAGCGGAAAGAAGAGATCCGTACCTGCGTGAAAGTACGACACGTTTTCGTGAACGATACGTTTATTGGAACTCGCATGATCGATAACACAACATGTACAACTTACTAATAACGCGCGTATTCGAACGTCGTCGTCCTGATCGCCGCGCGCGAATCGACGAGGACGCAGAGGTTCGCTCGATCGATACGACGACGAATACCGCGAACGGTTCGAACGGTTCCAGCGGCTCGAACGGTTCGCGGTATCGTGCCGTACCGCGCAACGAACGCTAATGAACCTCCTCGATCGTGGCGAAAGCCGTGTGTTCGCGTACCACGTGATACTTTAACAGGGTCGATGTTCTGGCTCTGTGCGCGCAATAAGGGCAAGGATAGAGCGGTTCCATTTGGCAAAAAAAATTCATGTGTTTCCGCAAACTCCTCCAGTCGCTGTACTTCTTTTCGCACTTCAAACAGACAAGCTTGTCCTTGCAACGTTTCCAAAGATTGCGTGGCAGTTGATCGCAAAAAAACGGACCTTGGGCTGAAACAACAGCGGAAAGCGAGGTGAATGAACGTCGATGCGTACGAAACTTTGCTGGGAAAACTAAACGGTAAAGGAAAGAATAGAAGAAAAGAGAACAGAAAGCGGAGGACCGAGAACGGAACCGCGCTTTATCCTTCGATAAAGTACTCGAGAAAAATGAACGAACCAGCGAGCGAGCGAGCGAGCGAGCGAACGAACGACAAAGACGAGATCGACGGACGCGCGCACTACGATACCAATTTTCTCCCGGACAAATCAGTCTTTCGCGTCCCGAAAACACCAAACGTCGCTTCGATAACTGTGTATTTATTGTTTCTTTCACGTAACACCTTACACAACAACAAAATTTTCTCTTTAAACAAAAAAGTCGCCACGGGCTCGTGTTCTTTGTACGCGAGACTCGGTGCAATTCCCTTCTTTTATCGATAACAATTCGATTCGATTCGAAATACCTAAAGCTACGCTATACACCGTTATCGAGAGGAATGAAAAAGAAATGATTTTCACAGCCCAATTAATCGTCGGATGCGAATCATCAAGAAGAACAAGAAGAAAAATATTCACCTCGCGATACAACTCTCCGAATCGCCGGTTTTTACAATCTACGCTTCTCGAGAATTCGATTCTGCCGAATAAGTTTTCGAGTGTATCGCCGTTTTACACGAATTATCCTAATCCTTTCGATAACGCAGTCTTCAAAGATTAATTTCGTAATAATAATAATAATAATAATAATAATAATAATAAGAAGAATAATAATAAGAATAATACAACGATACAGCGACGCTACTAAATATAACCTATAACAATAATAATAATAATAATAATAGTAGTAATAATAATAATGAGAGTAAATGTGATAGTACGCGACTGAAAAAACGACCATAACGCAGCCCCGGAGTTGATTGTGATCGTTCGGCGGGTCCGACTCCGAGGGCTATCCGCGGACGTTGAGGGCTTTTAGCGAGTATACCACCGGGGAGTTACATACTACCCGGTCGAGGTTCTGCCCACGTGGTAGTCCCTCCGGGTGTGCATAACGAATTTCCCCTTCTCCCGAAGAAAACAAAATGTAGTAGACGTAATAATAATAATAATAATAATAATAATAGTAACATAATAGTAAAAGTACGAATAATGATAAGATAAGAGCGATAAGAACAATAATAGCAACGATGACAAAAACGAACAGATAAAATGTAGTTTAAATAATTCAGCACCATGAAAGTGGATCCGGTGAAAATATGCACCTTAGAAAAATAAGGTGACGGCCGTTCGCGAGTTGTTCGACGCAGCGGGACTACGCGCGAACAAACTTGTACAATTTTCGCGTTGCTTTTCGACCGAGTCCAAACACCTTCGGAAACGTACGAAACGCGTCGCCGAACGATTAATCCTAACGATAAATTCGAAGCGTGTCCGAAACGAACAACGAAGCGTATTTTCTTCTCGTACTCGATTACATCGTCGATGTACGCGCGAATCCTAACTATAAGACACTTTTCAAGAAAAGGGCACATCATTGTCGCAAAAATTTCGCGGCCTTTACCATTCGCAACATTAACGATAAAGCGTTTTCTCGTGCTTCGGTGCCATTTATAATCTCATCTTATAAATATTAACCGTGTACGCGTGTTTTCGTTTTCTCGATAATCGAAAGGCCGTGTGTCGTTAACGTCTTAACCGCTGGGCAAGTACTTGTATTCGCGAAACGGAGGAAAAAAGGTACTTGCATCTTTTCTCGGAGATCACCTTCTCGAACGCACGCACGCACACAAACATTCTTTCCGTTTTCCTTTTTGCAAATATACACGCACACGATTTCTCGCAACATACTTCGTCGATCAAAGGGAGCGAGAATAGACGCGTTCACTCTCGACCGATTTCGATGTTCGAAGGAAATCCGTTTCGCGCGGGGAAAAATCATCAGCGTAACTCGGACGATCTCGCAAGACCGTCGAAGCGAATTTTCGAGGAGAGCTCCTCGAGGAACCGTTTGCCGTTGTTTCTCTGGTCGGTTTTGTCCGGCTCGTCGTATAACGTCAAGATCCGGTACACGCTTTAGAAGCTTCCTCTCGGAGGAACCGATATATACGTTCGAAACGTGATCTCTCTCTCTCTCTCTCTCTCTCTCTCTCTCTCTCTTTATTCGTTCTCCCTAAAAGAAAAAAAAGACCAAGAGAAAGAAAATAGAAGATAAAAAGAAAAATCTAAACGGCGATCGACGTCGTTCATGCTCTGGAGTCTTCGGATTTTTTCGATTCCCCGTGGCACGCGTCGATCGGCGGATACTCTTGAGGAACGGCGCTGGACGCGCTGTCGAAGCTCTCGTTGTGAAAGTTCCTCAGATGTCTGATCAGGCTGCAACGTTGCGTGAACTTGCGATTGCAAAAGATGCAACAAAACTTTCTTCTGACCCCGCACTCGAATCGCACGTGACGAACGAGATTCCCTTCGGTCACGTAGGATCTCGTGCAACGGGGACACTTCCACTTGCCGCTGGTGTTTTTTATTTTGCCGCATACCGTTCGACGATGACGATTCAGGGTGAAAATGTGGGTGTACCCTTTGCCGCAGCTCGAGCACATGTAAGGTTTGTCCGTCTCCGGGATCCAGGTGGAAGAACCGTGAAAGAGCAACCGCGGATCCGGCGAACAACCTATGGCCGGCGGATCGAACGGGCCACCGCTGGCGTTGTTCGCGAGGTTCAGCGATGGCAGACACTTGAGGTACGTTCGGTAATCCGGCTTGCTCTCTGCAAAACAGAAACAGACAAATTTCACACGTTACGGAGGGAAGAGGCGCGAAAGGTTTTACGGGGAGATAAAAGAATTCGGGAGATCGGTCGCGTTCGTGGGTCGACGGACAGAACGAGCAACGGAACGAAAAGGTGAGTAAAAGACCGCGTTGTCGCGAGCGACAAACGACAAACTTTTCAACCCGCGTGTATCGTTATGTACAGAACGCGTTCTTCCGTCACGCAAATCGACACGAACGTCGTGGAAAAAGGAAACGTACGGGTTGTCGTGAAATTAAAAGAATGAAAAAAAAAAATCAAGAAAACAATTAAAAACGATAACGATCGTCGTCCGCTTTCGCGATGTTCGCGTAAATACGAAAAGCCGATCGTCGAGGGAAGGATCGGTAACAATTGTTGTATACGTACTTGTATATAGCAACGGTACGCAGGTTCGGTATCTTCGACGCGAGTCGACGCTGATTAGAAGGCCCGATGATTAAAAAAAAAAGAAAAAAGGAAACAAACGATATGTCTAGTTCGAACGCGTCGGAAACGAGAAGCAGGAACGAAAAAGTACTAGATTAACTGGAACGGTGCACGAACGTTCGTTAGAAAAACAAGGTGCGTAAAGATTGGCAGGTTTTCTCTGCATCGTAACGAGTCGTATGCGTAAAATTTTATTGTTATATTTATTATTCGCAACTAGACACACTCGGTGGCACACTGAAGAGTTTAAACGTCGAAACTAGCTATCGAAAGTGGCGCTCTAGGAAGCGAATTAACGTGAACTTTGATAATATATCATCGAAATCGAACTACGTTAAACGCGTTTCATCGACAAAGCCTTTTACGAGGTGCCAAAATCGAATAACTATCTACGCGATCTCGAGACGACCGAGAAACTCGAGCGATCAGAGAGTCCATACGGCACTTTAGAAAATGTTCATCGCGCTTCTATTTCGTCTTCCGTGAAGCGTCGTCTTCGCGCGAAGTCTTCGCCGACGTCGAATCTTCGTGGACGAGATCTTCCGCGACGCGACCCCGATCTTCTTCGCGGAGGCGTAACTCGTCCGCGAGACGAACCATCGAATATCTTCGTGGACGAAGCCCGTAATCTTCGAGCGACGTAACTACGGCAACTCTCGCTGGCCCATGCCTTCCGTCCGGATCGTTAAGAAACTTTCGAGGATCGCGCGTCGAACCTCTTGTGTTTGTGCCTCGATTTCGCCTCCTCCGGAGCGCATCCTGGCAACGCTCGAGCACTCGATACGCGCGAAGCTCGGCGAGTCAACACCTAAAAGAACATTAACAGCATAGTCGCGTTAGTCCAGAATTCGAGGGACCCGGGTTCCAAGCGATTACCCCGATCCCTGGAATCGCAGCCCGCCTCGCGGCATTTTATCCCGGTGTTATTCTGAAAAGAAGATTAACCTAAGGGAGGAGAACGAGTACGGGTGGGCGGAAGGAAGGAAGAACGACGGATGGAAGGTGAACGAAGCGAGACGACGAATTCGACAATGGTCCGCGTCGTCTACAACATGAGACTGGGTTCCACCCCGTTCACGACGTCGATCTTATGGATCGCGGTCAGATGACGTTGCAGGCTCGTCTTCTGCGTAAAACTGTAGCTGCAGTAGTAGCAAGGAAACTGACGTTTGCCGCCGCATTCCCACTTCATGTGCCTCCTCAGGTTGCACAGCATCGTGTACCCTCGGCCGCACTGCTGACAGGTGAACCGGGACCTCAGAAAACCTGTCGAACGAAAACAGAAACACCGCCGTCAGAAAGTTTTTACCGGCAACATCGGTACGGACGCGATCGGTTCGCGTCGACGAATCGTTCGTTTCTCCTCCCGAATTCGAAACTTACTAATCGATCGCGAGAAAACGCGCTTGTCCGTCTTCCCGAACGACGGTTCTACCGGAATGCGACGATCGGTAATCCCTCGTCTCCGTTAAAAAGATTCCTGTCAAACATCCTCGACGATACGAACGAGCATCGCGAAACCGGGCATCGCAACAATTACGCGTATACCGACGATTACGCGAACGAATACGCGTCTCGCGATTCCGAATCAGCTATCGATTACGATTCGTTAGAATTCAAACGACATATTCGAGACAATAATCTATGAACGTAAAAATGAATCAACGATGGCCACGATTGTAAATGATCGTTTATTAAAATTCCACATGGAACGTAAAAGATCTTCGGTTCGTGGACGAGTATCTTCGCGTGGAGAATATGGCGCGTGAGCCGTCTTCGAAAATCGAGGCACGCTTCTTCGAGTTCGTTTCTCTTCCGTCGTGTTCTATCGAGCGCGCTCTCCCGATCCAGCCCAAAAGTCTTCGCGCGAAGAACGCGTCCGTTCTTTCGAGGCGAATCTGAAACAGAAATGTTCGTGCCTCTGTCAGAAGGATCGATCCGCGGAACTCGCGGCTCGCGAAAGCTCGAGCTTTCTGCGCCCGTCCTACGAATGACCCTCCTACGAATCGACAACGTACCGCGCCAATGAAACTCAGCTCAGCTTCTCTCCAACGATTTTATTGCTACTCTATCATCGAACTGTCACAAAAACGTTACATCAATCGTCGAGCGATATCGTTATATTTGGTAGCAAAATACTCGGTTGCCTTCGAAAAAGAGCGCGGAAAAATCGAGGACGATCGTTCAACCGTAAGCGCATCGTATTCTGGTCTTTCGCGGGGGAACAAAAATATTGTGCGCGTTCAACATGTGCTGTCTTAGTTTGCCGTTCTGCGTGTATCTCGCCGGACACAAAGTGCAGGCAAAATGCTTGTGCCCGCCGCACTCGAATCTCAAATGTTTCACCAAATTGTGCCTCATTTGATACGCTCTGCCGCACCGATGACAGGTGAACCCTTCCATATTTCCGAAGCATCCGTCTCTGACGCACTGCCCGCTGGCTATCAGCTCTGCAAAACAACGAAAATTAAAGGTGAAGCATAATTTACCGACGATCAGAGTGTTTCCGCGGACGCAACGCTCGTCGCCGACTACCTTTCTCGCGTTCCCGTGTCTGTCGGTCTCGGTCAATCAAAAACAGCTCTGAGTATCGTGTACGATCTTTATTTCGCCTGTATTCGAGTCAACAACGATTCAACTTAACATTCTAAACGAAACACCTAATCGATTCTGTCGACTATCGGTCGCAGCGTCGTCGAAGCAACGCGGATAAGACGGGTCGAAATACGGCTTTAAAAGGAGAAAAGGAAGAAGAAACGATAGGACGAGTCGTCCGTGTCCGAAAATCGATCGACGCGTTTCACCGGACAAAGTCACACGGCGAAAATCCGCTTGGGAACGGTATACTTTGGCGGAAGATAGACGTTGTGCCTTTGCAAAAGATGCCGACGCAGACCGATATTTTGCGTGTACTTCGCCGGGCAGATATGACACGTAAAGTTCCTCTGCCCGCCGCACTCGAATTTCATATGAGTCGTCAAGTTTCTCTTCATCTTATAACTTCTTCCGCATCGTGGACACCTCACGTGAGACTCGTTCGCGGTTACAGACTTTTTCCGAGCGACGTTACTCTCGAACGCGGGACTCCACTCGAATCCTAGAAATAAACGGTAAAGTGCGTTAGAGAAACGATCGAGACGTGGTCGTACACGGAACGTACAAACACATTGGAACGTCACGGACGGAGACACGATTTTCCAGCCACTTTCCTGCGAAGAAAAACCGATTTCGATCGATTAGGTAGGGAAACGCAGATATTTATTCGACTCGTACAGTTATTACGCTATCTTTGGACACCTTCTTGAGCGACGACGATAACAGACGCTTTATCATTCTCTCTCTCTCTCTCTCGCTTTCTCTCTCTTTATCTTTTCGTGAAAAAAAAAAAAAAATATATAAAATCGCGACGTAACGTTCGAATATCTTTGGAAATCGGTCGCGACAGTGTCTAATGTTTGGTCTTAACGTGTCGATCGAGATTACTCTTCTGAGTGAATCTAAAGCGGCAAATGGGGCAAACGAATTTCGGCTCTACGCCGCATTCGTAGTTCCGGTGTCTCCATAGCGACGTGAAGACGGCGTAGACGCGATCGCAATCGGGGCAAAGGTACTTCTTCTTCTTCTTCCTCAGCGTCTTCTCGTTACGATCGCGTTCCACCGCTACCGGTTGCTTGTCGCACTCGAACGTTCGGTGACGGATCAACGAGGCCTTCAGCGCGAACGTTCGATCGCAATCGATGCACGCGTACTTTCTTGGTCCCAAACGATGCGCTCTGCCCTGTTCGTCCTTGGACGTCATGGATCGAAGCCGTCTAGTGTAGGTGGCCGCGCGCGAAGTTGACGGCAAAGTCGCCACCGTCCAGTTCGACGAGCTGTACTCGTTGCCTGAAAACGAACAAATCGAATGAGAGACGTTTGTTCGCGTGGAACCGCGACGAGATTCGTTCGTTTCACGTATCTGAAAACGGAAAACGGACAAACGTGATTCGAATTGAAAATTTTCACCGGTATAAGGTAGACAGGATCGATCTTTATTTACACGATGCTCGACGGGTGCGTTTACAACGTCGAAAATTAGGACGCGAACGTCGAGAAAATTTTATATGTTCTGCGGGAAATCGTGATAAGAAGCGAACATGGTTCCTTGAACGCGCGCGTTTCCATCCATTTCCCCGTGGACGTCGAGCACCTGTTGCGGCCCGTACTGAGAGTTGTGTTCGAGGAGATACTGATGCCTAGCCAGTATGTGCTTCATCAAACTGTCCTTGTATCTGGTCCTGTGCGGACAGAAAGCGCACTTGAACTTTGGATCGATGCCGCACTCGAAATCGTGATGTCTCTTCAAGTGATGCTTGTGCTTGTACGTTTTACCGCAGGTGGTACAGGTGTGCTTAAAGACCGACGCGCCAGGATACTTCGAGTCCGCTGAAACAGACACGAGACGATCTCGGTTAGTCGAAGATGCTCCTAATCCGCGCGGAAACACTCTCGTTTAGTTCCGATTTAGTTGCGACGCGCCGACTCGCCTCGTACGGTCTTACTCCTCGAACGATCCGACGAAGGACAAAACGAGGCAAGAGTGATACGAGGATGCGGTTTTATGCGGAATGGGGTGATTAACGCACGAGAGACAGAGACAGTGGTTCGGTTACGGTACGTGACAGACTTTTATTCGATTCGTGCCACCTTTGGTCGTCCAGTTTACGAAAGTCACAAAGACGGACTCGCTAACGCGCGCGTACTCGGAATACCTCTCTTAATAGCACCTACGATAGATAGCTCTCTTCCTTTCGTTCTCTCCCCTTTCGTCACTATTTTCTCTGTTCTCGTTTCTTCCGCGCGTTAGCCTGCGCGCTCGGGAGCCGAAGCAACGAACGAACTTCGATCCCCGTAACGATATTTCGCGAGGTTTGGTCCGTGATCGGGTCGCTCAGGAGTCCCTGTGTTGCCTGACGTTCGCTGTTCGCGGCGTAAATCCTTGCCTGGCGTGTTTCATCATGTGCACCTGAAGATACGACCTGTAGGTCGCTCTGTACGGGCAAAAGATGCACTGGTGCATCGGTTGTTTGCCGCACTCGTTAATCATGTGCCTTCTCAGATTCTTCATTTCGTGATAACGCCGGTCGCAGTTGTCGCACGCGAATCGCCCCTGACCCCGCGATCTTCTTCGATCCTTCGCCACTTGGCCGATGTAGAACTTGCCTTTCGAGTAATCTGTAATCAGCAAGAGAGCTCGGTTAAGTTTTAGCCGAACAGCGAGTCGCGATCGTCGTCGTTCCTTTCGTCGAGCACGCGTCGACGTTACGGAAGAACGACAGCGTCTCTCGATCGATCGAGAATCGATGGCTCTAGGCGTGCGAGCGAGTCGTGCACGCGACAACATACGGACATGGAAACTGGGTGAGGGATCGATACACGAAACGAACGTGTCTCGCGTTATTCGGTGCATGCACGCGTTACGATCTTCGATCACGCGTATCGCGCCAACTCGAATCCTTCCGTCTCCGACACACTGGTTGCTCGGTTTTTCGACCGCCTTCGCTGCGCGCGAAAAACGAGCGTTTCGAGGAAAGGACCGAATTTCAAAGTTTCATCTTTTATTGTATCATACATATAGGTACGTTTCTGTATAATGTTCGTTACCTGGTTACTTTGGCCGAAGCTTTCGAACGAGATCTATACGATAGGAAGCATGGCTGGGTAATCGAGGAATGCCGCCTAATTTATTAGTGTACCTAATAAATTCGATGAACGCGACGAGTTTGCGACGGAGGAGAGAGATTCGCTAGTCGTATGGCACGGAACGCTGTTCGCGAAGCTGACGCTTCCGTTCTTCCAATAGCGACGTTCGCTGATCGCTGCGACTCGATTCGACTCGGTATCCTCCGAATAGCCAAACACACCCCGTCGAGTTTCACGGAAAAATAGAGCAACTATGGAAAGTAGAAATTTTCGACGCTATCTTTGCTGCGCGCGACCCGTTCGAACGAGACGTTGAAAAAATATATGCCGGCGCGACGATCGATTCCGATTTTCATCGATTTTCATCGTCGTTCTCCTTCGAACGCGAACGAACGAACCAACTACACTCGATTAATTGCCGGCATCCATCGACGACGAAACTTTGTTCCCGTTCGGCGTCGCGTACAAGTCGTTCAACAGCTTCATGTGTCTGCCGTTCAGATGCGTGTTCAGACTGGACTTGTGCTTCGTTCTGTAAGTGCAGAGAGGACAGTGAAACTTTGGCTCCACGCCGCACTCGTGCTTCAGATGCCTCGCCAAACTGGAGTAGTAATTGTACACCTTGCCGCAGTTCTTGCACGGATAGGTGACTCGCTGGCAGTTCAGGTAGCCCATCGTCCGCGTTTCTGAAAAATGCAGACAGATGGAACGAGTCGGTATCAAAGTGGAACATCGACAGAGAAACGGGGCACTTTTACGCGAATTGTTCGAACGACCACGGAAAGGGGGCCACGATCGGTTCGCACGCGATCCAAAACTTGGACAAATCGTGGAACATCGTAGCCGCGAGACGTTCCACGCTGGACGGCTCTGGACGGCTCGATTTCTGCGGACGAGAAAATTCTCCCCTTTTCCGCGCTCTTCCGCTTGACCATCTCCTCCTCCTCCACCTTCGAATCAGCCTTTCGAGGATCAGGTTTGTCTCTTAACGCAATCGTTGCATCGGGCAAACACGTTCAACAACGTTCGATATACATATATTTACGTCGCGTCAGATTTTTATTTACAATGGTATTCGTGTTCGAGATAAAATCGTAGCACCCGTCGAGATAAAGGAAGTCGAGAAGAGGCTTTTGGGAATCGAGGCAGGATAGGAAACGTTTAACGGTTTAACGCGAACTCGAGAACCAAGGAAACGAGGGTCGACAGATATTTATACGTCCGCGTGAATCCTCTTCATGTGGGATTTCAGGTTCCATTTTCGATTGCTTCTGTAGCTACAGTACGGACAGCACTCGGCCTTCTTCTGCCCGCAAAACGCCTTTACGTGTTCGACCAAATGGTGCTTCCAACGATACGATTTCGAACACTTGGAACACTTGTATCTGCCCATCACCGGATCCGTGCTTTTGTTTCGGAACACTCTGACGGGTTTCCGATCGGACTCGAAATAAGTCGCTCCGTAAGAACAGCTGTTCGATCGAAAGTCGCCGGTTTCGCTCCCCGTCGCGGGATCGAATCCTCGATAGTCCTCCCAAAGGATCAGTTCACCTGAAACATAATATTCGATCCGTCATTGGCGTGTCGTGCTCCGCGATCGGATAAATCCGCTTTCTCTTCGCTGACAGCCGTCCTTTGAGCGCGAAAGTACGACGCGAACGAACGGGGAATCGATCGATCGTCGCGCGGAAAAGCGGCCAAGCGACGACGAGGTTACGGACAAAACGTCAACAACGAGCAGACAGGCGTCGAGTGGGATGGGAGTAAAGAGCTCGTTTCGCGATCGCTCCGATCGACGCCACATTTATTTCTCATTCGCACAACGCGTACAACGAGGACGTGATTCCGTGGCGCGATCGACGAACACCGTTGCACCGCCGTCCTCCTCCTCCTCCTCCTCCTCTACGATCGCGAATCGCCTCCGCCTCGATTCCCTGGACGCTCGAACGATCTGAAACAAAACGTCGACGTCGGCGTTTACGTCGGTTAATTCTCCCACCGTGAAATTTCTCCCGTCCTTTCACTCGAACCGGATACGCGGGTCGAAAACGAAACGGGACGTTCCTCGAAGAATCATCTGTTCAGAAACTCGAATCTGTACACAGGTATTTATTTAAAAAGCAATCGACTGCCGGACATCGTTACACAGGGACATTTAACCACCACTGCGCAGCGTTCTTGCTCGACCTAATAGATCTACGGATCTATCGAATCGAACGGATAAGATAGACTAGGATCGTGTCATGCATCGTAGACAAGCTCGACTCGTACATTATTCGTCCTAAGCTATCGATAACGAGTACGTTCGCGCTCGTTAGATTATACAAACAATGAGACGAAACGTGACTGACATTCACTACTTGATTAGCGTGAGTAAGCATATGAAATCGGATCCGTAACGCGTCGATGCTATTTGAACCGATCGCGGTTACCGGCAACGGACGCTAGCCCCTACCTACCATATTCCGTTTACTCTTCTCCTTTCTTCGCGGCGAGGAGATCGAAGGAAAACCGTCGAGAAATGTTCGCGAAAAAAATGTCGAGTAGACCGATTCGGTTGGTAAACTGTACGCGAAACGGTACATTTCTCGACAGCTTCGTTCGCGACGCACACCCTTCACTTCTTTCCACGCGCGTTCGAACAAGTAAACGAGTCGCTGCGTTCGAACCCCTGTTCGAACGACGCGAATCGATCGCGCAACCTTCGAATCGCGATCGTATCGTTTAAAATTTAAACGGTTTCCAGAGGAACGAACGTTCTTCGCTGCGCGATCGTTTCGGTCGACGCGAAACAAGTAGGTTGCTAGACTTTATCGCGCTGGTTCGATCATTTCGTCGACACGGTGAAAAATGCTGGCGATATATGCGTAAAAACGAAAGTTTTTCTTCGCGTTCGACAGAGAACGCTTCGGACAAACGTTAGAAAAGAAACAGCCTTCGGACTAGATTCGGTTCGACGAGACTCGATAATTTACGGTTACCCGTTTAATAGTCCTTCTTCTCGCGAACGGCGTTCTCGAACAACGAGAGAACCAACGGAAACGGACACGGACGTGTCGAAAAATGAATACAGTCCTGTTATCGGTCGCGTTTATATCGCTGAACGAAGACACGGTGTCGTGAACGACGTGTGACGACGTTGATAGGCGTCGGCGGCGTCGGCGTCGGCGCGATGGAGGGATCGTTCAGCGATTCTAGGTCTACTTGATGTTGTGCACCGAGAGCAGATGCTTGAGAAACGAAGCCTCGATCCTCGATCTGTAAGGGCAATATTGGCAGGAGAAGTGCGTCTCGAACGTGACCATTCCGCATCCCATCTTCAAGTGTTTCCGGAGATTCGACGCCCAAGAGTACATTTGGCCGCATCGCGGACAAACGTGCAGCCGCGGCCTCACGATCGGAAACAGGGGAGCATCTGTAAAGAAAAGTCGGTTAAAGAACAACGGCGAACGACGGGACACGAATCGATCGACCTTCGAGGAGAAGACGGGCTTCGCGACTCGGGATTCGGAAAGTAGGAGAGAACGAAGAGCAAACCCAAAAATTCCAGAAAAAAAAAAAGAGACAAACGCACTGGCTAGCTTCTAGACATCGAAGCGCATGCCTTGCTTTCTCGAACGGAGAGCGCGCGCGAGTCCGTCTCGAGCTACGCGCTCGACGCTCTTCGAGTAAAAAACCAGAGAGAGAGATTTACTCGAAGAGAAAACGCGCGCGTCTATCGTCGAGCAGCTTCAGAGACAAAATGGAAGAAAACGAAAGAAAATATCGAAGAAAAAGAAACAACGACTCTTACCAATTAGCACACTTTTACGTTCGTTACGAATTTCGTGCACGAGTCTATACTTACGTTCGTTCTCGTATACTACGTTACGTTTCCGCCGTGACATCGGTTTGGCCCAAAAAGAACGCTTACCTGAAAAATCAACGTCCGAACGAATAGCGCGCTTGGAATACAGGGTTTTGCTCGTTTCGAAAACGAAAGCTTTATTGTCGAGTAAATCATCGGTTCACACAATCCTGTCGCGAGATTACGCGGCAACTCGCGCGCGTATAACCGTCGTCCGCCTCTTCGGATTTCCCTCGAGGATCAACTCGTACTCGTCAACTTGGCTGGCTCGGTTTCTTCCGTGAAGTCGCGCGTCTCAAACTTTCTTTGCTTCCACCGAGAATTTATTAGTCGTACAAAAAGCTATCGCGTCTTGACAGCGCGATACGATTTCGTAACGAGTAAACTAACGGAGCTTCCACGCCGAGACCGATCATCGTCCAAAATGAATCCCGCGAATGTGTCTCTGCAAGCTGCTCTTGTACTTCGTTCTATAGGGACAGTACGGACAACACTCGTTCGGATCCTTGCCGCACTGAATCTTCAAATGATTCCTCATGTTTCGGAGCCAACGGTAGCCTTTGCTGCATCTCGGACACCGAAAGCATCCCGGTTTTCTGTCCAAACCTTTGCCGGACTTTGGAGGTATCTTGAAGCCCGAAACGTTCGAGGGTATCGACGACGCTCCGTTGTAAGGACTGTCTTGGGTCCGTCCGTGGAACCGATAATACGCCGCGGCGGACTCTGGAAAAAAGAAAAATACGAAGGAATACAATGGTGCGGAAGAGCGAAGAGCGAAGATCGCGCGGTTTCTCCTGCAAACAAAAGATTACCAAGGGAAATAAAGTGACGAGATCGCTGGTTGGAACGGAACGGTGGCCAACTGCTTGTTTTATTCGTTTCTTACAAACGTCGCGCGTTTCGCCGGTGTCGCGAAACATTTGGCGCCACTCGGTACAATAGGAAAAGGCGGTCGCTCGATTTCGTCTCCGATCCGTAACGAACGAAACGCGCACGACTTTCGTTCTCCGGTAACGCCTAATTCTCCTCTACTCTCTATTATCTCGCGTTACAAGCTTTTCTCTATTCGACGAACCCTATTATCCGTATCTACGAGCTCCTACGAAGCGATGCCGCTCGAGAGTAGGTACGAAACGCGTTGCCGCGGCTCAGAAACGGGAAAGGAAGAATGAAAGGAAGGAGGGAAGTTAAATACTGCTCGAGAAGACGTTCTTGCCGGGATGATTGGTTCGAATGTGTTGATAAAGATTGCCGCGTTGCTTGGTTCTGTGGGTGCAATAGGGACACTTGAACTGCGGCTCCTTGCCGCACTCGTGTCTGGTGTGCCTGACCAAGGTGGCGCGATGCTGGTACCCTTTGCCGCACGTCTCGCATCGATACGGAAACTCGACCCGCTTCGCCATCCAGAGGGTCGCCAGGTTCTTCATCAACGGCAGCATCGGGTAGTTGCAATTCCTTTGATAGTTCTTCGGCATAGTGATGCAGGGGATCGGTAGGTCTGCAAGTCACAGCAAGAAGAAAACGTGGAACGTTAGTCGTCGAGCATAAACGTGCGACTCTTCGAAGCGAGAGATGACGGTTTTTTTTTTTTTTTTTTCTATTTATTTAATCTCTAACGCGCGTTTTCTTTTTTACGAGACAAAAGAGACTCGATCGAGAACGCGCTCGTTCGATCGAGTATCGATTACGGTACGGTTTCAACGGATAGACGAAAGAGGATGCATCGAATGTCCGCGGGCACGGATGATTCTGGAGCGGCTAGAACCGCGACAAACTCGAGCGAGCGTTTCGCATCGACGAAGCAACGTTTATTGAGATACAACACAAAGATGGTAAATATTGTCCGATTCGTTCGACGTTCGTCGTCCGTCGTTCAACTCCCATCCACGTAATACATTTCGAGCACCGCGGTTCGCAAACTCGGATGACTACGTTCGATGTGTCGATGAATCTCGTCGGCGGCGTTCCCCGCGGTATCGCAGTACGGGCACATCTTCTTCGTCAGGAATCCGCAAGCCCGAATCATGTGCGCTCGAAGATCGCGCACGCGATCGAACTTGACCAAACACTTTGGACAAACGTTCGCGTCGGACGACGAGGAGTGCGTGGCTCTCGAGTGGATTCCTCCTGATCCGCGTCGACGCGACCAATTCCTTCCGACGTTCGAGAACGCGCTTCGACGCGAACCTGAAATCGAACGTGTCAATTAGAATTTCCCTCTCGTTCATCGCCTCGTTTAACGTTTCGCGCCAACCTTTCGATTCGCCAGCGATTGATCGGGATCGATGCAACGAACAACAAACAAAAAAAAAAAAAAGAAAAAAAAAAACAAATCGCAATTCACGCAAAACGATTCGCCATCGATTCTTTGTTAGATTTATTGCGTCCAATAATCGTCGTTCAGCACGTTCGTACAATGCGGATCACGGTAACGAAGCGTGTCTCTCTCGTGTCCTGTCTCTCTCGGTTTTTCGAAAGATAAAAACATTTTTAACGATACATGGCTATTCGGCGTCGGACGTAACGCTCGGTCCGTTCGAATCGAGTCGAAGAAGACGAGCTGGTAAAAGTTCGATTTCGAAGCGATCCCCTAGTTCAGATCGATCACGTATACGTTCTGACCACGATGGCACTGTCGAATGTGTCTGTAAACGTGACCGCGTTGCTTCATCCTCGCGGTGCAGTACGGACACTGGACTCTCGGCTCTTGTCCGCACTCGAACTTGGTGTGCCTTTTCAGGTGCCAAGCGTGTATGTAACTCTTGGAACACCTCGAACACGTGTGTCTCTCGATCGCCCCAAGACCGCCACCGCCTCCGCCGACACCGCTTCTTCGCCTCCTCGAATTCAGCGGCTTCTCTTCCTCGTAATCGAACTCCTTCGCCTCTTCCATCACCACCGAGCACAGATTCTCCAGATCGGCTTCGATCTTGATGCATTTAGCGTCTACAAAAAGAAAAACGAAAAGGAGACGGTATTAGTCGATGCGGATCGAGGTGGATTCGCGCGACCACCGGGTACAACAGAAAATGGAGAAACGAAAACTGAACGAAAGAACGAAAGAACGAAAGAACGAAAGAAAAAATGATGGAAGCGATTAGGTCGTTGCGAACGACCGCTATTATTATCCCGTCACCTGTGTTCCCGACCTGGATAAGGGATTCTCGGCCCGGATATTCGTCGTTAATCGAGATTCGGTGAAAAGAAAGAACGAGAAAAAGAGAAAAAGAGAGAATAAGAAAAAATAAGAGAGAGAGAGAGAGTGCAAGTGAATTGGGAAGGTGAAAAGAAAAGCGGAAAAACGAGTTCGGAAACCGCGGTCGACGGTACGTTCTTCCGAGAAGTGATACGGTCTTGAAAAGCAGTAGCATCGTAAGAAGAATGCTTTATTCGATCACATGTACAATGAATTAAAAAGCACCGTAGTAGTTGCCACGCCGTGAATCGACGAGAAACGAAAGCGCGACGAAGCACGAGAGGCAAAAAAAGGATTTTCGCGCTGGGCAGCCTTCGCCGCGCGATCCTGCTCGATCGGAGCGAACGGTGGGCAAAAGGAGATCGAGTAGAAGAAAGTTGACGACGGGATCGAAGAACTCGTCCGGTATCAAGGCGAGTCGACGATATAGACGCGTTGACCGGAGTGTTTTCTACGTATGTGCTCGTTCACGTGAGCCCTCTGCTTGCTACGAATATCGCAGTACGGGCACTTGAATTTCGGCGCGACGCCGCACTCGTAACGAAGATGACGCCTCAAACTTTTCAACACGGAGTAACCGTTCCCGCATTTCGGGCACTCGTAGTTCTTTCTCCTGTTCCCTCTGCCTCGCAGCGTCCCGTAGACCATCTTCGACGCCTCGAACTTGAACGTCGTCTCGGCCCGACGATACGGTTCGCCGGTTCCGTAATCGTCGTAAGGTGCACGATACAAACGGCCCACTGAAAACAAAAGATCGCAACGATTAGAATGGCGACGAAACGGAAACGGTAACGGAAACGGAAACGATTTCCCACGGGGAAAGGTTCCTCGCGCGAGCCCGTTTCGACAGGGCTCGACAGAGATATCGGTTCGCGTGCAAAAGCGAAATCGTCGTGGTTAATTGGAAAGGATCTTTTATTCGTTGACTCGATGATGCGTACAATGTATTTGGTCGCGCGTACGGGACCAACGGTCGTCAAAGGTTAGCGTCGACGGAGCGTATCGATCCAACTCGCTAATGCTTCAGGTCGATCAGCTGAATTATCTGACCGGGATGTACCTTTCGAATGTGGTGGTAAATCTGAGACGTTTGCTTACTCCTCAGATCGCAGTAAGGACACTTGAATCTCGGTTCGTATCCACACTCGTACCTGAAGTGTCGATTGCGGTTGCTCTTCAGCGTGTATCTATGCAGACATTTCGGACAGTAATAGTAACTGACCGTGTTGAATCCGCGCTCGATCGCGTTCATCATGTAGTCTATCCTGTCCAGATCTGAAAAACAAAACGTAAGATCCGTGAACGTCCGTTCGAGGAACGACTCTCGATCGGTCGAGTAGTAGTAGTAGTAGACGCGCGTTCGGTATCGGTGTTCCTCCCTCGTCCGGACCGAAACGTTCGGACACGGCCGAGGAAGAAACGCGAGACGCGTCGGTTCGTGGCACACACATACAACCAACTGAATCTTTCAACATCGATTTTATTTGTATCTTACATTTTCCATAGCGACGATATACGATCACAAAACATCGTGGACAGTGTGGAGAGTGTGGGGGTGGGAATGGGAGGAATAGTAGTAACTGTATAAGACATCGAATGTGTCGCCGCGCGAGAACATTTATCCGTTACTCGATGAGTCGCGGAATCGAACGGAGAAAGAATAAGTTTTTCGCTCGTGCGACGAGCGCAAGCGCGACTTTCCGAATCGACCGCTCGAACGTACCCTTATCGCTACAATATCCTCGTTAATAATACGTATATCACAGCAACAAAAACAGTCGGCAACTAACGTCGAACGTCTAGGTGCGGTTTAAACAACGGGAATAAGATGAAAATTCTCATTGCAACGCGAACAACGACGCTTTCGTTTCGGGCACTTTTCTTTTCGATTCTTCCTCTTTATTCTCCCAAATATCGAGCGCGTTTTACCTTCCGTCGTCGCGACGCTTCCGATCGACGGAACGGTGAAATCAAGAGGCAAGGAAAGGGAGAAACAGGTAATGGAAACGAATAACGTTTGTCCCGACGCTACACCCTGTACCATTCAGTCTTAACACGACGCGCCGTGTTTGAGCCGTACGTTGCACTCTACCTCCTCTTTACGCAACGAATAACGATACATCGGACGCAACATTATCATTACTCGAAACAACTGCAACAGAGACGAATAGATTCGTTATAAGGTACGTGTGTATATTCGACGAACTTTGACGGCGCGTTCCTTCGTCTTCTTCTCGCAATCGTTTCTCCGTTCGCCACGGACGAACGAGGCGTACGCCCTTCGAGTCGCCGCTCGAAACGTTGGGACGCATAGGAATCGAAACGCGACGGCGCTCGACAGCTCGAGTACGCATCGTGGAACTTTAAATGCACTTGTACTTGAAACGTATTCTTTGCTTCTCGACTCGTACGATCGAACGAAGCATCGTCGCGTCGAGAGGATAAAAAACCGTCCCTTAACCCCTTAACCTTCGAGCCCGTTAAACGGCGAAACTCGTTATTTGTTTTTGCTCCGTCCAAGAGCGACCGTATCGTCGTCGTCGTCGTCGATACGAATCGTGCTTTCTCCTCCGCGACGATCGCTCGTTCGACTCGTTTCGCTGCGTCGAGAACCTTACGCGCCTATCTAACTAGCTAAATGTACTCCCTTCTTCTCTTTTTCTCACTTTTTTTTTTTTTCGTTTTCTTTTCGAATGTCGCGGGAAAGGCCGGAAGTGTCGGCGAAAAGCGGTCGATTGTCTAGAACGTGTTAAAGGTAACCGATCGCGTGTTCGACGATCCTCGAGAGAGAAATGCAACGCGCCGATGCCGCTTGGCCCTTGTTCAGTTCTCGTACTTGAGATGCACCACGTAAACTCGCTGGCCGGTATGCCTGGTTCTGATGTGAGACATCACGTTGGACGTTTGCTTGCTACGGAACTCGCAATAAGGACACTGGAACCTGGGCGCCTGACCGCACTCGTATTTCAGATGCCTGGTCATGTTGCCCTTGACGGTGAAGCATCGTCCGCACTTGGGGCAACCGAACGGTTTCCTGAAGCACTCGGCGAACGATCCTTTGGCGTAAGCGTTCCTCGCGCGGGCCTGAGCATAGTAATTCGGCAGCGACCTCGTCGACGACGCGCCGCCGGAATCGCTCTGGCTAACTTCCCTACCGTTGCCCTCGTTCTCGAACGCCTTGCAAGATTGTAAAACGAAGTTTAGATCCAACTGCGGCGCGGCAGCATAGAAACCTGAAACTTCAAGGGTGATCGATTAGTCGTACCGAAAGCGCGTACACCGCTCGTTGAAAATCGTAAGGATCGTCGAGGGGATCGAGGAGCAAGGAAACGTGTGGTCGGACGAAGAAACGAGGTTCCGTGATCGTTGCGGCGAGGATAAGGGTTCCGGATTAAGGGGGACGGTCACGCATGCTTTGAAGTTCTCGATCGTTAAACGGAGAGAAAGAATGATACCTTGAAAGATTGCGGGCGATCTTCTGGACGAAAAAACGTCGAATCGATTTCGATCGTTCTCCGTTTCGAACATTTTTGCGAAGCAAGTTACACGACGACCAAAAGACGCGTCAATTCCGCGGACTCGTATCGTATTCTAATATATCTACTTGCGAGAAATGCTTCTTAAACTCTATACACAGTAGCCGTTAGTCGATCGACTCGAGAGATCGTTGTGATGCAGTCTTCCAGTGACGACGGCTCCTCGATGATCCGCCTCGAGGCATATACGCCAGACGGATTAAGCTACATAGTATCGATCGATAGATCATTCGACGCGATGCGTGCGCGTGTATGCGTGTGTGTATGTACGTGTGTATTATCTACCGGTAATCGTGTCTACGTCCTATGTCTATGTCTATTATGTTTATGCGTGATCGTTGTTGTAATCCCTCCTGCTGCTTTCGTAATTGTTGCTGTTATAATCGCCGTTCAACAGAATATAGTGTTGTAGCATCGATTAAATTTACGTTCAACTCGAGACATTTATAAGAAAGGAGATCGTGATTTTTCTTCGTATATTTTCAAAATCGTATAGACAAACGGTTCCAAGGATATAGCGATTGAAAGTTCGCGTCACGAATTCCACGTTGCTGCGCAAAAAGTCCTCGTATTTCGAAACGAACGCGTGCAGAAGACAAAGATAGAAGGAGAAAACTGGAAAGCGACGCGTAATCGGATAATTCGTAACATCGACCGAGAACGTGGATCGAGATCAACGCGGATCGTCGAACGTTGCAGTTCAGAGCTTCATGTCGAAGATAAACACCTCCTCTTCCGGATGTTTCTTCCTGATGTGGGCGTACACCGGGGAAGTCTGCTTGCTGCGCAGACCACAGTACGGGCACTGAAATCTTGGCTCGTGACCGCATTCGTAGTTCACGTGACGATCTTTGTTTCTCTTCAAGGTGAACCCGCGACCACACTTTTGACACTGAAACGGTTTCTTCTTGTCGCAAGCGTTCATCTTCAAGCTCTTGCGTTTCACGTTTTTGCTCGACTCCAAATTCTGTTTACCGATCGTCCCCGATCGGCTCTTGAACGTCGTATTATGCCCGAGCGGAAGCGGCAAAATATGGAATCCTGAAACACGGAGACGTAAAAGCTGAACAGAATACTCGACCGCTAACCAACCGGGCATTAACCCGAGGCTGGCCGCGCGTCGAACGCGAACGTTTCATCGAACGCGTACCGATTTCGCACACCCTTATCCCCCCCATCTTCGACGATCGCCGTTCGATGAAACGCGCGATTCGACCAACGTTCCTTCGTCTCTTCGGCCGCGATCGCGCTATTAACGATTTCGTGGCGCGCGTCGAGCCTCCGTCGATACGCAACGACCACGGAAACGCGATACAAATTTTACTTATCCGTTCCTTACTTCTCGAGCATCGAACGTCGTCGAACGTCGTCCGCGTTACCGTCGTCGTTGTCGTCGTCGTCGGTCGCGAGCTGAAAAACATCCAAGAAAACCCGTCAATGAAACTCGAACGTCCGCTCGACATTTACCTCTCTCTCTCTCTCTCTCTCTCTCTTTCTCTCTGCGATACGATGCGAGGACGTCGAGACCGAAACAGGGTCGGGGGGAACACCGTGAATCGAGGGTAAGATCAATATCATCGTTGTTCGAGTTCATCACGCAGCTTTATTTCGAGCAACAACGAAAGATTAATGGGAGTAAGCGAAATTAGAGACGGAAGAAACCGTTGAGCTTCCGATCCCAGAACATTTGCGCGAGCTGTGGATGGTGCACGCGTAAATGTCGAATCATGTGCGCCTTTTGGTAGTTTTTCATCGCGCAGTGCGGACACTCGAACCGCGGTGGTTGTCTGCATTGGTTCCGCAAATGCGACAGCATCGACTTCTTCCACTTGTAAAGATTGTGACAACTAGGACACTCGTACATCCCGTTGCGTCTGATGATGACGAACTCCCTGCCGGAACGGCCGTGAAACCGTTCGAATTTCGTCACCTCTTTCACGCATCCTGAAACAAACGCAAAGAAAAACGAACCGTTAATAACGACGCAACCGTTGGCCTACGACCGATTCGCAGAGCTTACACGAGAGCTCCTCTCCCGTCAATTTTCGTCGCGTATGCCTACGTTTCGTTCTGTTCTTCGGTTCCATCGATTTTCACGCAAAAACGAACCAGAAGAAGTAGAAGAGAAGGAGGAGGAGGAAGAAGAAGAAAAAGAAGAAGTCGAAGAAGAAACGAACGAAACCGTGTGCCACACGCTGCTGCGTCTTTAGTCTCCTTTCGCTTCTTTTTTCTCGCGGCGACGTCGCTTCTTGCTCGCGACATCCGCCGGACGTATCGTAAACCGATGTTTCTCGTCGATTCGTTCGCTGAACTTGTCTTGTTCCACGAAAACCGACGCAAACCAAAGTTTCGAAAGAAAAAAAGGATGAACGCGATTCCCGCGATACGCGAGACTGAAAAACACAACGAAAGTAGCGTCGAAGAAACGAAACGGAATGGAAAGTAAAAGATAAGCAAAGAAAGGGGAAAAGAAAGAGAAAAAGAAAACGAACGGTGGTCGACGTCGATTCACGAATTAATCGGTCCGATGCTCCTGATGGATCAGCTTCGCGTTCGTCACTATATCGACGCAATAGAGCTCGCAATTCGGATGAAAGGTGCGTATGTGGGTCCACACGTGGGTACGTTGTCGAAGATGATGCTTGCAATAAGGACACTCGAATCTCTGGGACGTTCCGCACTCGTACTTGTAGTGTCGTATCATGTGGCTACGATGCTTGTAACTGCGAAAACATTTCGGACACGGATGTCGATTCCAAACGTCGTAATCGCAGGTTTGCTTCGAGCCTCCGCGAACGTTTAAGCTCCAGCTGTTTATCGACAAACCTGAAAAAGAGAAAAATTTTTCGCACGGTTAGTTGAACGGATTCGTAACGAAGCGGAGACTCGAACGATTCTCTGTCCGCTCGTCGACGATGCACGACCAACCTACGATCACGACGTTGGGCAACGAGGAGGAAAACGAACGTTCCGAACGTCCGTGTCGGAGAAGACAAAGAAGAAGAAGCAGAAGAAGAAGAAGAAGAAGAAGAAGAAGAAGAAGAAAGAGGGAGGAGAAGGAGTCGACCGTGTTGCTTTTCTTCGTCGCGCGTACCTTAATAACGGGAGGAAAACGAGAGACGGCCGGTGTCCAAGGTGGAAGGAAACGAGCCGTTTCGATCTCTAAGAAGATTTATTTATCGTACAGTTCCTACGAATAAAAACGTACAACGTTGGAAAAAGTTAGCGGCAACGAGAGTTCGGAAAGGGCATCCTTCGCTCGACCGCTTTGCTATTAGTACGCGGGACACGAAGCGTAATTTCGTTTTACTAACGGAGCGTCTTTCGTCGTGGTCGTCGTACCGGTCGCTCGCGACGCTCAAGCCTGTTGAGTGTCCAAAGCGTAAATCGGTCGATCGCTGTGATTGCTCTTGATGTGCGAGTACACGTGCGATCTGTGTTTCCCGGCGTACATGCAGTGCGGACACTTGAACCGCGGCGCCTTACCACACTCGTATTTCAAATGTCTGTGAAGTCCTCGATACCACTTGTAGGTCTTCTGACAGTTCGGGCAGGCAAAGTTACCTCGCGAGCTGTTGTTCGTCGTCGGGAGCCTACCGGCGTTGTTGTAGCACGTTCGCCTCCGATCCAGTAGTACGGGGGTCAGGTAAGGCAACGTGGTCGCGCTGAACATCACTGTAAAATTACACGGTAGTTTTCTCAGTGAGTGAAGTTAGCAGGCAAACGGGGTAGCTCGACGACACACATAAAAGAGTAATTATTTCGCCCGTTTCTCTTAGCGACGCGCCGCTAAACAGAGAACAAGCGAAACCGGAATTCCGATACTTTGGTCCGATGAATCGGTGCACGCGGTACACGCAGTGTACGATGGAAAGCTCGACACGATCGATCACGTTACTATCGCGTCAACAATTCTCTTTCTCTCTCGTCAACGTTCTAACATGAAAGACGACAAATTTATTCTCAGTGAAACGTTACAATGGAAAAATGTCAGGAAAGTACACGATCGGGATCACGGTATCGCGGTCGCGTCGTCTCTCCTTCCGTCCGAGTCCATCCGCTGCTCGTCGGGACGTACGTACGTCGACGATCGCCGCCACCTGAAATCAAGATTACCGAGATCGTTAGTACATATCGAACGGCGAGGAAACGCGTTGCTTTCGTGTCCCCGACGACCGAGAGTTCGACGCGTACGCGCGAATTGGCTCGAAAATGAACAGGCCGACAGAAGTTTGGAATTCAGAGAGAACTTTATTGGCATCGTCGATCGCGTGCACCGGCGGACCGTGCGGAACGGACGCGTAACAAACGTGGAGCGGACGAGCATCGTCAGTAGAGCCGCCTGAAGCAGAGCACTTGGCCGGGATGATACTTCCTGATGTGAGCGTAAATGTTCTGGGTAAACTTGGAGGGCTTGTCGCAGTAAGGACACTGATATTTCGGCGCCATGCCGCACTCGTGCCGCAGATGCCGCGTCATGTTTTTCTTTAGAGTGAAGCCGTGATTGCAGCGTGGACAATAGTAACTCTTGTTCACCGAGTACATTTTCCGCCGCTTCCTGGTTACGTTCTGGCAAACACCTGAAAGATCGAAGGAACGTGTTAGCGAGAGAGAATTCTTTCGATTTTTGTCCCGTCCAGGAGTAGCCGCGTTCCTAGAATAGATATCTTTTCTAGAGTCGCCTATACGCTCGACTATATTCGTGGCTGAAATGGGATATGTGTTGTACCAAATGAGCAACTCTCTCGGACACTGATACACAAACACGCATATATTTAACATGGTAGAGAACACGTGAAAAATCTTACACGATCTTACGTTGCTAATCGCATCGTTTCGTAGCGTGTAGGTGCTCGGTCGCGGTGGACGCGTCGCGCGCGATCAGAAAAATATTCGAGATATCGGACGCGACCGGCTACTCGAAATCGAGTGAATCGGTCGCGATCGTTCGACCGATATATTTCCGTCGAGGACGCGCGTCTACGACGACCGCTGGTGCCGTTGTTCGGTTCCGCTTCCGTCGTTCGTGGTCCATTCGCGACGAGCGTTTCACATGCTTCTACGAGCGTTAATCGGGGCGAAGAGCTTGATGGCGTGTGCTTTGTAACCGACGTGGCGCGATCTGACGTGTCTGTAAATATTGGACGAGCAAGAGGCTTTCATCTCGCAATACGGACACTGATAACGATATCCTTGGCCACAAAAGTAACGCAGATGCCTGGTCATGGTGGTCTTCTGAGTGAAACGACATCCACAGTTGAGGCACTCGAACCGTTTACGCTCGTTCGGGTAATATCTATACCTATTTAACAGGCTTTTCATCTCCGCGGGATAGTCCGCGATGCTCGCGTCGTTCCACTTGAATAGCTCTCCTCGAAAATCACCTGGAAAAATCAAGACGCACGATGGTTAATCGACGTTCGAATCGTTCGAGCGTTCGTAAACCATTTTAAACCGTGCAATAGGAATCTCGTCGACGGATCTGGGGCGCGACGAACGTTTAAGA